>NC_086334.1:46158288-46487038 GCF_032445375.1 Bacillus rossius redtenbacheri
TTATTGTATGACACAAGTACTTACATGTTTATTTTCAAAATACCAATAGAATTATGTAATTTATAGAGACATAAGATTATTTAAATTATAGTACCAGCAGCATAAAGTAATGCACACACAGAAAATTTATATCCGCATATAATACAATAAATATTGCATACATGTACTTTTTGCTAAAGAATGCAAAATGTTGATTTTTTTTTGGAGGTGATATTAGGTAGAAAGTAAGCACAATTGTTTGAGAAGGAACCAAATACTGAATTTTAAAGCTTTTAGAAAGTTATTCTGATTAAATATGTATATAGATCTTGTTACTGGAGGCTTGGTGTACAAGTACCTAAAATCTTTTGTCCATCATATTTCAGGAAACCAGCACATAATTGACACATGCGTGGAAAAGTGACATGTGCAGTCTTTGCTTTAGGGTAGAACTAACCTCAAAAAGTCATTAATCCAGAAATAAAATAACTACACCCAATCATTAAAATGTTTTCTTTATTTTTACAACAAAAAAAATTTGCCATGCACAATATCTCTTTTTTCTGTTATAAAAATAAATTTCCTTTGTTGACACTGTATTTGAAATAATATCCAAACTATGTAAGGAAATGGAAGCAAAAACATGTGTAAGTATTACTTTTAAGTGTCTCTCGACTGAATGCCACGCAAAATTAAGTAAGGCCTTATTTTTACTGCATATAAATGAAAACAAAATTTTTTTTTACGTTATTAGGTAGTTTGGCATAAATCTATGCTGTAAACAAACTAACAGAATTATCACTGTACAAATTCAGAGACATCAGCATTAAGACAAAGACTAATTAATTTTTACCAACTGAACCACCGGAAAACTCAACCAAGTAGTTGACAATTTCCTCAACAGATTGCAAGCAATTGCAAAAGAAGAAAATAACCAAGTGCGGGAATACTATTTCACTTCTGCAGTGGCTTGAGCATTGCAAATTAACATTTGTCAGTGGCAGCACTTTAAACAAAGAGGGCAGCAGTGACCGGAGTTTGTTACCGCACTGAAACTGTTATTAATGAGAACCACTGTGATTGATGGCAGTGGTAACTGTGTTTCAGCTAGCTTCATTGAGAGTTGATATCAATAATGATCAGTTGCTAGATTTTGACCAGCCAGCACACCTGGCAGGGCCCTCCCCTCCCCAGGAATTAAGAAGTTCCTCTCTGAGGGGGCCTGCTTGAGCTTTCAAAGTCGTGACTGTGAAACGGAATTGATTAACGGAAACGTCAAAACTATGTCTTACGGAAAACCTTCTGCATATTTTAAAAATTTTCTGCATGTTGCATGCATATTAGGCAGAAATAAGGGCAGTATATACAGTACAACCTACAAGCTCTCAGTCCACAGATAACTTGTGTCAGTCCCACCCTTTCCCTGTGAGTTTCCAGAGGCCCCCTTTGTGATTCCTACAGATTTGTGCTCCTCACTATGGCTATTCAAAGAAATGATAGATTTATTGGTTTTATTGTTAAACAAATATACAAAATACTAATTTATTATTTTGATTAGAATTTTTTTAAAATATAAACTTCAAATACATTAGTCCTACTCAGGTATCAGAGTTGAGTGTAGTAAGAACACATTGCTCTCTTGAAAAAAATAATTATGATTTAACACTTTCAAGACTATCAGATTATGCACTGTTAATGTGTGTAACCGACATTTCTCTCAACATTCAAAAAATTTGATTTTTAAATTTTTTAATAAATAAATTTATATTCTTGTATATAAGTAGTCTATGCTAGTGCAGACTGACAGATTTAAACACTATTCGTATCACATATGAGAATCGTTCTGAATGTTTTAAATTATTTTTACTTTTTCTATAAATCTAGACTGTTAAGGCAAATGAGTATAACCGTTTAAGTCATAAAGTTTTTTTGCAGGAAAGACATTTTTTTTTAAAAATTTTAACATTAAACTCTAATTGGTTTTGTAAGTTTTGTGTACAGTATATTTCTAAACTACAATTCTTAATATATGTCACAGCTTAACTTACAATTAATGTATTAATGTAAAATTTATTTATAATATAAAAATTGGATGCGTGTACTTATGTGTGCACAGTTATACTGGGCATAGTAAAAAAAACTAACTTAAATTTTGTATGCAAATAATTAATAAAGATAAATAATAGAAGGACTGGAGTGATTTAATAAATATGGTTAGTAAAATATAAATTGAATCAAATTAAATATTCTGTAAGCAGGCATACCATAGTCAATGGACTCTAAAAATTGCACCTAATGCCGATAGATGGCAGTTAATGTTAAATGCAATCCAGACAATTGTATTGCAATTTGTTGTGCTCATCACCCCGCCAAACCCAGTGTGTAACTTTGTTAGCTATCTGGACTTAGTAGGTGTGTTCACCAAGTGATGTACGGTTCCCCCGATGATTATTCACAGTTCCCCTTAAGTGTGTGTACCAAGCAAATGTTAAGT
The DNA here is from genome assembly GCF_032445375.1 of Bacillus rossius redtenbacheri. Classification (NCBI taxonomy): domain Eukaryota; kingdom Metazoa; phylum Arthropoda; class Insecta; order Phasmatodea; family Bacillidae; genus Bacillus; species Bacillus rossius. The sequence goes on from NC_086334.1 coordinate 46,160,762, forward strand.
ACTTTGGTATATATTATAATGGCAATATGATAATTTGTGAATATTGCCTTCTTTGTTATAAGTTATAAAAAAAACACATTGGTTCATGGCTGCCATGTGCATCAGAAGTGCAACTTCTCACATGACAGCGATAGGAAATTTTCAGGGTACTCTAATATTTGAAACACTAGTAATCATGTGTTGAAAGTAGACTTTTACTAGTGTATGTTCTTGTCTTCAATGGATCTAAGAATGAAACAATAGGTGTATGACAGCTAAAAAAATGTATAATAACACTTGTGGAAATGTGTATACTTACCTATTTTCACAATTTTAATGCTTACGCTGTATCCAGCCTCATAGTTGAGAGGACTACGAGTTGCGAAAGTAGGCAAAAGTATGCAAAAGTATGAGAAAGTATGTAAACGTTTGCAAAAGTATTTAAAAGTACATGAAAATTACATGCTGTTGCTGCCATCAATAACTGGCACCAGTAACCTCCCACCATCAATCAAAATTTGTGTATTGCGCCGTCTAGCAATCATTCACCGGCTATCTTTCGCTCTTATTTTATCCCTGCACTGCAGCGCTAGAATGTAACTGAAACGTAAACGTGAGAACCTCGTATAATAAGTATAACTTCACAAAAATGTATGAATTTTTGCCTAAACAGTGTACATGTTAATATTAGATACACTTGGGTTTGTGGAATGTTGGATATTGACAGTCCAAGAACAGATTTAAGGAGGAGGAGAAGGGAGGAGTAGGAGTAGGGAGGAGGAGTAGAAGGGAGGAGGAGGAGGAGGAGGAGGAGGAGAAGGGAGGAGGAGGAGAAGAAGGGAGGAGGAGGAGAAGAAGGGAGGAGGAGGAGAAGAAGGGAGGAGGAGGAGGAGAAGAAGGGAGGAGGAGGAGAAGAAGGGAGGAGGAGGAGAAGAAGGGAGGAGGAGGATAAGGGAGGAGGAGGATAAGGGAGGAGGAGGATAAGGGAGGAGGATAAGGGAGGAGGAGGATAAGGGAGGAGGAGGAGAAGAAGGGAGGAGGAGGAGGAGAAGGGAGGAGGAGGAAGAGGAGGAGTAGGAGGATAAGGAGGGAGGAGGAGGATAAGAAGGGAGGAGGAGGAGAAGAAGGGAGGAGGAGGAGAAGAAGGGAGGAGGAGGAGAAGAAGGGAGGAGGAGGAGAAGAAGGGAGGAGGAGGAGGATAAGGGAGGAGGAGGAGGATAAGGGAGGAGGAGGAGGATAAGGGAGGAGGAGGAGGAGAAGGGAGGAGGAGAAGAAGGGAGGAGGAGGAGAAGAAGGGAGGAGGAGAAGAAGGGAGGAGGAGGATAAGGGAGGAGGAGGAGGATAAGGGAGGAGGAGGAGGATAAGGGAGGAGGAGGATAAGGGAGGAGGAGGATAAGGGAGGAGGAGGATAAGGGAGGAGGAGAAGGGAGGAGGAGGAGGAGAAGGGAGGAGGAGGAGAAGGGAGGAGGAGGAGAAGGGGGGAGGGGGAGGAGGAGAATGATGATGATGATGATCCAGACAGTGCTGATGGAGCGAGATGTCTGTGCGTAGCGTGCAAGAGCAGCTGTGTGTGCCCGCAGGTCGGCACGAGGCGTTACATGGCTCCAGAGGTGCTCGAAGGGGCCATCAACTTCTCCAGGGACGCGTTCCTCCGCATCGACATGTACGCGTGCGGCCTGGTGCTGTGGGAGCTGGTGTCCCGGTGCACCGCGCAGGAGGTGATAAACCCACAGGCTGCTTTCTCTCGCGTTCCGTACCAAACAAACCCAACAAAAAATACATCAATTTTTTAACCTGACAGTTTCAATGAGAATGTCTGTGTTTATTCACTCCATTGATATTGTCACGATCCACCTTCAGAGGGGGGGGGCGAGAATCGTAGCTCTTTACATAGAAACAACTCGCTTGGCATCAACTAGTCTTAACTTCATAAAATACTTTACTGTACCTAGGATCATAGGTTCGTCATCCCGTACAGGATGTCTGGTGAGAGCTGAACTAAGGAGATTTTGCAAAATAACATAATACTTAATTAAAATTATTTTATTCTTAAAGTCAAATACTCAACATCATTTTAAAGAACATTTAAATAGCGGGATTACAATTTAAAACAATAATCTCTTTACTTCCTTAACGATTGAACGACCTTACAAGAGAGAGAATGAGAGAACTTCACTAAACACTTCCCTAGTCCTTCCGAATACCTCAAATCATAATTAATACTTAAAATTAAAACAAAGATAAGTCCATACTCACATTTTCCGAAAAGCCTTTCTTGATCGATTACTTTAAAAAAATAACGTAGGGGCCTCTCCTGCCCTTGAAATCCCGAACGAACATTACATTTTAAAAACTATGACGCGTGACCCCTGACGAGGGCCATAGCCTCCGCCCGAAAGCTTGACGACTACATTATGACCTAACTTAAATTAAACGACTCGTGGCCTCTGGCGTCGACCATAGCTTCCGCCCGAAAGCTTGAATTCCTACATCACGAACGAACTAACAACTCGTGACCACAGGTGAGACGCATAGCCTCCGCCTGAGTGAGCCTGAATTCCTACATCACGAACGAACTAACAACTCGTGACCACAGGTGAGACGCATAGCCTCCGCCTGAGTGAGCCTGAATTCCTACATCACGAACGAACTAACAACTCGTGACCACAGGTGAGACGCATAGCCTCCGCCTGAGTGAGCCCCGAGTCACCAATCACTTGCGCTTAAATTCGCGCGCCCTGCCGCGCCTAGCATAACAAAAGCTCGTTATTGAAGTCAAATTTACTAAACAACTAACTAGAACATCTGGGAAGACTACCCCCCCTCTACCCCAATGTGCAGGCCACACCGCGCGGCTTGTTACGACAGCGCGCCCCAGTAACTGCGGCCCGTGGCTGCGCCAGCGCGCGGCCAAACAAACAAACAAAATTCTGCAAGCCCGCAGCGCGCCGCGCCGGCCCCGTGCCCCAATTACATGGTCACGCCACTTGCGCTGACGAGTGAACAGAGCAGCCAGCCCAGAGTCCCGTCAGTAAAGTCCCTAAATTTGATTTCAACAACCCTGCAAAATTTCAACCCGCGACATAACCCTCCCCTCACAGAGCTCGAGCCCCATCGAGCTACCTCAAAATTACAAATTGTCTTTTTCCATTAAACCATAACTATAAATTCCTCATTTCACAAAAATAATAATTTTCTTAGTTCCTTGCTGTCTGAACATACATCTAGATTCTGCATAAGATTTATTTTAAAACAACAAGTATTCATAAAATTAAATGTAAAACTTTTATCTGGTTTGTTCTCACAGGAACCTTCAGAGGCTCGAGTTCTCAATTCTAAAAAAATTGTTCTGTTAGTGAAGCTCTCTTTACAAATTAAATTACTGTTCTTAGTTTCTCAGTATTCGTTAAACAATGTGCAAATTCTTGATAATTATTATTATTTTTTTTTTTTCGGTTTCCGTTTATTACCATACTTCTTTCGTTCTTCAAAAAAAATTAAGTGTCCTTACAGTGTTTCAATTAATTAAACTCTTATCTCGTGAAGGTTGGTGCAACTCCTCGAAGTCAGTGTTGTCGAGAAGAGTAGCTCCCTGGGCTGGCCATCAGCAAACACCACTCAACTCCAACAGCTACTGGACTGGCTTCCAGGGCAGCTCACAACTTCTCCCCACATCTGCTTCGGAGTTGTGCCATCCTCATCACGAACAGATTACAATTCTGAAACATCATCAACAGGCATTACCATCACGCCTGACAAATACAAAACTAACTACTAAACTGCAATCGATGGGCAAGGATGCAAACACACAAAAAAATAAAATTAATTAATTCAACTGCTAACATAAAGTATCCCACCCTTAGCATAATCTAATCAGGCAAATAATTTGATAGGAAAAACTTAGGGAAGGGAAACATGACCTCCAATGATTTTCCCTAACTCTTGAGTCTTGATCTTCTCTATACAGCAAATAGTCCCCACGAAGTAACTGGGTTGAAGGTCAGTTCACATGACCCACCCATAACCTCTTCTACTCTTCTTTTCTTCTGGGGGCAACCACAATGCCCACCAATCTCTCTCCATGGTGCCGAACCAGCTATCCCATGAGAGTAAACAACGTAGTCAATAGAAGCGCAGAGGGGAAACACCAATCTCTGGCTTGTCGAGTCATAAAACTGCTTTATCTTCTTCTTCTTCTGAGTAAAAATATCTGACTAACCTTGCTTCTATTCTTCCAAACAGTAAAAGTTCATCAGGTATCTTCATGAAAGAAACATTCTAACTAATAATTCTTCATTTTTCTTCTTCTTTATTTCTGTTAGTTGTAATAGAAGGCCATGTTAGGGAGGTTATAGGGAAAAAGAGTGGCCAATTCCCACCCCATCACCCACCTAGATCATGACTAATTAACTTTTAAACTTTCTATTTCAAACAAATAAAAAAAAACATTTTTTTTTATTCAAACTTTTAAACTATAATTACTTTTACTTCATAACCTCAAAAGCTAATCAATAATTCTAAATGAAATTGTGATTTACTGCATCCTTGTTCCATCCGATCTGTTTGTTTATAACCTTTCTGGTAAAGTATAAAATTTTCAAACATTACTAATTAAAAAAAAAAATTAAATTCTGGTGTCCTTTGAGTTACAATTAAATTTACTATTTCTTAGCTTGAAATAATTTAAGTTTTCAAAACTATTTCATTGTCTAATTCACAACACCTAAAAATCAACTCAAAACAACAAATCATCAAAATCAATAAGATCATCTGACCTACCTATCAGTACGGTGAACTTGAACTGTTCGTACACATTTATAATAAGCTATTGTATTGAAATTCCAACCTAAATAAGGTTTAAAAAAAACTACTAATCCCTCTGTAAATTAAGAAAATTAACTTTAAAAATTAAACTTAAGGTATTAGTTCTTTTTGACAGCTACCACAACTCACTAGTTCCATCACATTACTATAACCTAAAAAGTTCTGTAAATAATGTTTATAACAAAAAAAAACTCCAGTTACTGTCTTCCATAAAAAAAAATAAAACTTTACATGACCTTATTAATCTCCACTTGTAAGTCCATGGCTGCCAGCTTTCTCTTCTCTTGAATCTTCAGTCTTGGCTCTTGTTTCAGTGATCTTGTATCTTGTCTCTCGAACTCTTGTCATCTTGTAAACTGGACTGCTGCTCAGCTCATCTTAAGGAATCTGTAACAGTTTCAAAAATACATGTTAATTTAAATTACATAATTCCTGTTCTTTGGTCCTAAAAAAAAAATTGTATTATTAGTACACATTACCCTGAAACAACATTATTATTCATTGTTTATTACTTAAAAAAAATGCTTTACCATAAAATCCTTTTTTGTTCTTTTCATTAGGCCTATTTATTTTCCTTCTTCTTAATTAAATTCTGCTTCAAATGTTAATCTTAACTTAAGACCTACCATCTATTTATTATTCATTACCTACATTATTTATGTTACCCTAAAATTCCCATAAGTTTCTAATACTTCCTATCAAAGACATTCTCTCTAAAAAAAAATTTACTTGTGACTCTTAACTTAACAAACTTAAAAAAAACTTTTACACTAGACTTAACTTATTATTCATTCTTAGTTACTAAATTTCTATATGTAAACTTTAGTACTTACAAACAAAAACTGCCTATTTCTCTCTACCTCTTAATCTCTTTCAATTATTACAATAATAATGTTACCTTGCATCTTTAAACTTTCTTCTTTTCAATTAAATTAGACATCTCATAACAATAAAAATTCTGCCTATACTCTTCTTATGGGTGTCCAACCCAACAACAAAATTTCAAATTCTCAAGTTTCCTTATATTTAAATTATGCAATGCACATAACCTCTGTGGTGCCTGTACCCTTTAGGCCTACCACCTTCTCCTCTCACAGCATAACTCTTATTCCTCGGGGTCTGTATTCACTGTTCCAAATCAAATATCTCAAATAAATTAAAAACAAATTTATTATTTTAAGAAAACAAAAATTTACATTGACTTTACTATGGAGCCTGGAAATCTCAATGTCCCACAGCAGCTAACATGACTAAATCCCATGGAACCCCAGGTTTACATAACCTGTGCCCAAAAATTTAAGCATACCAGGCTTTCCCTGCACTGGTTTTACAGCATCACACACTATTTAGGGCCCCTGATCTGCCATCAGTCCCAAGGAGTTTTCCCACAACCCCTCTCTACACAAGCGCCTACCGCATTCCTCTCAATTGGCTATCGGTTTTACGGCATTCTTTTGGGATCCGACCATCAAGTTAGGGCTAATCGAACACTAAACCTCCATACTTCCAAACTAATGTAAATCAATTAAATTTTCTCTGTAAATTCTAAAAATCAAAAAAAATTATTCCAACATGCCAAAGAAACTTCCAAAAAAAATTCATAATCTTATCTTCAAACCATTAAAATAAAAATAAATAGATTACTCTGTTTTCTCCTTAATAACTGTAAACTGTCAACAAATATCATGTCGTAAATTTTAACTATGCTTACTGACTCTTAATCATAAAATCTCATTTGTCCTAATTAATAAACAACCGATTTCCTTAAAATCTCACTGTATCTCTCACACTCAAACTTCACTGGCTGAATATCTCAATAAATTCAAAAACAATTATCTAAACTCTTAAAGAAACTCCTCCCCAATTATTCAAATAAATTACTTCACCTTATTTTATTTCATTACTTAAAACACCTTACTCAAAAAAAATTAATTAATTATCTAGCTATCTTCCATTATTATTTATTTACCGAACAAAACTTTCTCCTAAATTAATTTAGTAAAATTCAATTTCACATTAGGCAAGTACACTAACTCTCTACAGCAATGTTTCTCATTTCCCTCCTTCCTAACTGAATCCAATCTTACTTAACCTCCAGGGAATTTACCTCACAAAATAACCAAAAATTTCACTGTAGTGCCTATCTGCTATAGGCCCACTACACAGGGGGCTCTAACCCCACCAACAAACTTCATTGAAATGGTACCCTATCCCATACAGGATAGCCACTTCGGTACTACCATGGGGAACTCCTGCCCCAAACTACTCACAACTCTCAGGATTCTCCTGACCCTTAATTCCGTAGTCAGCCCATCTCCTATGGTCTGCGCTACAATTCCCTTTCTTCCCAGGGACACAACGCCTCACCTTAGGGTCCCTCGCCCTAATGAAAACATTAATTTTGTCTCTCTGTTCTTTTGGAGTAAATTCCCTCTACACACAAAATCTAGCCTTCCCAGTTTTCTCAATGCTTATCGATTTTATAGTGTACCTCCTTAATAATGTTTACAAATCCCAAAAAAATATTTTTAAAACCGAGGTAGAATTTAACTAACAAAAACATAAACAACTTACAACGAAACACTTCTAGCCTATACATCATACACTTCTTAAATTAAATTACTTACATACTGAAAGTTCCTCTTCTCCTAAAACACACTTAAATTTAAATTTATTTAACCAATAGTCTATTTTCTTATCGCTAAGTTACCGTACAGCTGATCAAAACAAGGTCACGGCCTGTCCACGTCTCCGTATGAGCCCGTGACGTCACCGAATTCCATCAGGTGCGCCAACCCTCGCTTGCGGTTCCTCCGTTCTCCGCTAGGTCTCAGCACCTCCCCGTCACGTGTTCACTCTGCCACGTCCACTGACGTGTCGTTCTGAAACAACTCTCAACATTTTTCTAATTAAAACAAAACATCACTATAAATTCTATAACTCTCTTTTACATAAACTCTCGTTTTCTCTTTAATTCCTTTCTAACGTTTATCCTTCCCTCGACTGATTTAATTCGTACGTCTCGTCTCCTACGCGCACGACAACAAAACAAACTTCACTTGAAAATAATTCCTATTTACGACAAAAAATTTTTATTTTAAATTATAATTCTCTTAACCTACAATCTTAAATTAACTTTAATAAAACTAAACCACTTGCATTATCTTTATTAAGTATTTAAATTATAACGTATTCTCCTCACGTAAAAATCCCCGATAAACTCAACGACTTAAAACAACTTATCACTATAAACTTTATCCTTACAAGTATCCTCAAATAAACATCTGTTACGTCAAAAAAAAAATCTCAAAGACTTCCTCCACTATAGACTAAAATTCCGTAATCCTCTCCTCAAGTAAACTCTTAATAACCTGCTATCAGAAGCTGAAACTAACTTAATAATAAACATAAAAATCTACCTCTCTCTCTCTCCAGAAATAGAACCTATCCGGCGAACTCTACCATTTCTATCACGTGCACCTAGCCGGTGCCACCGCCATTTCTGTCACGATCCACCTTCAGAGGGGGGGGGCGAGAATCGTAGCTCTTTACATAGAAACAACTCGCTTGGCATCAACTAGTCTTAACTTCATAAAATACTTTACTGTACCTAGGATCATAGGTTCGTCATCCCGTACAGGATGTCTGGTGAGAGCTGAACTAAGGAGATTTTGCAAAATAACATAATACTTAATTAAAATTATTTTATTCTTAAAGTCAAATACTCAACATCATTTTAAAGAACATTTAAATAGCGGGATTACAATTTAAAACAATAATCTCTTTACTTCCTTAACGATTGAACGACCTTACAAGAGAGAGAATGAGAGAACTTCACTAAACACTTCCCTAGTCCTTCCGAATACCTCAAATCATAATTAATACTTAAAATTAAAACAAAGATAAGTCCATACTCACATTTTCCGAAAAGCCTTTCTTGATCGATTACTTTAAAAAAATAACGTAGGGGCCTCTCCTGCCCTTGAAATCCCGAACGAACATTACATTTTAAAAACTATGACGCGTGACCCCTGACGAGGGCCATAGCCTCCGCCCGAAAGCTTGACGACTACATTATGACCTAACTTAAATTAAACGACTCGTGGCCTCTGGCGTCGACCATAGCTTCCGCCCGAAAGCTTGAATTCCTACATCACGAACGAACTAACAACTCGTGACCACAGGTGAGACGCATAGCCTCCGCCTGAGTGAGCCTGAATTCCTACATCACGAACGAACTAACAACTCGTGACCACAGGTGAGACGCATAGCCTCCGCCTGAGTGAGCCTGAATTCCTACATCACGAACGAACTAACAACTCGTGACCACAGGTGAGACGCATAGCCTCCGCCTGAGTGAGCCCCGAGTCACCAATCACTTGCGCTTAAATTCGCGCGCCCTGCCGCGCCTAGCATAACAAAAGCTCGTTATTGAAGTCAAATTTACTAAACAACTAACTAGAACATCTGGGAAGACTACCCCCCCTCTACCCCAATGTGCAGGCCACACCGCGCGGCTTGTTACGACAGCGCGCCCCAGTAACTGCGGCCCGTGGCTGCGCCAGCGCGCGGCCAAACAAACAAACAAAATTCTGCAAGCCCGCAGCGCGCCGCGCCGGCCCCGTGCCCCAATTACATGGTCACGCCACTTGCGCTGACGAGTGAACAGAGCAGCCAGCCCAGAGTCCCGTCAGTAAAGTCCCTAAATTTGATTTCAACAACCCTGCAAAATTTCAACCCGCGACAATATTAATGAGAATATATTTTTGGAATCGTTTCATTAGGTATTAATTTATTAATTTTTAAATTTTGTGAAAATCATAGTTGATTTTGGTTGGGGTAAATTTTCTCAATCTTGAATTACTCAAGTTCTGTATGGTATAGAAAGTTTTTCGACTCCTCTTATCAAAGACCATTTCATATGGTTTAATTAGATTTGCTGCTTGGTTAATTTTCTGTATTGATAGTGAAAAAAATTTAGGAATAAGCTGAGACTAGAAAACTTGAGAGCTGAGTGGAGCTAGTAGCTTCAGCTTGACTCGACTTGAAAGTTGAGTTCTCTGTACTCACCAGATGATACTCCACAGTAGTTTCGTTAAAACTCAATACATATTTGACATGTACAAGCAGCATAAAATCATGTACCACTTCGAAAAATGTATATCTCTTTATTAATGGTTTAAAAACTCTGAAAATTGGTGCTATTTTGGAATTAATGACCTATGGTAGGTCATAGATTCGTAATTTCAGCAACCAAACTTTAGAAATAAAATATGTAAATGTTATGGTAAGTATAGTGTCATTCAATAGTATTGATATTCGGCACAAAGTAGCAACACGAAAGTGCTATTTTCTCTTTGTATCTTTGATCTTAAGTCATAAAGTGGGATAAGTTTTGTTTTTGTTTATAAATGGTGCTGTATTGTATTTGACATAAGCGTGTGTAAATGTCAGTTTTATTAGTTTTAATCAAATCTAATAGAATTACTAATATAAAAATATCCTAGAATACATATATCTAATATAAAATATAAGAAAATACAAGAAATTAGGACAAAAATGTTTTCTCCAACATTTTTAATGACATTTAAATATTACATTTCAAGAAATACTTAGACATGGTACTTCACATTAATGCTTATAAACATTCTTAAAACTCAAGTATTAAAGAAGAATGCTTTTGATTTCTTTTCTTTTCTGTGGTTGCAAATTGCTTGTTGTTTGCTCTCGTTTTCAACTCATCAAAAAAAATTACCTAGTTACAGATTGTCCTCCATTCTGAACTTAGCTGTTTTACTGATACCTATGCACATTTTGACATAAACTATAGGTGATTGAACTGGCCTCATTAATAAATTAAAATAGTGAATACACATTTGCCTTGTACCGGAATTATTTTTTTAACATTTTAACCTCAATTTCAACTAACACCTGATGTGACACAGCTTCACTGCATTTTGAATTTAAACAAATACATATTTGTTAATTTGAAGAGTAGGAATTTGAAGTTAAATAGAATACCAATAATCAATTATTTATTTTGATATTTGAAATTTTGAAAATTAAGGACTAATTTTTAGAGATGGAAGAGTGTACAAAGTTGAGTTGAGCCGAGTTGAATTCATACTTTATAATTTTTATTCAAGTAAAATCAAGTCCTTAGAAATCAAGTCGAGTAGAATATTTGTTGAAATTGATAAAAATTCTGATGTTTATGAAAATATACTATTAACAACATACTAAAATGTTAATTATTGTCTTCAATGAGTGTTGGTAAGGTGAACTACATTAAAATGACTGTAAAATTGGTTGCATGGTTACTACATAAAAAATACTATAAAAAACAGTTTGCAGACAGTTTTTTAGGTTAAAAATTAGGGATGGGCCGGTCAAATCCTCGAATCCCACCGAATCTCTAGTATTCGAAAGATTCGGGATTCGAGGGAAAAGATTCGGGATTCGAGGAAAAATATTTAAAAACTTAAATGCTTACAATTTACTTGGCCTGTTCACGTTTTCCTTGGAACACATCCTATTGTGGTACAGTAGAACCTCGTTAATACGTGATGGTCGGGACCGAGACAATCACGGATTACCGAATTTCACGGACTAGCGATTAAAAGCCCGGAAGGTTTTGTCAAGCTTCTCAGACACCGGCGTGCAGCTGGGTTAAGGCCAAGGTCATGTGACGTAACATCTCCCGAGGCTTACTGCGCCTTGGCAGCAGATGGATAAAAAATAGTAAACTCCCCATTATTCGTGTTAATTGGGACCCGCCGATTCCCGGATAATTGAAATCCTGTAAAAAAAAATAATAAACCCGGATAATCCGTTCACGGTAAGGGCCGGCCGTCTTCGAATTAGTGACTCGGCTTAAAAAAATACAGCACTGCCTAGCCATTAGTTCACGGTCATTTATAACAGCCGAAGAGAGAAAGATAAGATCGTGCTGACCTTGCACACATAAATTTTGGGTAGCCCCCCCCCCCCCCCCTTTTCACACCCCTTCCCCCCCCTTTTCACACCCCTTCCCCCCCCCCTTTTCACACCCCTTCCCCCGCCCCCCTTCCATCGTACAGCCGAATGCCAGCCAGACACGTCACTCGCCAGGCGCCTGCAGTTGGCTTGGCGGGTGGAAACAAACAAAGGGAGATGGGAAGCGAGTGACAAATGTGACAGCTGAAAGGGGGGTGACACAAAGAGTCGGTACAAACAGCGTTCATGAACATGGATGCATTGTCGCTACATTGGCATTAAATAAGGCATAAATCACAGATGTATTCTCAAAATATGCTAAAAATAAAATAAAGCACATTTAGGATCTAGACTAGTAATGTGAATCTTGTTTTTTTTTAATAAGTTTACCGAGAAATCTGTTACTTAGTAATACAACAATAATGCCGACTTTCATCACAAGTTACGGTCACACATGTAGTAATAACAATGAAATAATGAATGACAAAAATTAATACATTATACAATTATTATTTTAATTGCGATTCAATTTTAAATATTCTGATACACATTCTATTTATGAATTTTTTTAGAACCAAGTTTGGTTTGTGTAGACTACCAACGTTAAAATATGTATTAATTGAGAATTCCACGATGGCCAACCAATGAATTTGTTAGCCAATCATTTTGAGCAACACAAAAAATAACTAATGTTAATATAAAGAATTTTAATAGGTAAACTAGAGAAAACACCCCGTCACTTTTAACTTCGGGCATATTAATCACTATGCTTTAGTGAGGCTTAATTTTAAAAGACGCATGACAATATTTCTTATGGCCTAAAACCATTGAAGCCAAGATGGCGCCTTTCAGTTTCCATTAAATATTTCAGGAAAGCGTTTGTCTTCATTTGGGACTTAAAACAAATGTCAAGTTGGTAACTACAAAATATTGTTCCGTCGGATGTTGAATTTCGTTTTCCGATTTCCGTGGATACATGAATCACTGTACTCACAGATAATGCCTGAATGCCTTGAATCCACCAAGTCGGATTCTACAGCAATTGATGAAGTGACCAGATTCTTACGTGATCCTACAATTAACCCATAAATAAACATCCTCGAATACTGGAAAACTCAGTCTACGTGTTCACCCAGGCTACATAAACTGTCCAAAAAATATTTGTGTTCACCACCTGTGACAGTGTTCTCTGAACGTTTGTTCAGCACTGCAGGAAACATATGTGACCAAAAACGGAATCGTCTTGATCCAGACCGTGTCAAAATCCTTGTTTTTTTTAAATAAAAATTTAAAGGGTTAAATAATTCTGCATAATGTTTAATTTTTTTCTCTTAACTTATAAATTATTTTATAATTAACCCTTGAGATCTGGATTTGGATTCGAGGGGTGGATTCGAGGTACTGTTTGGGATTCGAATTCGAGATTCGGATTTGGGAAAAAAGGGATTCGACCCATCACTATTAAAAATAGCTACTGTGTAACATCATATCTCCTAATGCGACTTCTCAATATTTTTAATGTAGCTATCCCAACCTAACCAACTGTTCTCACAATTTAATGCTATTTTTAATGTACCTAACCACTTTTTAAAATGGTAAACTATCACAACACCTTCTTAGAGAAACTTGTCAGAAAGTAAAAAATAATAATATTTTTGAACGGAGGAGAGTTTCGCCTTCAGAATTACCGCCCTAGACATCATAGCCATCCCATCTAGAGTTCCATCAGAAACCATTCGGATTTTAAAAGTCCCTTTGCAGCATAATTAAGCAACCTAGGTTGTACTTAAAAAAAAATATATATATATATATACACACACATATATTTTGGAATTTTTTTTGTCATAAAAACTGTTTATTTTTAGACAAGTTATTTATCATGCGCTTAGAATTATCTGTAACCTTACACAAGATGTAATCAAATAGAAAAAAAACTCTGTCTTTTTTTTCCTGCCATTTTCTGGTTAGAAACAAATGTCTCTACTGTGAAAATGACAATACTTTTTAAAAGTGAATTAATGATTTCATTTAAAAACGTATTTTAGTATCTGTAAAATGCATAACAACTTAAATTGCAGACTAAAATACAGCCATTTGCCATTTTGACTAAATAGTCAAAGATATTAAGTTATTGACTGTATGGCTTTTGTGTGTGCCGAACAGTGATACACATTGATTGCCTTTGTAGTAAAAAAAGCCGTACCCATTAAAACATGTATTTTCATAGTTGTGTGTGCCGAACAGCAATACTATTGATTTTCATTGTAGTAGGAAAAAAGTACACAGCCATAATATTTTCTTTTCGTAGTTTGTTGGCTGTATTACAAATCTATTACAATTGCGATTCAATTCAAACTAAAATTCAGTGATCAGCAGATGCCACTTGGAGGAAAATATAATTGTTACATCTAGTCACAGAAGTATGTATGGTGCGTGCTGGAGCGTAGTTGTAGTCGCACAGAGAGCGGCACTGTAGCGCCGTGGTCGGGGTGCGTGATGCCCAGGGACCCGTCCCGGAGTACGCGCTGCCCTTCGAGGAGGAGGTGGGGCTGCACCCCACGCTCGAGGACATGCAGGAGTGCGCAGTGCAGAGGAAGGCACGGCCGGCCCTGCGGGAGGCGTGGCGCGGCCACGCGGGCCTGCTCGCCCTCTGCGACACCATGGAGGAGTGCTGGGACCACGACGCCGAGGCCCGCCTGTCGGCCTCGTGCGTGCTGGAGCGCGTGGCGCTGCTGTCGCGGCTGCCGCCTCCTCCGCCCCGCATCCTTCCGCCGCTCTCGCAGGTACCCCGCCTCCTCTGTTCCGGGGTCCTGGTCGGGGACGAGACTGCGCGGCGAATTGCAGTGAACCGAACCACCGAAAAGCATTCAGATACATAACATGACGCTTAAAATGCAACTGAAATACAGTGAAATTAATCAGCTTTTTTAATCAAAACACAGAAAAAATTTTTTTTTTAATATTTTTAATTCGATGAATGTAATTGATTCGGCATGAATTTTGTACGAAAATGTTTTGTACTAAATTGATTGAAAATGAAATTTTACTCTTTTTTTGATCTTGCATCTCTTATTATGTCAGTAACTCGGTTTTACTTTACTTCTTTGGTACATTTTTTTTTAAACAAACCAAAACTTGATGATTTATATTTATTGTTTTCAATAGTTCTCTCCTAGACATGCTTATCTCAAATTGTTACCATATTCACCAGAAACTACGGTCACTGTGGATATAATGCAACCCAAAACCTTTTTGATTATGACTTACTTTAAGGAGTAGAAATCACATTTCAAACACACATAATTATTTGTACTGTAATTACTAGCAGCATTTCTGGTGCCACTTTCTGTCAGTGCAGTGATATGCATGGCCCTTTTTGAAACAGCAAGAAGCAATCGAAAGGAAAAAAAAAGCAATAATAAGGAAAAAAAATTATGAATGTAGTTCATAAGCCATTCGTCAGAGAGCAAGGAATGCTGTGATATAGGGTGGTCATCAGGAGGAGCAGTGGAGGGGAGGAGGTGCCTTGGCTAGCAGCCGTATTCCAGGTGTTATCTTTTCTCATGTGTCATGCCTTCAACATCCTCCTTCCCTACACAACAACGCAAGGTTCAAAGCGGACTAAAGTGACACAAGTGACTCAGTTCATTGGCAGATTGTGTAGTTTTTCAACTAAGCAGAGGTTCAGGTTGCAGTAATTACTAGCGGTCTAAAGTGGCTTAAATGATGCAGTTACAAGGCAGAGCGTGTGGTTTTTCAATTAAGCTGTTCACATCGCTGCAAATTCACATTTTCCTGTCGCCAGATACAAGTTGCCACTCTTACTTTTATGTTTATCAGTTTTGATAATAAGCATCGCATTATATTTAGTTAAATGGGGTACCATCTTTTATCGCATAATCGTCGCACCTATATTTTAGGCCGTCAAAATTGGGATAAAAAAACTTCTCGCGAAAATGTTCCATGATGTTTTTGGTCCTGCTAATACGGTAGATGCCGAGTGCTTTGTGTAGGTATCTTTACCGTATAAAACAATATATTTTAAAGTACAAATCTATAGGCATGTGCGAAGGTCTCTTTTTAAATGTGAAGCGAAGTCGAAGCGAAGCTTATATTGTGCGAAGGAATGTCGAAGGAAAATCGAAGTCGAAGGATTTGAAATAACATAATTTTTAATATTAAAAAATTGTTACATAATTACGTTTCATCATGATTATATAGACTAAAGAAAATTCCATTGTACCAAACATCTTCAAAAAATGTATACTACATAAGTATTGTTAAATGTCTTAATCCAAAGGAAAAATAAGTACTTTTCATTTATTTAAAATTTGTAAAATTCATTCATCTGGTTTTCATTAGTAAAGTTAAATTCCACCTGGCTTTGAAACGTGTGAGCCAGCCATTTGAGGCTTGAAAATTGTCAATTCCAAGCCTTAGTGCCACCATTCGTGCTTTTTCTTGCAGTGCTGTGCTCAAGATGGGTATGTTATTAGAGCGTGCTTGCACAATCCAATCAAAAAGATTTTTGTCAAGGTCACTATCGATACATTTGCTATATCTTTTCCTCTTCTGGTGCAGTTTTGCAGCATTTTCTTCAATTTTTGCTCTGTCTTTTACTATTGTGGACAGAGTTGTAGGTGCAATATTAAAGCGTTTTGCAACATCACACTTTTTCTTGCAGTTGTCAACAGCTGTAAGAATCTCTAGTTTTTTGCAATGCTGATACCCACACGCTTTTGGGTACTCATAACTTCTACGGGTAGGCCTACCTACATATGCTGACCTAATACACTTAATATTAAAAATATAAACAGGTTATCCACGTCGTCATGTCGCGTCGCCATTAAACATGCTTCACGAAACGTCACAAAATGTTCACTAGCGTCGGAAACGTGCCACTAGATCTGTTAAATAAATGTTGCATACGTATTACATTTGTGTACGATTGCGAAAGATGTCAATCTGAAATGATGTTTACAAACAAATTATAGGTTAGGTCATCGTAACAGAAAACAAACGGTAACAAAAACGCGTTAGTAGTCGTTGGCCATCGTATAATCCACGTTTTATGTATCTAGCCAGATATGGCCGCCATTGGCCAATATCCATTGCTACAAATTCAAACGCGAAAATACGCATTTTGTAGGATAAATATTATCATGAATCTTTTTTTCTTAATTGAAAAAGTTAAGCGTTGATTATTCCGCATAAATGTTATGTTGTTACACCAATCACACAAAAAACGGACATTTTTTTTATACGAATGAATTTTCTATCCGCACGGTTACCAGCACTGCAACTGCCATTTTACTCAACCAAATAAAGAAAACGTCTGTAAACAATTTCCACAAGACCTGTCGTTAAACAAAGCTATAGAATTGTGAATGAAATGAGAAAATGTTTAATATTTTGTGTATTAATATCGGCAAAACGATACGTATTAACGAGAAATTACCGTCCAGGGCTTTGAAAAACGTACGTTAAATATTTATTATGCCTATTAATTTGCATGGCGTTTCAAGAGACGGGCGGCTTTATACGTTATACTGGATTGTACGTTAACAAGAGGGACGTACTAGAGAGAATTTGCTGTATACATAATCGGGAAATTACCCGCCGCAAATATATTTTGGCAGTATATACATATTGATCCAAATAGTGGGCCAAACGTTTCTGGCAAAAATCTTCGACTTTTCCACTCGAAGTTTATTTTTGTCGAAGCCAAAGTCGAAGGAAAAAAATATCTTCGATTCGACTTCGATTACTCGAAGCTTCACACACCCCTACAAATCTAATACTTATTCGGACATTACCACTTACTTATTTAATTAACAGAAATACGAAGTTGTCTGACGTGTAAATTTTCTTTTAAAGACGTTTGTAAACGTTATTTCCTTTATCTGATCGTCTGCGTTGCCGCGGTGTACCGGTGTAGGTATATTTTCCGTACAAAACTATGTATTTTAAAGTAAAAATGTAATATTTATTCGGACATTACCACTTACTTATTTAATTAACGTAAATACGAAGTTGTCTAACGTGTAAATTTTCTTTTAAAGACGTTTTTAAAGGTAATTTCTTTATCTGATGGTCTGCGTCGCCACGGTGTGTCACTTATAATCATGTAGCCAGCGCTAGTTGGCATCATTCGTGTTTGGTTATGTTGCTTCCCGTATAGAGCGCACGCACGTAGTCGAATATCGATATCTCGCAGATTGCATGCAATGTGCGCTCTCTGTCAGGTGCCGACTTAACTACATTTGGTGGCCCGCACTCTTTCGTGGCAAGCGCGTACTACGACAGTTACGCGTTAGTTCACGTCACAGATTCAGGTGGCTTGCGTTTGCGTCACAAATTTTGTTTTTATATTTAAATTTGAAAAAAGGTTTTTTTTGCATGAATTATTAATTTAAATTGTTTGGTGTGCTCTTTTAAACTTCACTTTTTAAATAAACGTACTTTCCATGAATGGATTAGGTTTTCATGAATAACTTTACCTAACGAAAAATTTTTTTCAGCATAATCGTCGCACCCCTACTTTTCAAACTTGATTTTAGAATAAAATGTGCGACGATTATGCGAGAAAACACGGTATATTGTAAAAGTGCATCATGTGTCAGTTAAATGACACTGTATTGGTAAAATAACTATCGTGAAACATTTAAGTGTAATTTTTGTTCAGTAATATGCTACCTCTGAATAAACAGATTGAAAAAAAATGAAAACCATGCCAAAATCTTCTGTTTTAAAAACAAAATTAGCCTAAAAATAAAACCATAAAATCTTGATTCCTTCTCCAGTTCTCTTTTGTAGTTCCGTCTCTCGTGACCTCAATATCGACTTGACGTAGTCTAAATTTAAAAATAGCTGTGTGTCCAGTACCTTACTGGACTATGCTAGGAAAAACAAAATATCAAAGTGAAGGTGAATCGAGAGTGTAAATTTGGATGAATGAGATTATTGGTAGCCTTTTCAAAACAATGTGAATAGCACTTGGGAGAGGGAAGTTAGATGGCTGGGAATGCAGATGACTCAGCGCTGTTTGGGTTGAATAACTAGTGTGATGCATCTGTGAATGCTGAAGTGAGCGTTGGTGACAAGCGGCCCTATGTGGCATGCTCCATTCTCTGACTTGACAAGCTCCCTCGGCAGTCTGTCTCGTCCATGCAAGCATGCATATTAGTCGGGCATACAGAGACATAGATAAGGTGGAGGATATTGAATACATCCCTTCCCTGCTTACAAAAATTATGTGGAAGATACACTTTTTGCTTTTGTAGTGCAGTCATAAAAATTTATTCATGTTTGTTTTGTTTGGCTTATATTATTACCTACATGTAAAATACCACTTTTGATGCTAAAAGATAAAATATGTTACATAGTTAAAAAAAACATTAAGTGCTACATATTATACTATACATTTTTGACTAACAAAGTAAATAAAATTATCCCTCAGTAAAATGAAATCTTGGTTATGTACTTGAGTACAGTGTTGAAAGAGTGAAGTGCCAGAGGTACTCGTGTTTCACTCACTGAGAGTTTAGGCATGCCTATTTTAACTCTGAATGTGATCGTGAAAAACTGAAGGAAATACAGCCTAGTGTGGTGATAAAGTACTTTATTTTAGTTAATATTTTGAACCTGTAAATGTATGATTTTACTATGAATTGCTAATTAAAGTATGAAAGTACACATGTACATATACTGTAGGTATGTATGTATGTATGTATGTATGTATGCATGTATGCATGCATGCTTACCTATACTCTGTACTGAATGTAAGTAGTTTAGGACTTCAATATTATTTTTTCTATTTAGATACACTTCAGACACTCTTAATGAATGATTATGTGTATATCAGAGTAGGCCTATTTTAAGGTGTATTTCACTGTTTTCTGTGCAAGAAATAATTTTTCATACATTTCCCTTATTTTACACTTTCCTGCATTATACATCATCTTCAGATATCCTTTTGAATAGTGTAAAAAAAGGGGTTCGACTGTATTACGTTTTAAAGTATAGGCTGTAGAATACAAATTTTAAGAAATACAAGCAAAATTCAACAATTGGTACAACCTCTTATAGGTAATACGTAGAGATGGTGATTTATAGCATTTAAAATAATAACATTTAGCATTTTGAATTTGAAATTTAGCATTTTGTAGCATTTTTAAAAACAAGATTTAGCCAATTCTCTCATTTTATATTACTAAAGAAAAGTATATTTTTAAAAAGCATTAAATAATACACATATTAATTATTAACAACCACAGAAATAAAGATCTAACACAACTACAAAGATAGCCTATCTTGGCAGGTTTACAAACAACTTTTTAACACTTACGAGTGCAATAAATTAAATACTTAAAATTACAATAAATATTTTTTAGCCATGTTCATGGCCATAGTTGATGTAGAGTGCACAAATAATGTTATTGAAACTCTTTTTTTTCCATTTTCGCCTTCTTTTGGTTTTCAATCATGCCAGAAACTGTTGCTTGCCGTTTTACCGACTTTTTTTCTTCATCCGATTTCTCGGTGAATCTTTTTTTGCAGCCTGACGCCCCTCAGATTTAATGTGCTTTTCAAGTACATCTTTTTTTTTTTTTTTTTTCCCACTCCAGACGGCGATTACATAAATCGCACATTAAAATATTCGTATCACTTTCGTAGAACTGTTCATTTTTGTATTCATTTATGCGATCGCGAATGGAAATTACGTTTCGTCCCATTTTTACCACGAGAAATAACAGTATACAACACATTCACGAGTATACACGTATTTGTAAACACACCATCTTCCACAGACTACACAAGAACGCGGCTTTCACATGAAACAAAGACAGAAAATGGGCGCGGCGAAGCAGAGATGTCGCAATATGGTGGCCTAAAAACTTGTACTCTGCAAGATGACGGACACTCTTCCAGCTAGTTGTTCTTTGCTTTGTTTACATTCGCGAGGCACGGATGGCCATTCTTCATTCAATATTTACGAACAGTAGTGTTGTGAATGACGTGATAATATGATACTTGTGCTAAAAACGCCATAAAATGATGGTTTCTTTTGATACTGAACTGAAACGAAATACAATCGGTAAATAAATTGTGTAGAGTGAAGACGAATCTACGTTTTTTACCTTGATTTTGCATTTATCTCGAAATAGTCTAGATTTCGCATTTTATAGCGGAAAAAATATAATTTAGCATATTTTCGCATCTATTTCGCGAAAACGAAAAATCACCATCCCTAGTAATACGTATTACATTTTTTGCACAGATATTTTTGCTCCATTGTTTTACTTAACATTTTTGCACAGCTCTTGCCTTATTTTAACTACTTTTGGTCAGTTTATTTATCGGGTTCCCTAAATAAATAGTGAAACCTCCACTGATAAAATTTCTCATTAACGAAGTACAGCGAAGTAAGATTTTGGTTACACAAAAACTCTCGTAAAACTACATGAATGTATCCGCCATTTAATAAAAAATAAAAGTTGTGTCTTTTAGACAGGCTATGTTCAAGTTGAATTTTGAGCAGTTGTTGACAGGAATGACTGTCAGAAGCTGATTCCGTAATGTTCAGATTGATTAAAATGCTTTTTATGTAATATGTCTATTGATTTGTATTTCATGTGTACAATAAATATTTTTGTTTGTTGTTGCAGTGAGATTACGTTATCAAGTACCTGCTCTTCTCTACAGTACCTGGAAAACAAGAACATTTTGTAATCACAGTTAACAATACCTATTATAAAAACCATTCAACATGAATGAAACATACCTCTGTTAATACTGCATGCCGCAGCAAGCTGATAACTGTGACATCACCATAGTTAGTTGTAAGCAGTCTCGCTATAAAGAGTCAGTGTTTTATGCATGCGTTGCATTGGAACAGTGAAGCCAGTGTGTGTGATGATTTTAGTGAAATACGTTTTGCTTAATGTATGATGGAACTGTTTTTCCACATGCATCTACAGCATTGTTTTTGTTACACTCATATTATGGCAAGTTTTTCTCACAATAGTCGTATCTTTCTTTCTGCTGATGAAACAATAAAGCAGAGCTTTTTCAAGCAAGTTCTTTCAAAAAAAATTCTCGACATTTTTCTTTAGTTAATAACTTACAAAATAGTTTTAAATTGCAGTACCAGGAAGTAGTGAGCACAGCATAACTTGGACTTTACAGCTTTTTTTTATAGTTATATTGTGCCATTACATCAGTACTTATCTAACTAAACAGTAAAGGTAAAAAAAAATATTGTAATAATGCCATGACATGTGTGTTATGAAAACAAAATCAATTTTCAAGTGTACGCATGGCCAACACGCTGTAGTACACAGAATGTAAGCAATGTTTTGTCTCGCCTGCGATGATGTGAAGTTTTTATGTAATTTTGAAGATGTATGATTTTTTTTACTGGTGTTAAATATTTATAACTTCCTAAGTAATTTTTTAGTTCTCTGCGTGGACTTTGTACTTGTACAGTTTTTTTACTGTGTTTATTACATTTTATGATTTTTGGGGATTTTTCGATGAACTGCATCAGAGCATCACTTTAATAAAATAAGAATAATGGTTAACTTAGCTATCTGACCATGTTTTCCAGTGTATTAATGATGTTAAAGCTGACTACTGAAGTAGAAATGTGGTAGTAGTAAAAAATGGAAGATGAGCTGCTGCATAAACAGGCATACTGGCTTTCTTTAATGACGACAATTTCCTCCCTTTCTCCCCCCGTAATCACCTCCTTCACAAGACTAGTATTAATGTCAAAAACCTCCCATCACACCCTCCCAAGCACTCAAATTGTGCCAGACTCGTAAATAAACCTTACTTAGTTTTCTGTAGCACCAACTATGTGCATAACATCGTTCTGCAACCAAATTGTTCCATGATGCATTTTACTTGATTGAAAAAAGTAAAACAATAGAAAAGAGCATTGTGCTGCACAGACCGCTGGGATCAGTCGCATGTTTGTTTCTCTCCGTGTGTTCCCGAGTACTATCAACAACCCCATCTGGGACTCCTAGGCCTAATAAATTGGCCAATGTGATGGGCAAATAAAATGTCAAGGGTCTTTATCTTCTGAATCTGAAATAAATAAATTCATATAACTCAAAAATGTGGCAATTTCAGCTAGGTTGTTTCTCAGGGTAAAATGACATTGATTGCCATCAAACTCGGTTAAGGAGAACATTTTAAATGGCATCTTAGGACTTCTGGTGTTGGGTTTATATATCTGAATCATCCTTTTACACAATTAAAATAAAGGGTGGTATGCGATATGACATATGACACTTAAAAAACTGGAGGAATTCTGTTAATGAAAATCCCTAAAATAAGACAGAAGATACTATGGCGTTTAATGATGTAATAATTTTTATTTTTGAGGAATTTAATCCCGTAAATTTTTTGGAAGACAAATTAAGGTCTGGATACAAACATAAGCATTTCAAAGAAACAACACAGTATTTTACACAACAGTAAACTACATGTAATTCAGTCTGGCTAGCTCCAGTCCCATACTGCGATAAAGGATTTACAAAAACTTAGTATTAATATTAAGTAGTGTTTGTTTTTGTTTACGCTTGCTTAATATTTTGCTATTTTTAATACCATGTTCCATTTTCGGCCAGCTGGAAGCTCTGAATGTTGTGCTACTTTTTCAGTTGAAACTTTATTTAATTAACAGTAAAATGTGATTGTGTTGAGTGCATCTGATCTGTTTTTTTTTTTTTTTTTTGGTTGTTTAATGTTTGCACATTTTTACAAAATTAGTGCTGCACCATTTACAACACTGTTCACTTTATGAAGGAAAATTCTTTTTACATTTAATTTAGAAATACCTGCGCTATTATGGATTTTACTCTGCAAGTATGAACCTTTCTTCCTATGACTACACACACTATACATGTTAAAGCAGCATCTTGAATGCTAACTCAACCAAAATAAACGAATGTGGTTAAGTTAAAGTCTATTCAGCCAGGCCACTGAGCTTGTATTGTGTTTTGTAGTTACTTATCACTATTAACTGTACATGTGTAAACTTTTGTGTCGATTGTAGCCCAGTCTTTACGTACTAATTTAAAAAAAAAACATTGTTTAACATGGTACTCGAACCAAACCAACGTGCTAGAAGTCATAAAGACACTGACCTCTGTACCACTAGGTACCATAGTGAGGAAGAGAGAACTTTGAGTTTGTAAATGTATGTTTTGAGGGATATGCTTTGCTGAAAACTAACAACTATGTTTGGCTTTTGTTAAAACTTTTTGTTTCATGTTCGAGACACCATGTCAATGCTACTGAATTACATGTGTTCAGGAATTTTTTTTAATCTTAAATTGACTATATATACACTAGTATAAATTTATTTGAATTTAATGTGTGCTGGATTAATTTTTATTAGATATCTACACAGTTAACAGTTTTGTTATTCATATGGAGTAGTAACATTCAGTGAGACAACATTGAAGTAAAACCTGAACTTTGCCATTGCCAGGAGAGTGGTCACCTTGTGGCATTACCTCATTTTGCCAATGCCACATCTTCCGTTTTTAGAACAGGAAAATGTGTATGTAATAAGTACCATGAATTTTGGTTTTCTCTTGTTCTGTCATTAAATAAATACATTGTGTCTTTTTAGTGTTTACACACTGATAATCATAATCAAATATGAAACAATTTTGGTTTTTGAAACTTTTTCTGGTTTTGTTGGTTCTAAAAAGTACAGTAGAGTCCCGCTAATCCGAACCCCGCTAATCCGAAAATCCGCCTAATCCGAACAGGGCTAGGATAAAAAAAAATTATATCATTTAAGAACTAAGAAAAGTAAAGAAAAACAAGTTTTTTCAAGTAATGTTGTACGTTTATTAATATGTGCATAAGAAACTTATAATTTATCTATCTCTCTATGTGAGTAATTAAAAATATTATGACACTAAATATGTACGCTAAATAATAAAGGTGTATTTTTCGTCTGACCTTCCTTATATATTTGATATATCAGACACTAAATACGCCTCAAAAAGACAATATATGGCATTATACGACAAAATTCAGCCTAATCCGAATTTTCGCTAATCCGAACAGGGTTCGGTCCCAATTAGTTCGGATTAGCGGGATTCTACTGTATATTCATTAGAGACATTGCTGATAACACAACTAAGTGGGAATTCATTTGCTGCCTGGTGCACTGTTATTAATTATTATAGGCAGACTACCTGGTGATTGCACCATTTATTCAAACCTAAAAGTGGTAATAGTGTGTATTAAATGTTTTTTTTCCGTGTTGTATCTGTATATTGTACCAGTTAACAGAATTGCTCCTATTTACGTACCTGAAATGTGTTGATATTGATAGTTTTGCTAGAAAGCCTAGTTGCACAGTCACTCAGTCCCTTATTACAACCTAGTTTGATACATACCGTGCACTGCTAGAGGGTATTTTTGTCATTGAATCAATTATGTTAATGTGCATTTGAATGAGAGTCAAAAAGTAAAGTCTGTGTATGTTTGCTGCACCTTATATGTACATATGTAGATACATACCTTTAAATACAGTGAGTGTTGCACATAACTTCCAGTCACAAGACATGTATATAAATGTATGCATGTGCTAGAAAAATTGTGTGTTGTAGCACATGTATGTCTTTAAAAAGCCTACAACAGTTTTGCAAAATTATGCTACATAATCATTTTTTTGTGTTGAAAAAAAAAAGTAAAAATACTTTTTGCTGCATGCCAGCCTACAGAAATTACGTGCAGTATTTCTTCGCAGTATGAACAGTCTTTACTTTTTGATGTCCTTTTGTTAATGTGCATGTGTGTAATTTCTACCTCTTGTACATGTTCCTAGAAAGTGCAAGAATTTGAAAGTGTGTTCTTGTGTGAGGGGAAAATTTTTGTCTCATAGTCACTATTTTTCATGGCCGAAACAAAACTCACTTTCAATTCGACTATGAAACACAATTTTTACGGTGCAACTGTCCAGCGCATGAGTTCCCGAACATTTGTGTGCGCCTCACATCATCAAGGGTGAAAGTGTGACAGAGAATCTTTCAGATGTGCGTTTGTGGAAACCATTTGTAAAGTCATATTTTTATGTTAATATAGTCTGTAAGGTAGGTGTTGTATTTAATCGTTGCTGTGTAGGAATTATGTGCAGTAATGGATGAAGACTTGTACTAAGAACTAGGATTTTTAGCAATCTCAGTCATTTATTAAAATTGTTTTTTTGTGAAACGAACACAACAAATACGGAAACTACATTTTGTATTTTGCAGGTAGTAGTTTTTAATATTTAAATATATGTACATATTTTTATTTTTATCTGTATTTTTGCATTGTTTTTAAGGGAAAAAAATTAATTTCATTTTGGCAATTTTATTTTTACATTTTTATTGCAGTATTTAATTAATTATGCTATTTAGTAAAAAAAAATCATGTAAAGCTTGATATATGTATAAATGCTTCAGTTATAAAATCTATATTAAAAGAGGTAGGAGGGTACATGAAACTATTTATTTTTTTATCCAGAGAAAATAAAGAATAATTATAAATTCTTATTTAAAGAGTTTTGGTTAACTTTTTAAATTTTCATAAATTTTTTTGAATTAAAAGTGACTCTTGATTTTACTGATTAAAATCATTAATAATTCAATAGTATTTAATAGCCGCATAGGTAATGGTGACAGGACAGAACTCTTTTAGCCACATATGCATTTTAATTCTCAAGATGATGCTGTGAATGATGTTCAATGAATTGAGCGAGCTCTTGTGAAAATTACCTAAGATATTAAACCTATCAAGTAGACCTGTGCAAATATGTTTTTTAGTTCAAAACAAATACGAAAACCAAATTATTCTCGTATATGAATATTGTATTCGAAAAGTAAGAATGATGATTAGAATCCCACTCAAAATTTTTTTTCACATCATGTAGCAAATACATAAGGAAAGAAAAAATTGAATGTGCAGTGTAGTACCATCTGGGAAATTAAACAAATAATACTAAAGTGAAACTAAAGTGAAAAGTTGGTTAGGTTAAGTTAGCACCTATAATTGTACGTTAAAATTTGTTAGAATATTTAAATTGTGTCTTTAATTATGCAGCTGACCTAGCCAACAAAAATTTCATTTCACTTACCATATTTACCAGCGGCAGGGTCACACCTTTAATTTTGGCCCAAAAAATGTAGCGTTTTCACCGTAAGGGCCGCCTAAAGTATGGGCCGCATCCTGTATCTGTCTCCAGTAGAATACAAGCGAAGTCTTCATGGTCGGTCCGTGTTTCATTGCCTCCTAAGAAACATGGCACCGGTTCTTCATCTCTCCCCTTGTTATCCTTTATGACCCAATAATACTATTTTTTACACTAGTGTTTCCTTTTCCGTCTATTGCATTATTTTTATACCGTCTCCTTCTGCAAGAGAGGAGAGATGGCATGTTGCTCGATTGTTTTTGTTAGTTCCTTCTGTAAAAACAAGCAGGCCCTTTACTTCAGTTTTGTTATGGAATGTCGCAGTAGTCAACGTGGGAAATTTCTTTCCAAAAAAAGTTTAGTTATAGTTTCTTTACAAAAACCTGTAGAGTTAGACGTGATGGATTGTGTACGGTGCCAGTTCACGGACGTTTAAAGCGATGAGAGAGGGAGGGAGAACCGTTAACACTACTGCATGGCTCAAACACACACGCATGCACACACCTCTTCTTTCTCAGGCTCTGGCTGGTTTATTTTTAGATTTTCCCCTCTTGCCGTAGGTCTACCTAGCAGCATACAGCCACATCACTTGCCGGCACCGGCTGGATAGCAGCCCAACAGGCGGCAGGCACAGCACAATGCTTTACACGCCTTGCCGAGATATTTTAATCAAACAATTTTTACTTGCTCGTAACATATTTATTTAAAAACAACACAGGCTAGTAATTTAAGCAAATAGTCAACCACAACCGTGCAATGTTAATTTTTTTTTACCCAAAATTAAAAAAAAAAATTTGCATATGGGTCACAGTACATTATATTGAACAAAAAATCAGCCATCTGCCTTATTTTCCAGAACCTGCTGTTCTACATATTGATCCAGAACATTTTTGTAAACCGCAAAATATAATAAATTCTGATCTATTTCGTGAAAAATGTGATTTTTTTTTTTAAAGCTGTGTTCCTAAGTTAGTGATTAATTGAGCTGATATTTACATGTTTAAACCATAGTAACTCTCACGTTTTCGTTAATGGCACCCAGGTGAAGTGTATTTTAGTTCAGCAATATTAGAAACAATTTTTGCTAACCTGATATCTGATATCTGAAACCATAATTTTTCCCCTGTTTTTTTGTTTTTGATTCACAGCATCTGTTTCGTCATAGATACAAAGAGCAAGTAAGCTGCTACTGTGTTGATTGTGACTAGATTTATACACATTTGAAACTATGGTGTTCTTTTCTTTTAATGGCCATCGCAGTGGAATGTCCGTATTTTGTGATGTAGTCCATGGTTTTTGACGTTAATTTATTTTTTTCCTGCTACCGGTACATGTGATAAAATTAATACAATTCATATTTGGTTTTCAAGTTTGAAATGTCACAAATATGCCATGTGTTGAAACGTTCATACAATTTTTCCGTTTCTGTTTAGCGAGTTAGTACTGCAAAAAAAAATTTGAATACTTTTGCATGTTTAAAATTTTGCTTATTGTTGATGTTTTTTTAAAAATTAGGTCCCATTAAAACATCGAAAATGGGTAATTATATCACACAAATGACTTAAGCTGAACAGTGAATGTTGGTATACAACTCACTAGTTATGCTATGTCAAATATTCATAAGTGAACGAATATTCATTATTTGAAAGTACATATTTGTATTCTAGGTTGAAATGAATTCAAATAATAAACTATTCATATTTGAGAATTAAAATATTTGCACAGGCCTGCTATCAAGCAAATAAAAGAACTATGAAATTTTTTTTATAGCAGGGAAGGATGTAAATCCTTAAGACCTGTCTACAACTTATTTGATGCTAAATGGTTAACACTATATGTAACAATAAAGAGACATTAGTTACTTGAAACAACCAATCTGAAAATTGCCAAGTAAATAAGAAATATGTAATTCCATAGACCTAGACATTATTATTAATTATTATTATTATGTTACATTGGTCTAATTTCAGCTTATTTTTTCAGGCATTATTTAAGTTTATTTTTAGGCTTCTAAAAGTTGAGGAAAAGTTACAATGTATGATTAAATATTTTTTTTTGGCATACTGTAGGAGAACACAGATTAAAATCATTAAAGTACACATAATGTTCGCATAGAAATGAGTGTTGTATTTTTTTCATCCTACCAATGAAGTCATACCACTGATGCATCAAATTAAATTCATAGTTCTCTTTGACTTTTATTGTAGGTGACATATTTTGATAGGTTAGCATTAAATGTAAAAAAATTTTTGGATGAGGCCAACTTTAAACACGGTTGTGTTCAGCAATGCTAAATGTGGTTGATGAGGGTGCTATTTCTATGTGTGTGTCAAGTCTTTAAGTAATGTGTTTTGTAACACCAAATGAATTGTAGACGGGGCTTTACACATTTAAGATTACCATTTTATGTATCTGCACACTCACAGGAGTTGCTAACCTATGTTTGTATTGCAATAGCAAAGAATAGTTCCTAAGTTGAGTGTCTTTCCAAGCATTTATTCAACTTGTATTTTACAGGTATTGGAACACGGTGAACAGTAAGGCTTGTTAAAGATGTTCCTGTGTAAGAAGTTTTCACAGCTACTTTTAACACTTAAATATTTCTGCCATTCTCTCCATATGATGTGTATTATATTTTCCTGTTTAAGTATTTATTATTTCATTTACTGTACATGATGATGTAATTTCTCAATTGAAATGCACTATTTCTCGGGAAAAAACAAGCCTCAGTATCTTATTTATGAAAAATACTTAGCTTCACAATGTGGGCCCAAGTAAGCTACAGAATTATTCAATCTATAAAATCACTACATGCAGTGTGATTGGACAGTTCAGCAGTTCTGTTTGATTCTGTGTAGTGCACAAATGTGGTGTATCCGTTGGTCCCTGGCTTGCAACCGACGGCTAAACATCTCAAAGGCACACTTTTCCGTACCTGCAGTTCCTCAGAAACCGACTAAGTCTTTGTGAAGATATGAATGAGCATGTGACTGTGGTTTGGTATGACAGTATGCATTTGTTTACAATTGTTTACCTTTTTTTATTGGGCTTATAAAAAACTCAGTTTTAAAAATAAAAAGTGTTTTCAAATAAAAATACTACCCAAAGATTCTTTGAGTGGCAATTTTTGCCTATGATCTCATCATTCGGTAATGTTGTATTGACGTATGGTGACATTTGTTACCGTATTTACCCCACTAAACATTTCACGTCTAATATTTAGACCGTAACCAAAAATATTTGTCTAGAATAAGCTTAGCACCAAATCTTTAAATGGGGCTTTATTTGAAGATTCTAGTTAATTCTTATTGTGGATTTACATAACTATCCTAAATTATAAATCTGAAAAGGTTTTCTATTATAATAGCATTCTCTCTAACAATGTTGACGTCCAGCAGTTATTTTTTCTAGCACACTTTATTCCTGCCACAAGAGTAATTTTAAATGTAACAATATTTAAGCCAAAATTTTTTCTGTAAATATACTTCTCTAACAATATCAAGCAATAAATACTATTTTATTTATGGCAAAACTGTTAAATATCATGTTAACTGTGATGCAAGGAAAAGTCATGAAAGTAAAATGGTTACTAACCACAGCTGTTTTGTTTACTGCATTGAAGCACCATTAATATCAGGCAAGACTGACCAAAATCAAATTCTCACCTTTGAAATAAATATTTTTTTTTTTTTGCGATACCACCACTACTAAAAAAATTTTTTTTTACTCTAGTCACGTATATACTTGTGCTATGCAATGTTGCCAAGTTTGGACTAAGCCATGCACCATTCTTTTTCAACACAAATTTTGCGAAAAAAATGTGCGAAGATTATTAGGGTAAATATGGTATTTATGAGCACTTTTTTTTTTTTTTTAATTTTAACTCTGTTCTATTATAATCTAAAAAAAAAATAGAAAAGGTTTGTATTTTTTTAACTGAAGCTTAGTAGTATCTATACAGGGAAAAAAAAGTGTGTGGAATCCACGTGCGACAGAAGTGAACTTCTTGCTTATTATGTTTAGATAGATATAAGAGATAATACCCCCATCCTTACTACTTTCAAGTATTATCTCAAATGAAATAAAAATGTCTTTTTCTACATCCTGTACTCTCACATCCGTTCATTGGCAAGTTTTAATACCTCTTTTGGCGGTTTATTCTTACATTTCCTTTGATAATACCTATTCTGCCTGCTTATTATGTTCACATTTTCAGGCATGATGTTATATAATGATTTCCAGCTGAATAAAATGAAAGGAAAAAAGATACTTCAATCGAACATTAATTACGCTTATAAAGTCTATCTCTCAAGTGTATAAGTCCTTTTGACATTTCAAATCCCAGTGTTCACATAACCCCCCCCCCCCCCCCCCCAATATATATATATATATATATATATAACCTCTTAAGTCAATACATTTTCAATCACACTATTCACATTAAAAAATATCCTTATAAAGTTAATTGCACAAATAAATCTTTTCCACACAAATAAATAAATTTTAGATACTTTAAATAGAATAAAATAAGTATAGTAGCATCACTAGTTAGTCGTTATGAAAACTGAGGAGTAGACAAACACAAGCAGCGTTACGAGAATTCCTTTGCATCACTGCTGTGTCGTTTCTACCTCTCCCCTGCAATCTCCTAACCCGGACTTTACAACTAGTATATAGCATGCTACACTGTACCTATCCCCCCCCCCCCCCCCTTCTACTTTGCAGTCTTCTCAATCGACTGCTAACGCATGCGTCGGCAGTGGCGTTGCTGCTGCCGGACTCACCTCTACCATTTTCCCCCACCACGTGCCTAACTATTCCACTCATGTGATCAAAATTTTCGTAACTCCAAAATTGTAGCCCCCTCAGCAAAGGAGTTCCACTTCAAAAATCTACCTGCTATTCCATCTGTCAGAGGAGTGTACACAGAATTTCATTTTGGAAAATGAATGGTGAGGGGTAGGGGTAAGGTACGCCTCTGATCTCTGAGGAATGGTGTGGAAGATGAGGTAGTAATCAACAGCAGTTAGCAGTGGCATACATGACTCAGTTTGTAAGCAGAATTCAACTAAACTGTCTCCAACTTGCTAGACAAATTGTGCAATTCCTAGTGGCTTTCAGAAATTCACTGGTTTCTGAAAAATTTTCCGTGCAAAAACTGAACTATGAAGGACCAAAATGAAACTAAAAGCATGAATTGATTCAGCATTATTACAAAACTTAATTAGACACCAAATTTGCTCGAATCACAAAAATGTAATACTTGGATATATTGATTTAATGTAGTTTTTTTTTGGACATATGCCATTGCAGTTTTGCACTGCGTACACCCAAAAAAAAATGCATTAAATCAAAATTCCCCATTGCATGAATAATTTAAAGAACGTTGGGTATATAAACGTCAAAAATTATTTATTTTGCATAAACTCAGTTCAAAAATTTATGAACCAAAATGATATGATAGGGAAAAAAATTATTTTACTTTGCTAGAGCTTGTATCTCTCATTAAATAATTTTCAAACACTGAAATGCTAGAGTATTTATTTTCATTCTTCGGAGCAATTCTGTCCTAGATGTGCTTAACTGCTTATAACAATTATATTTTTAAAATGAGTCATGTACCACAGTTAAAATTACATTAGTTTTGGGAAGTAAGTTTTCTGTTAAGGAATATTTAAAAATCATATTTGTTGAATAATACACTTTAGTTATGGTAAAACAACATTTATTAAAATTAAATTAAAACCATCCAACCCCTAGCTATTAGTTGCAGCTGCTTGTTCCAAACCCTCCACTGAATTAATTCTCGACTCTAGGACGCCAGTGTGTTTGCCCAAGTTGGCGGCGTTATGCTGGCCGCATACACGATGTGATGAAATGGCAATTTGCAAACGAATGAAAGTTGACACTAACCTGTTTAGCTCTTATTTTAAACAGTGCCACTTTTTATCTGCAGAGTTGGCAGTAAATTAAAAAAAAAACTGACTGCATTTGTACAGATTTATTTTCAAGGACGCATGATAGTTAACAAGATACATTAAAAATATTAATATCCAGATTACAAAATACTCTCTTGCAGTAGTACATTTATTTAAAATGATGAAAGATTGTAGACATAATGATGACATTAAAAAAATATTACACTACACTATTATACAGTTTAAAACTGAGAACTCAAAGCGATTTTCAAAAATGACTAAAATATGTGTATTTTTTTTTACCTATAACACATAAAGGCTATTTTATGATTATAAAATATCACAATGAGTTACACATTGGCACAGATATTCAGTTTATGAAAGTTAATGATTTACTACAAAATTGTACATATGTTTAATTTCACAAGGGCTACTATTTCATTACTAGACACTTACTTCTAGATGTACCTTTCCATAGTTGAAAAGGTATGCATATATATATTCTAATACACATTTCATTAATGTGATAAGCATACATATGCATGCACACACAAGTTTACCCTTTAACAGAATGAAGCAGTATCAAAACCATGTGCAGTTCTACAACCCATTAAATCTGTCCTACCTATAAATTACATACTTTGAACATTGACTAAGTTACATGCATATGTATTAGGTGTAAGCTGGTTGTAAAAAAAATTACAATGTAAAACTATTGTTAAGACTGCTGAACTAATCATATTCCATGTATGTCACAACAAATAAATAATAAAATTAAATCTTTAAAGAAAAATGTAAAATTTCAAGTTTCAGCATTGAAATACCATACAGGAAACATATTTTTTTTAAAAGTATTTTATAATATCTCATTTGGATAAAAACTTGTGCAACCAGCATATATTATACCACCATATTCTCCAGCATATAAGACAAGAATTCTATGCCAGTTTGTTGAGCTTAAAGCTACCACTCATTTTATGACAGGTCAATCTTAAGTGACTGTCATAAGTCACTTTTGAATTGAGTCCGCACACACGGCAGTACTTCTGATGAAGATCCAGGGACAATGGGAAGACATAAATTTAGGCAAAAGAATGACTAAGTTTAACCTGTTATATACCGCTGTATCCACTCTCAGAACCACCAGTAGTGTTCATATCTGCCATGCTTTGTTTTATGAGACAATCCCAAGTTGCAGAATTTAAAAACAAATACTGCAGGTCGACAACATGCAGACACCGCCCCTTTCTCTCACATCCAAGCAGGGCGAGAATATTCTACCGCCCCTTTCTCTCACATCCAAGCAGGGCGAGAATATTCTATCTATCGCGGCCTAAATACTTACCCGAGAAAGGGCAAAACAAAACCGGATTTTTCTATAGGCTCTGGTAATTTATTCATAAAAATCTACCTAACATTTTTTTTTGATTCCAAGTGGATAAGCCCAGTCGTGTTAATCCCATGCTCAAAAGTTAGTGGCGTCACATTTTATATCAAGTAATTTATTTTACGATTATCTTTTCTGAAGAGCTGACCTTGTTTTTTTACATGCTGGAAACTACGGTATGTTATTCTGTTTTAACTGTTACATAATTTCAAAGCCAACACTTGTTTAAGAGAGATTGCATGCTATGACCACGTACATGTTGAATTTCTTCAGCAAGAAATGTAGATTGGTCCATAATTGAACTTTTGATTATAAT
This sequence comes from Bacillus rossius redtenbacheri, assembly GCF_032445375.1. Taxonomy (NCBI): domain Eukaryota; kingdom Metazoa; phylum Arthropoda; class Insecta; order Phasmatodea; family Bacillidae; genus Bacillus; species Bacillus rossius. The sequence goes on from NC_086334.1 coordinate 46,195,366, forward strand.
CAATTCATAAAAAGCATAACAGCCAGCCACAGCTTTACATTCTCTTCCTAATGAAGTGGAACCATTAATATACGATATGTACATAGGCATGGAAAGTGATGATATGCCATTGATGAAGAATTCCAAACATTTTAAGCACCAAAAGGTTATCCCAATTCAATATTAAATCAGCTCATTAATAGCATCCACGTTACTATGACCCAGCTCCGACACAACAATGAAGGAAACTCTGCGAGTAAATTGTGAAGAGGAAGCATGTACATTAAAATGCAAAGGACAGAGATTTAAGGAAAACACCCAAGATTTTTTGTTTGTTGGAAAACAAATTGTGTGTTACTACCCTGCTGCATTTCAAAGCTTCCCCCCTCCCTATCCACCCCCCCAAGATTACACTTGTAGTTTGATGAAGTTGTTTATTCTTCACAACATCTTTAGTCATTCACAAATTATTGGCTGAAGTACTTGGCAAAAATTAGTAAGAGATAAGAAATTGCAGAGAATCAACACTGTTATCTAGATGGCAAAGTATGAAAGTCATTTCCTCAATACATTTATCATTTGATATCCTAGGAACAAACATGATTTGACCCTCAATCCTACAAGGAAAAAAGAAATTCACTGGCGACGTCGCCAAACTTATCGCCGAATGATTGAAAAATCTCTTAATTTCTTCATGATACTTTACAACAATTCAATTTACATTCTCTCACCCCCCCCCCCCCCTTTCCAGAGCTTCAAGTTATAAATGGAAGAAATAAAATATCTTGGAAAATATGCTGGTGGAAAATAGACTTAGAGCATTTTCAGCATTTTCCAATAACTGCCAACAGCTGCCAGGACCAAACTCAGTCATTTGCAGTATGTGTGTGGGCATAGCCGGAGGAGAATAACAATAATCCCCCTTCCACCCCCCTAAGGAAACCAAGGAACAGATATTCTCTAAGCTCTTATTGTAATTCATGATTTTGTCCCAGAGTATACTTAGAAAAGCACTTCTTAAGCTGTCAAGTTAGATTAAAATGGTATATAAAAACTTTTCTTAAGCACTACAAAAATTTTGCTGGCACAACTTTTCATTGTAAAAAAAAAATTGAAAGATGAAAAAAACTGAATTCAACAGTGCACTTATTAGCTGGTATGCACTATACAATTATACACTGTTTGAAATTTATTACGTTATAAACTTAATTAATTTTTTTTTGTCATATGTACCGTATATATAATCTTTACAAAGCAACAAACTAGTAGTTCCATCAAGCCAGAAAAGGTTAGAAACTAGAAGCAGAATAATGAGAAATAAAATTGTTTTAATTATGCTCACTGTATTTGTCTCATGAGTCATGAATATAAATGCCAACCCAAGAACTCAAACTATTCTTGATTCTTACAGAACGGACTCCCAAACTATGATTTTGCTGTAGCATTCAGAGTTCAGTGGCTGGTGCAAAGCCAAAACACGACCCCAACGAGAAAATAGTATTCTTCTGCACCTAGAACATAACATCTGTAGTTTAAATGTAGTATTCTATAATGTTACCCCATGTGGCACATACTCTTCATTGTCGCCTTTTAATGGAAGTCACAAAATGGCAATAAGTTAGCACCCGTGGAGGTTTTTCATTCACAACTTGCTTTGGTGTAGTGGGAAGTGACTCAAATCCTGCAACTCGCAGTCTCCAAGATCACTTGCTTGTGGTAATACGTAATACATTTGCTGGCAGGGTTCCAAACATTTCCACGCAAACCATACGAGCAAAGCATTTCAAAGGTATTTCATAAAACGCAGACCTACAAACTATCACAAAAATAGCATTCTGTTAAGCTACAAACCCACGCAACAGGGCTTTGGCAGGTGTTACGAAACATGAATGGCAGCCATGTTTGGCAGGATGTCTCCACATCATCTCAACACTTCACTTCAACAGCTAAGCAGGATTTCTCTCTGAACTTCAGGCACATTAAAATGGCACACTTGTAACGTGATCTGAATCGCTCAAAATTCTTACATGATACTTTAGCAAATTAACCACAGAAACACAAATAAAATTCAGAATTCTAACACTCATTTGACAGCAAAGTTTAGAATTTTTTTTTTACATTCAATGGAGAAATAAATTTAATCTTTACAATTTAAAACTAAACTGTCCAGAAGATAAAAATGAAATGCTTAAAAAACATACATTCAACATTTCTAATCACTAACATTTTCTTTTCTGTTAACATTTAACACCACTTGTTGAAAAGGTTCTTAAAAATAATGTTAGTATTTCTGGTCCACAAAGTTACAATAACAATTCTTACAAGTGTCAGACTACAACACTACAATGTGTTAGGCTCAAGTAATATGCTAGTTTACAACTGCAGCTACCTATCTTTACAAATGTGCTCGTTGTACACAGTGATTATACATTGTCAAATTGGGTAGTTGTTATACATGGCGAGAAGTAGGCAACCACAATGATAAACACGTTACACATCAAGAAACACTGCCATTAAAACACTGATTATGTGTTACAGTATAAGTTAACATTTACTTATGCCATGTAGTTATTTGTTTGGATGACTAAGCTAAAATTAATGAACACAAATTGTTTTACATTGCATTATTTTGAAAACTGGATATGTCAGGTCAAGCTAACATTCTGATAAAGTGATGTAAAAAAATACATCAATTATAAATTTATAATGTACTAACACTTTGTTGTAATAATAAAGGGACTGCAAAGATAAAAAAAAATTATAAATTAATGTAATGTAGAAGACACTCACCAGTCATTTGCACAAAAAAGCCAGTCTTGTATGGGTAAAATACAGTATAACTTCCAGTAGCATTGGCTTAGCAGTCTAAAACACAAAAGAAGTGAAGATGATCGAACAAGAAAAATAAGTTAGGCCTTTATATAATACATAAGTCTTGTTGCATCTGTTCTAACATTTAAGCTTCATGGTTACAATCATATAACTACCCTGTTGTAATTAAAGTATGTGTCAGTAAACAAATTCAAACTTGATAGGTACTTTGTCAAATATAAGGAAGAAGGGCACAATTAAGCAAAATTATTTTAATGTTGACAGCAATGTTCCCTTAAATAATTTTCTGAGAATGAAAAACATAGTAGTTTATATAGGTACTGTGACTTCTAAATGAATAGATGTTATTGAGGATAGTTGAAGATTCTTTGTGAAAGGAGACAAATATGCATTCTCTGGTTAAGTTTGTAAAAGTTAGCACTGAAACCATTATTATTGTATGAAAATACAAAAAACAACTTTAACAACTGCAATATCAGTTATTGTATTATATTATATTATATTAGGTAAGTCTTTGTATTTGAAAAACAGAGCTTACAGTAGGTGTATCACACTAGCGGCCCGCCAAGGGTGGTTTTAAGCACACCTGGCTTTTATGGAAATAAACGGAAAAGAATATCAAAATAATTCCATGAAAAATCCCTTTAAATTACTGTTTTAAAAAAAAACATATTTTTTACAAAATTTATGATAACTAATTTTATTTCTGATATTTAACTTATAATAATAAATATAATAATAAGTTTTTTGCCCTTTTTTCAGGCTACATTTCCTTGGATTGAATTATATGTGCAGTCCAGGCCACAGGTACAAGCAACAAACAAGTTAGCCGTTTAACTGTGCATTGTAATTTGGTTTAAATTAATAATGTCCGCCTGCAGAACGTAAACTAACATGTAAAAAGTCCCGTGGCACAAATGAGCTGGACACCCCTGGCTTCCTCCCTCCCTATTCTGCTTGTAAAACTTGCTCAGACATAAATGACTTTGTTCGATGTCCCTTGTACCCACTCCTGGCAAGGGAAGGATCACCAACAGTACTCTTCACAAGCAATATGCACACTCGCACACAAAATAGAAAGGATATATTGAAGCTAATACCAAATATTTCAGTAGAACAATATAGGAAACTTGGGTCTTTTAACATGGTGAACGATGGAAACACACGACTGCCGTGATCCTAGCAGCTCAGCCTGAATAACGCCTACGAAATTAATAATTTCCTTATATTACAATAGGCAATCTCGGCACAGATTTATTTCTTGTCGTTTGAAAACACGTCGTACAGAAATTAATTTACATTCCATACATTAGCATTAATACAATATGTTCATAATTCAAACAAGTTTTTGCAATATACAAAAATATACCTAATGAATAAGATCATGAAGAATAAGAAAACTTTAAACATAACAAAAAGGACACAGATCATACAACATTCAATAAAGAAAAATACTTAATTTCAAACCTGAATTTTTGTAAATCATTTATTTCTTAAATGAAACTGTGAAACACTATAAAAAGTTAATTTCCTAGAATAGGTACTCATCTGGAAAAAAATTAAAGCTCCAATAATGGTATTCTTGAGTACTACTGTTGCTAAAAATGTTGAAGTAGAAAAATAAAATTCAGTATTAAGCCAAAACCTGGAGGGCCAAAAAGATAAGAATGTGAAAAAACTGCTTTACTTATAATAATAAAATACTCAACTTTAGGTACTTCCAGAAGCATAATTCAATTGAACCTCCACTCCACTGTCTTGTTTCTTTAGCCAAAAATCATAAATTGCAGCACTCCTTATTGCCATCAGTAAAGAACATATAGGCCACAGTTTATCCAATTTTAAAACCAAAATGCAAACAAAAAAAAATATATATATATATAAAAAAGGAGTGTCCCCCCCCCCCCCCAAATTATAAATATAATAATGTATATAGCATTAAAATACAATCATAGTTTTAATGAACCAAACTTAGTTCATACACCAGCACTTAATTTAAATGGTTTGTATTATTAGAAATTACAAATTTTAATGTACAGAGAAAGAGCAGTGTAAGCGTTATTAAAATCTCTAGATGTCACTTGATGGATATAAAGTAAACTCCAAATTCAAGAAATAGTCATAATCGTACACACTACATTGACGCTAGTTTGATAGTGGAAGCCTATTAACGGATCGTCCTGATCGCTCTCACGGATGCCGAAGCAAGACTCTCTGGAACAACATGCAAGAATCAGACTCAGCCTACACATTCCCCACCACACACACTCATAAGCACATGCTCAGCAACACACGGACGCAATGTTTTCTCCGGGGGAACACGGAACATGCAGTCTAAGCGAGGTTCGACACCTGCCGGGCAGCCAGGGGCTCGGTCAGCGGCTGGGTGATGGGCTCGGTGGGGGACTCCGAGTCGGAGCTGGTGCTCTGGAACACCGCGCCCTTCGAGTCCCCGGCCGCCATCGCGCTCTTCGCCGTCGCTGGGACGCCGCTGTTGCCGTTGGGGTCCAACCCGAGGCTGCTGAAACAGCAAACAATACACTGCCTATGATTCTCATTTATTCTTTTAGAATCAAAGTTTTGTCAATAGCAAAGTCATGAGAAGAGAAAACAACTTTATGGTGTTTTTTTTAAATATGAAATCTGTTTATTTAAAAAGTATAATTTTTGCTGATACAATATATTTACAATATTTTGATTTGTAATAAGCGTGTGTTACTATTCGAAACAAATAAAATAGTCTGTTAAGTATTTTTGTACTTTAAAAATGTAATAACGTCGTAATGTAAAAATGTGTAATAATTAATAGCCGAAAGATTAAAAAGAATTAAACTATTTTCATTTTTTTGTGCATAAAATAGGGTACAAACTTCATGCTAAATAATTTACTTCAACGAATTTAGTATTTAAAAAATTATATACTTGTCATTAGGGTTAACTAACTTGAATTTTGGTGTTACATGGTGTATTGATATGCTTTTCGGAATTTTTTCAGCTTTATCGCAATTCACCTAAAAATCTTGTCCCCAGAAATGAGAGATGGTATCACATGACGATCAATACCAGGGATACTGATAAAGGAATTGGTGAAGGCCTATAGCACTGATGGCCACTAGCGACCTGCAGGCCTTAATACGGCCCTCCTAAAGAATCTTTCATCATAGTAATATATTTAGGTATACTGTTGCGTGTTCGCTGCCTTTGTATGTATGTAAAATAGGTTACGGCAGAAAGAAAATTTTTCTCTCAAAAAATTATTTATATCTATATAAAATCTATATATTGTTTCATGGTAATTATTTTAGAATTTATAGGTTTTGTATTTCTTATACGTAATTTTTTTTTTAATCCCATCATTGGTTGCGAACATGATTTATAAACTGCTCCAAAAAACCTGGTGAACAGAGTCAAAGCAGCGCTGTCCTCTTGTCTAGCTGAGTATTCAACTTTCATTGACCAACATCTGAATTGGTTACGATGAGTTATGCATTGTTGATCTTGAAACATTTCAACATACTGTTACGACCTATGTCGGTAGAACTGGATTTGTAAGAAATAGCCATTTAATTTTAATTACAGTTTTATTAATTACTAATAAATAATTTTACTTAAATAATGTCCGATCACCAATCACTGGCACTTAAAAATGTTTATTTGCAAGTCAGTCAATGTCTGACAAGTTCCACAGTTCGCAATCCTCGCTGGAGCTAGGCTCGACAGTGGTTCTCCCCTTACCTCGCGCCTGTTCCCACACAGTCTCGCGCCACTCAGTGGCACTCTCTCGATCCTGTCGCGCCGCTCTCTCACCCTCTTCACTGATGTTGTATTCATTAGCAAATGAATACGTTGACAATTCGGAGAGATTGTTTGCAATTAATTTATTCGTCAACTGACTACAATATGCATACAATAACACGAGCGACTACTTGACTGTGTTTACATAGGCCGGCCATCTTGACACACTGGTCTATATTCATGACATCCTCCCTTTTCCAACGAGTCTATTCCAGTGCTATCTTGACAGTCTGACAATTACTAATTCTACTTCTAAATACACAGTACACTAGGCTGGTATTACTTTACATTACAGGTTCATTTTTGATGGAGGAATCACGTATCTTCCGCTGCGAGTCATCGTGGGGATATGTGTATCCATGCTTGTGTTCCTTTGGCTGAAACTGGTGTTCGTGGCAGGGTTCCTATGCTGGAGGTTTTCCTTGAACCCCAGGAAGTCTGGAGAAGTGCTCCTTGAGAGTGTCCTATCAGACGTGGGTGGTTGTGCTGCTTCGCCCGCTGGATGTGGTGTCACTTCCTCTTCGTCCTTACTATTTTCCCCTGGAATGTGCGGCATTCTCCGATGTACGTGGTTGCTGAGAGTCACGGAGGAGGGACCCGAGGGTTTGATGAACCACGAGTTTCTCCTATATCTACCAGTGGGTGTGTCGATGATGTACGAGCGTGCCTCTGGTACTGGTTGAACAATTTTTGCAGGAACCCAATTCCTGTGTGCTTCCCGGTAAAGGACTTCGTCTTCTGGTAAAAGAGTGGTTGGCTTTGATTTGTTTTTGTTGAACGTTTGTGTTTCCGCTTGTCGTAAAAATTTGAGGTTATTTGCAACACCTTTTACTAGTGCTGGTAGCAGCAACTTCTCACTGGTTGGAAGCAGCGTTTTTGTCCTGCGGCCCATGAGGCGTTGGGCTGGAGAGCCAAGCCTTCCTCGAGGGGTATTCCTGTGGTGCAAGAGGGCAAGCATTGTGTCTGTCTTGTCTATGCTGCATTTGCGCAATAAATTTTTTGCCTCTTGGACGTATCGCTCTGCTAACCCATTTGAGCGGGGAAAATGGGGGCTAGAGATGCGGTGTGAGAAGTTCCACTCTTTTTGGAATTTTCCAAATTCAAAGGAGGTGAACTGTGGGCCTCCATCTGTCCTAAGTTCGTCTGGAATCCCCTGTTGAGCAAACCACCGTTTCAGTTCTTTGATAACTGCATCACTCGTAGTTGATCACAACTGTATAAAATCAAAGTAGCCTGAATAACTATCTGCTATGACGAGGAAGTTGTCACCCTTTATCTGAAATAGATCCGATGCCACGAACATCCACGGACGAGATGGGATGAGTTCTGCACTGAGGCATTCTTGAGGAGGGTCCCGTTGTGACCGGTTGCAGGTAACACACTTTTGGACAAATTCTGTGATGTCCTGCGTCATTCCGGGCCAGAACACATGGTCCCGTGCGAGCTGTAAGGTACCTAGGATGCTCTTATGTGGACGATGTAAGTGTGACAGCACCAGTGGTTTCATGCTACTTGGAATGAGGGTGCGCATCCCTTTGAAAATTATGTCCTTGTACACTGCTAAATCTTCTCGATAAGTCCAATATTTACGCAGGCATTCTGGTAGGAGTTCCTGTTTGGACGGCCATCCCTTCAGTATAGTTGACCGTAAGGTGAATAGTTCGTCACAATTGTTAATGGCTTCTAGCAACTCCATAGTGCGCTCCTTTGACAATGGCAGTAAGACGTGGATTTCAAAAGAGGTTGGACTGTCTGTTTCTGGAATGTTGGGGCAGTCTCTGCTTAATGCATCGGCTATGTACAATTGCGCTCCCCTTTTGTACGTTACTGTGGGGTGATATGGCAATACCTCGAACAGGATCCTTTGCAGTCTGGCAGGCGCATCCAGGAGTGGTTTTTTGAAAATGTCCTCCAGAGGTTTATGGTCAGTCTCAATTAGTAGGTTTGTGTTTCCCCAAATATACTGGTGAAATTTTTTACATGCTGTTAATATGGCCAGGGCTTCCTTTTCCATTTGGCTATAATTTAGCTGAGCCTTTGTCAGTGCCTTTGATGCATAGGCAATGGGCTGATCTTCTTGCATCAGAACTGATGCTACTGAGTGGCTGCTTGCATCTACTGATAAGGTAACTGGTTTGTGGTGATCATAATATGTTAATACTGGGGGATTCTTGAGGCAGATTTTTAGTGTCTCGAAGGCTTTATCCTGCTCTTGTCCTCAGTACCAAGCGACATTTTTCTCCAAGAGCTGTCACAGGGGTGTCAATATTTCTGAAACCTTTGGTATGAACTTGGACAAGTAGTTCACCATGCCAAGAAATCTCTGTAACTCTTGCACTGTTGTGGGTTTCTTTATTTGCTCGATTGCTTCCACTTTTTCGGGGTCTGGCGAGAGTCCTTGGCTGCTTATGATGTGACCCAGGAATTTGACTTGCTCTTTATTGAAACAGCATTTACTGGCATTTAGCTTCAGCCCCGCGTCTTTGAGTTTGGCTATCACGGTCGTTGTAAGGGATTCCAGTTATTCCTTTGTGGGGGCATGAATCAGGATATCATCCATTGAGCATTCTGTACCTTCAATGTCTTGCAAGAGATGAGTCATTACTTGCTGAAATACCTCTGGAGCTGAGGCTAGGCCAAACGGCATGCGTTTGCAAGCATATCGGCCCCAGGGTGTTGCAAAGGTCAAGTATTTAGAGGTCCTTTCTGATACTTCTATTTGCCAGAATCCTTTTCTACAATCTAATAGTGTAAAGTATTTGGATTTATTTAAGCGAGTTGCAATTTCCTCCAGCGTCTGGAGTGGGAAATGCCGTCTTTTCAGGTTTTTGTTTATGTCAGAGGGATCAATGCATATTCTAACTTGACCTTCCTTGCGTACAACAACCATGGGCGAGACCGCCGGGGTAGGTTCAGTAATGGGTGTGATGATGTTGCTGTTTACCATACTGTCAAGCTCTTCTTTGACCTTGTCCCTTATAGGATAGGGTACTTTCCGAGGTGGGTGTACTTTGAGGTTAGGTTGGTCTACTAAGTCTATATCGTAAACAAAACCCTTCAAGCGCCCTATACCATCAAATAATTCATCACATGTGTCCACAATTTCCATGCGTTTAACAAACTGTAAGCTTTCACATGTTTTCCTTCCAAGTACACATTGGTGTCCTTTCTGGACAATCAGAAACTTGATCTCTGCTACTCTCTTTCTGCTAGTTACTACTGTTGAGTGTGCTTCACCCAGCACTGCCACTGCGTCTTTACTAAAGGACAAGAGGCACTTGGTTTTTGATGGGACAATTTCCAGCTTACATTTATGAGCAATGGAATCAGTTATGACATTGCACTGTGCGCCAGTGTCTAGCTTGAAGTTTACCTTGTATTTATTTTGTAGGGTCAATGTTTCCATCCAGTCAAACTCTGCTTCGGACCTGGCCAAACATGACACTAGAAACACTTCCTCCGAGTCTTCTAATTGGCCAGTGTTCTGCTGTTGTTCTACTTGTGAATTCACACTTGTGAGTGTTGTAACTTGCCTGGACTTGCACATGTGTGCAAAGTGCCCTGGTTTCTCGCATTTTCTGCAAGACTTCCCAAACGCCGGACATGATCTCCTTTGATGGGAAGTGCCGCACCTGGAACACTCAAACGGTGGTGACCGATTCCTTTCTGTTCCTCTTGATGAAGGCCTTCCTTTTCTATGTCTGTCCATGCGGATGGCTTCAACTGCTGGTGCATTATCCATCTTCATCGTTAGTAATTGCTGTTTAGTTAGTTCTGCAGCTCTGCAAATTTTTACTGCCTGGTCAAAGGTTAGCTTTTCTTCAGCTAGCAGTCGTTCACGTACAGAATCCCTGTAGATGCCCACCACTATTTTATCCCTCAAAAGGCTATTTGTCAATTCCTGGAAGTCACATTTTTTCCCTTGATTTATGACAGAAGTCAGGAAATCGTCAAAGGGCTGGTTGTCCATTTGCACAATCTTGTTGAAGATATACCGTTCGTAGGTTATGTTCGATTTAGGAGAGAAATATGCATCAAATTTTGTTTTGATCTCTGTTAAATTTCTTTCTTCTGCCTGTGTGAGTGAGAAGGTATTATATATATTAGCTGCATCCGGGCCTATTATTGTCATGAAGGTGGCAACTTGTACTTCTGGACTTTTTTTCATGAGGTTAGTTGCGACAGAATACCATTCAAACTGTTGACTCCATAATTTCCACACATTCGCCATACCTTGTTCTGTAATTACTAATGGTTTGGGTGGTTTTAAGCTTACCCCCGACTCCGTGGCCATGACGATTTCTTATTAACTGTTAACGTTAGTTGTATGTTCGTTTAACTCTTCATAACACAGTCCCGGGTTTCGGCACCATGTATTCATTAGCAAATGAATACGTTGACAATTCGGAGAGATTGTTTGCAATTAATTTATTCGTCAACTGACTACAATATGCATACAATAACACGAGCGACTACTTGACTGTGTTTACATAGGCCGGCCATCTTGACACACTGGTCTATATTCATGACAGATGTCACACTTCCCTTCATTCGCAGAACTCTCCAAACTCTCGGAACTACCTCGGAACTCTCGCGAAGGCCGGCATCACCCTTTTGTAATAGTTGGTCATCTTTCCAGAACCGACGAGAGCAGCTGTGACGAGTCACATCATTCCGGCCAGACACGATGCTCGAAAAGTCCAGAAAGGCGGTGCTCATTCACGCCACTCCGCGCGGCAGCCCGCGGAATTCCCAAAGCCACTCAGCGATAGATAACATCGTCAAAGAAGATGATGCACAGAGAGCAGAGGAAGGAGGGATGTAGTGACGACCACTGTAATCCGGCCAGGCACGCATGGCATGCCTTACGTCAGTGGACCGCACATGACACAGCACCAGTGGCTGTGCAGGGCTGCCAGCCAGCTCCAAACTTGGTGCATTTCATGGTCCTGTCTGCGTTCGTAACAATATTATCAAATGTAACTTATTTGTTTATAGCCTTTTGTCTCTCAAATAAACTCCTCTTACACTTACTACAGAATTTACTTGATTCTAAAATGCATTTTTTTTTAAAAAGTCTTCAAATTTGGGGCACATTTTGCAATTAACATTCTAAATCCATAGAATTATTTATTTTTTGATTATAAGATGCATATCTGAGCTCAGAGAATGGGCTGCATCTAACAATTAACGACATAGTTTTTTACACCAAATTTAATCATCGAAGATGAGCCTTTGTTGTGACTTTTAAAACTCTAAAAATTGTATGTGAGACCTGCAATTTATAACACCCTACATTTACCGGCAAACTAAACAACAGTATAAATAAAGGTCATATTGAAAGGTGGTAATTCAAAATGTGGCATGAGAAAAAATAGTGGCTGGTACACTCATTAGGAAAAAGTGCTGGTCACATAAGAGTCTTCCATCATTTAAGATTTAGGTCTTTAATAAATTCATGGCAGACCAATGAAATCTGTGTCTAAAACCTGCTACGCAGCACACTAATAGCAAAATTCACATTTTATATAAATAAAAAAATTAAAAAAAAAGAAAAAAAACTTTTATTTAAGCTGAAGAGAATCTTAAATTCATTACATTTTGTTTCCAGAAAAACTATGGACTAAAAGAGGGGTACTTCTCAGAATTGAATGTATCTTAAATTCAAGTAGGTAAATGTGGCATGAGTATCACAAACATAATTTGTTACATGGTACATGCACTGAAAATTCATTATGAAAGTTTTAACATTTAATAACAATGCAAGCTCATTTAGCCTCTGTATCACTCAGTCCTATGACTAACTGCTGTACTAACACTAAAGTCATCATGCCTAACATGCTGTCAAGTGAAATATAAAATATCTTGTAATTCAAGCTAACTTGTTAATAGAGCAGAATAAACTAACAGGTTATAGTTTGTGACAACCCATCTAGCATGGATGCTGCTAATTTTTTCAAACGTAGATTTAATCATGCCTTGTTCTAGAATACTAACCATTTAAACAATATCAGCTGTTGCTAATTTATTGAAAATCACAGTTACTAAAACAGTTAGAATTTGCTCTATACAAAAAAGTTTGAGACAAACCTTAAATTCCCCAGCAGAATGAAAGATCGCAACTGCAAGGAATTGTCTCACATTATTTTTTTTCTGCAGTCACAAGCACAATTTTGTCCTCTCTTCATTTAAAAAGCTGCATGTGAAATATTAAAATAAATCTCCTCCAGGAAATACATGTCTTACATTGAAACAGTTCCTGCCGTAAACCTTGCTGAGCTATTTTCCAATAACATACATTAAGTTTATACCAAAACACAATCCACTGCTTCATGAAATTATGACTCAAGAAGTGAATGGATTTACTGATTGTAATGAACAAGAGGCAAACAACTAAAATACTAAATCCGCCTCAATTCTGAGTCATGCAATAACTTAAGTATATACACTTGCAAGTTAACCTTCACTGATATAGTATATTGGTGGCATGAGCATCAAGGTTACATGTTTGAGGCCACAAAAGAACCCTAAAGCAGTAAACAAAATTCATAATTACAGGTATTAATTTTGTGGAAAACTGTAACACATACCCATAGCCATGTGTAGTACATAATGACTTCACTATCTACCATGAAAACTACAGTTTAAATAGCTCACAATGAAATATGTCTAATACATTTATACATATGTAGTTTTCTTCACATGATCTAATTCAGTGCGTTAGTCAAAGTACCTCAGAAAATTTCAAGTTAAGCAGCAGAAGGTCTAATATGGTTACAACTATGTTAAAAACCATCCAACCAGAGTGACATTTGGCTATACACTCGTAATAGATTTGTTCACTGCACTGTATACAAACATAAAGGCCACTTAAGTTGACAACCAACTCACAGAAGGCCCTGCAAGAACTCGTCTTAACCACTTTCCGTACATATATTTACAAAACAGTAGCACTAATCAGAATCCTTTCAAAAACATACTCTCTGGCTGTGATTTCATTCAACTGAACTTAAAAACAGCTTACACATGTATACCTTGTATTGAGAAAACAGGAAAAATTAAGTAAATATTTAATCAGTGGCCAAAGAAAATGAGCTTCTTTAAGAGAAGGCACTCGCTTGTTCCTTAGAAAGAAGAGGGGGAAGAGGGAAGGAACTTTTTTAGTACGAGTGTGTCAAATCATTGAAAAGTAATACAAAATACTCCATGTCTTTTACCACAAAGTTGTACAGAAGGAAAAAAATTTACTGCATGGAATTTTTGGGAGTCAGAATTCATTCAATTCAAATTTAAACAATCTGCTTTTTTTTTTTATTAAAACCAATTAAACATGCGACATGTGTTACAGTGAAATAAAGGCAGCTGTTTAGGAAACCAGCAACAAAGTACATAGCATTAATTACAATGTTAGTGGTAAACATGTACACATGGATAAAGAAATGATAAAAAAACAAAATTAAAATATAGGTATTTTACATTTTAAAAAATACCTTTTTCACGAGCTAGTAAAAAATGATGAATGCTAATTTTTTTTAATTAACACTATTAATATTAAAATTCTATTATTACATGCAGCATTGACTCAAGAAAAGGGTGCCAGATGATTGCATTTCATTCTGAATAATATGTTTTCTGCGACATAAATTAGTTTCTACACATAAGCCAACCTCATCCACTTGATGTAGTCCAGGGCTACACCCTCCTTGAAGCCTGATGTGCTTGGTCCATTGCAGGCCTCTACTACTCCTCCCATCACCCTCTGTTTCAAACCGCCCGCCGACGTGTGTGTGAGTCCGTGCGTGTTGGACTGCCATGCCGGGGGTGTGTTATAGAGTCTGTGCTACGCACCCCTAACGTAATAACATAATTTTATTAAACTAATTGTAATTTTTTTTCTCTTTCAACTCCTTTCAGTTATTTTATGAGGACGACGCAGCGCCGTGTGCGGCCCACTTCCAAACTAACCCGACGCGGGCAGCGATATATTTGAATCTAAGTAATAGACAAGTAATATTTTGTGAGATAAAAGTTCATAATGATTAAATGTGATTTGTTAACTTCATAGGGGGTTTTTGTACATTAATTTTAACTCTATAAATTTTGAGGGACCTAACGGTAATTTGGCAGCTTCCTGCCACCATGACACCCTGACCACAGACCAGTCTCTTCCAATCGTTACCCAGGGTAGGATGTGTCTTTTGCACCTTGTTGACTTTACCGTGAATTCAACTGATCGTTTAGCAGCTGTCATATAAATTAATATTTTGAAACCTTTTCGTTTCTCTTCAGGGCCTACTCCAGGCGGGAGGCTGTTTCACGTAACTATTTAAGTTCTCTGGAACATTTGAAATAAACTAGGAGATGTTTTTATTCGCCAGGTCACTAAGGGTCCTGACCCACACCTAATCCGGATGATTTGCCATTGGCAATCTTTACAGTATAATCGCGGAGTAGCATTATAAGGGTTCACAGTGTCAGTAATTTGTAAAATATAACCCTTATACCAGATACCGTGTGTGTTTTCACCTCTTGACCACTTGCACCGCCAGAGTAAGAGGTGAGGCGTGTGGGACATCCAGAGAGCCCACTTGTGACAATTGCTCGTGTGCAGTGAGAAAGTATGCCCGTCGCTTAGAGTGGGCTGTTAGGGTAGATTTCTAATAGTATTGGGGTTGCGAGCCTCGTCACGACCCTGAGGGAGGAGTAGCCAGGTCCACATGCCCAGTATAAAATGTGGTGGTGCCCGAAACAAACAAATACTGCACGCCTTCCATAAATTCAATCCCAGTGTGATAAGCACACACAATTGAGCATCAGGATCCAATACTGACTGTATGTGTGAGAGAAGCAACTTGCTTGAGACTAACAGATGTGATGAATTAAAGGTTAAGGAAAGGGATTGGAGGACAAATATGAAGATTAAAAGTACCCAAAAACAACTTTCCTTCATTCACAGGAACCGTTTTGTCATCCTGATCATCGCAAGAAAAAAAAAAAAAGGTTCATGTTTAAAAAAAATTTGGTATCTATGGGTGCTGCTTTTTCAATGTTGTCACTGCACGGATGATTATGTGCAGGGTAACAAGAACCCAGATCAGTATTCTTTAATTTACGGGTATCACCTTGTCAATTTGACACTGCATGAAGGATTAACGAGCAGCACAAAAAATAACCCAAAAAATTCTTTCCTTAGAATCGCGAGCACCACAAGGTCACCCCAGGAACTGGGAGCACTGAGGGCACAGACCTGGGCGGGGCGTTGTCGTCCGCCTCCTCATCCTCCAGACTCGAGTAGCTGGCTGTGGTAGCCTCCGAGTCGGAACCCGAGCTGCGTTTCTCCTCCCCGTCGCTGGAGTCGTTCCCGTTGCTGTCCTCGCGGCTGCTCGACGTCTCCTGGGCCTCCTCCACTGCAGCACAACCACCCCGCTGTCACCCTGGCCTTCCCTGGCATGGTCAGCCAGCATCATACAAAAACAATACATTTATAGAAATATGTACATGAAGTAATTTATATCATTGGAATAATCAGTCACACACTGGTGTAATTATCTAACTCACTCAGTAATTGCAGTTGCTTGGCATCTGGGTTGTAGCCGCAAAGGCAAAAAAGATATCGCCAACATTTTGGTCGAAGTTGCAGTCACCATCACCAGGGAGCTCCCTCATAATGGCGACTGCAACATCAACCAAAACGTCGGTGATCATCTTTGCCTTCGACGCTGCTACGACCAAGAAGCCAAGCAACTCTATGGACAATGGCTGCTAAAGCCAATGATCTTTATCACTCAGTAATTGTTCAAGCCTGACTTTATGCACATAATTCATGAATGAGGGGTACCATAGCTAATTTATAAAGTAACACACTTGACTACTAAGAAATACTCACAGAGCTTTATTTTTTCCTGTATCAGGGGGTAAAACTCCTTGGCTGTCACATTATGTGGCTCGTACTGAAGTACTGGAAAAGGCACATTTCCTTACACAGTGACCGTTTTTTTTTCCCACATAAAAAAACAAACAAGACATTTGAAAATGGTGATACTTACTGAGCTTGCAGTATTTCAGTGCATTTTCATAGTCTTTCATCATGAGAGCAGACAGAAACTAAAAATAAGACAAATAAGGAGGACACATTATTTGGTGACATCCACAGCAAATTAACACACATGAATATTCCAATTCACCAAAATAACCCAAACTGAAAATGTAAGCAACAACAGAGCAGAAGATGTAACAACAAAAAAGTCAAGTCATCCACGAACAAAAGAAAAGCCATACATTGCTTTGGTCACTATAGGTTAAATTAGTTTACTCACAAATAATATTTATAAGCCACATAATACATGGAGTATAGAGTCTAGAGTTTCAGTGCTTTCAAAATAATGCTTTTGTTTGGTTATGACTTTTTTGGGTTTGTTTAATTATATATACATAATACTAGCTGAAGTACCTGGCGTTGCCTGGGCTAACACAGGGTGAAGGGGATTTTTTTACAAATTCTATGTAGAGAGTAATTATCTTCTTAATTTTAACATCACATGAAATACACTTTCATTCATTAAACAATTTATACATATATCTATAAGAAACCAAAACACCAAAATTTAATATTGAATGTAAAATGACTGATGCATCTAGTTCAGAAAACCAAATTATTTGGGGGAATAAAAATAAGATTACTGAGAAAAAAATACTTGTTTAGCAGCTCGTTTCATAACTGCAGAAAAGTTTCATTATGACAGAAAGGGACATGAAAATCAGTTTCACACCACAAAATCAATGAAGCACTAGTTACATCACTCATCTTCATTACAAACTGTTCAGGTAAGCAACGTCATTGATGAGAGCAGCTTGCACTTTAGCTGTATAGATTATTATAACACACAAACCTAAGATTTTTATTTGGGCTTAAGGGGCCCGCCTAACCAGGGGTGAATCTGTGTTAGTTACACAAGATGACAAGTGCGATGCACACTGGTGTTTCTAACGTGGTATCACTTCTAAGCGCAAGACTCTTAGCTGGCCCGCAGTCTTCTCGTCATCCATAGGGCAACTTTGAAAATTGAGCGGTGAGTGTAAAATTATATGGTGGAGAAATGAAGATAAAGGTGTAATGCAAGTACGTTAAGTGCTTTCAAGAATTTGTAGGTACTGGTTGTTATGTGTCCAAATATTACTCTGAAAACATGCCGTTTGGTCATTTTAACTCCTCAAAATTACAGTCAAAAAACTTAATCCAGGAACAAACTACTTATCAACCCTCAGTGAATTCTTAAATGCTTAAGGTAAACAGACCCCCACTAGGATATCTCGAGTAGTTTTCATATCGAGTGGTTTTTCCTGAAGCTCTGCAAACTGTATGTGTGCCCGGGTAGACGGGGCTCTTAACCTCTAGTCGACAGTGAGGTCATTAGAGAACGATACCCTCAACACCTGTGTAAGGAAACTTGGGAAGGAATTGTCCATGGCCTATTGTAAAGCGCAATCCAAGGATTCACTTGGATTCTTTGATTTGTTGGATTTGTTGGTTATGCACAGAGGCTTAAGGGGATAGTTTTTGCTCATTAATAAATTCATAATATAACCATATTTAATTGTTTACAATTTTTTTCTACTACACAAGTCCCTATGTAATCGTTTTTATGAACTTAAGGGCAAATTTTTTTTTGTCAATCATAGTATGTACTGAAAGAATTAAATGATGTGATATGTTATTATTGAGATAATTGTTGTTTGTAAGATGATAATTATTCCTATTGATATTTTTATGTAGCTTTCAACTAAAAATACTTTTTTTAGAACCTATAACATTTAATATATCAAGATTTTCCCAAAAACTTGAAAAATTCAGGTTTCTATGGTTTTGGGAGAACCTAAGTTTTATTAATTTAAGGAATTATATACTAAAAAAAAAACTGTTTCAGGACAAATGCTACATACAAACAGTTAAAAATATAAATAATTGCCTTTGAGTTCATATGAAATAATACATAAGGACTTGTGTAGTAGAAGAAACATTTTATAACATTACATTTGGTTAAATTGTAATTTATTTAAAACCATAGTGCAAAAATACAAAATAATTTAGGATACTACCAAGATTACCAACTAGTGCTCATTAATATGAGTTTATTTTGGGGTGTTGGGATGCAATCCATGACATTCACAGCATGCTTTAACGATCACTCGTTTGCCTGGAGTGATCGATGGAAGAATACGAGACAGGGATTGGAACCCATCACTGCACCACCTCACGCCACGGAGGCTCGGCGTGAGACGTACCTCCGCCAAGAACTCGGTCGGGGCCGAGGAGACGGACTCGTCAGCATCGGTGTACTCGCTGAGGTCCTCCGTGCTGCTGCGAGGCGTCTGGGTCTTGGCCAGCCCCGGACCCGAGCCCGAGGCCACCGGGTTGTTGTTGGCCCCTCCGCCCCCTGGAGGACCCTTGCCGCCGGAGAGCGAGTTCACAGGCACATCCATCACCAACCTGCAGTGGCAGGCGAAGCACGGTCGACTCCTGACGTCTCGATCTGCCCACGACACACGAGGGCAAGTAGCTACAGAGCGGGCAAGTGGGTACAAGGACCAAGCCCCAAGTGATGGATGTCATCACACATACTTGTGGTTGTAAAATATTGTTTGTGAAAGGCTCCCTTAAGAATAGCTACATGCTATTTGTACGCGAAATGAATTTTAATGACAAAAGTTTAATTTTGCAATATTATTCTGCTTCAGCACCTCGAGTGAATGAGCCTTCGACCCATCAAAACCCAGTTTCTTGCTGTCGGGGGACAGAACGCTGTTCACAGAGCGCTGTTCACATGTGTAGCTTTAAAATATTTGTAAGCCTAACAGGGAATGAGAATTTTTGTGAATAAATTTAACTTAGCATACTTCGTCTTACCTTTTTTTCAATTCATAAAAAGAAAGAGGTATAAACCCTGTACCTATCTTAAATACCTTCTTGACAAAACCTAAGTGTAAATATCTGCCAATTCGCAAGCAACAAGCTTCTGATTTCGGATTAAGTTTTTCAACTGTATTTCTAGAAGAGTTACGAGAGTCATTCAATAAGTAACGAGACAAATCAATGTAGTTCAAAAACTGTTTATTTAATCAATATAAAATTTTATCTATTTTTCAACATATTTTGCCCCCCCTCCCCCCAAAACTTATACACATGTCCCATTGTTCCCTTTAAGTTGCACATGCCCCTGACATAAAATTCTTTTGGCTGCTTTCAGAGCCACATTTGCACCTGAATCTTGACTTCTTCGTTGGAACCAAATTTTTTGCTTGAATGAGATGTAAAAAAAAATAAGTTAGAAATACAATAAAAGGGGTTAAATATGTATTGTACGGATTAGCGCCAAAAAAAATCGTACAAATATGAAATAACTTTCATTATATGCTCTTTTACGTCCTCTTTTCAAAACCGCCTGCGGAGATTAAAAATTCCAATTACTTTTGGAGATATAGCCGTTCTTATTTTGCAATACAAGCCCTATGTACTTAATCATTCAACAGACGCCATTTTATATTTTGCCGTGTGCGCGTGAATGCCTAAATAACAGAAATTTTCCATTATGTAAGGTTAGTTACATGATAAATACTTCAAAATAAACGGAAATTAAAAATATCAATTAATTTTACTTGTATAGTTTTAAGTATTTATAATGTAACTGACCTGACCTAACAAAACGGGACAAAGGTAGATTAGGTCAGGTCGGCTACAGTATAAATACTTTGAAACTGAACGGACATTAAAAATAATAAAAATTAATTTTAATGGTTGTTTAGTTTTAAAGTATTTATAATGTAGCTGACCTGACATAACAAACCGGGAAAAAGGATGAACAGTAGGAACTCACGTAATTTTCTTTTTACGTGATGTAGTCGTTCAACTACGTCGCGGGAAAAAAAAAAATCATACTTGTAAACAAGCAACAATGGTGAAAACGCGGGAAGCCTACGATTCACTCATCCTTCTGGACATACCCGAATACTCACGTTGGCAAGCCTTCTTTCAACAGACGAGAGGCAAACGCCCGATCGTGCATCTTAAGTTTTTTTTTTGTTTATTGTAAATAAATATGCAACTCATGAAAACTAATGGTCAATTAGGTTATGTTAGCTACATTATAAATACTTTAAAACATTGTGGATGGTTGATTTGGTTAGGATAGCTACATTAAAAATACTGTGAAATCATGTAAACGGTTTCCTAGCGCTGGATAGCTACATATTGAAAAGTTATTTGCTAAGCAACCATAAAATGATTTTACAGTTTTTTTAATGTAGCTATACTTACCTAATATAACCAACCATCCACAGTGTTTTAAAGTATTTTTAATTACTTCTTGCTAATTTTAAGAAAAGAAGGCTTGCCAACGTGAGTATTCGGGTATGTCCAGAAGGATGTGTGAATCGTAGGCTTCCCGCTGAACGCCGCATCAGTGCACATCATGAAAATTAAAAAATTCCATATCTCCTAAAGTATTTGGAATTTCTGATCTCCGCCGGGTTTAATGAAAAGAGGAAGTTAAAGAGCACAGAATAAAGGTATTTTCGGATTTTTAAAATTTTTTTTTAAAAAAATCGCCAAAAAATGAATATTAAAAAATTCGATATCTCCAAAAGTAATTGGAATTTTTTATCTCCGCAGGCGGTTCTGAAAAGAGGACGTAAGATAGCATATAATGAAAGTTATTTCATATTTGTACGATTTTTTTTGGCGCTAATCCGTACAATACATATTTATCTTGAAAACTTTTATTTATTTAAAGCTTAAATATACCATTTTTTTTACAATATTGCATTTCAGTAAAATGAGGAGGAAAGAGAAAAAAAGTTTCAAATCCGAGAAGTCTAGAGTCTTCCCCTCTTTGCTTTAATAAAATAACATCTTCTGGGGAAAAAAAAATTAGTTTCTGAACCAATATCTTCCTCTTTCATAATTTACAAGCTGCTGGGTCCACCACTGGGTACATTCTTCATATGAATATTTTGGTCATAATTCAGTATATTCAGTCAAAATTTCAGTTCAAAAGTGTATTTACATTAAAGTCTAGATTCTAACCAAAAGTACTCTTGGAAGAAACAATTACATACCAATTTAAAAAGCACATATTTTAACCAAACAATAGTAGAAGGGTCTCAATGTTAGGGCTATTAGGAAACCCTTGAATATTACTTCAAATTTCTACATAGATCTAACATTAATAAAAAAAGGGGGGGGGGGGCCTTTTAACTGGGATGGGGCTAAGCCTTATTGTAATGTTTGAATATGTTTATATTGCTAAAAGAAACTAATGAAATTCAATGATACATCTGACCTGTTATTGATATATGCTTACCTCAGATTGCAGAAATTCGAGCTAGTATCCTTGAAGACCTATTAGATACGCTTAAAAATAATCTAATAACTTTTAACTTCTTAACGTTAACTTACAACAAATGTTTACCCACTTTGACTACGAACTTTAATAAGCTATCGTTTTAGAATGAGGTATCAAGTTTTAAGTAGCTTCAGTAGGATTAAATCGCTGCATTCGCCTTTCACTTCGTTACTGATAACACATCGGCTTACGTTTGACGATAGATGCACTCACGCATGCACAAATGTTTATCACTAAGCATTACGCGTTGTTCTACGCGCAGACCCGCGTGTGGCACTTTCACTACATCTCATATTAACTAGATTTCAAGTCCGCAGTTAATTACCCCATTAAGATAACGCCATAATTCTCACTTATTGACGTGAAACATTAAGAACATATTCATTTAAAAGAAGAAATCCAAGAAACCAAGTCACCCATTTCTAAAAACGTAGCGGTGTACAAACGTACACTACAATACAATGAAGAAGGTAAACAGATCAATAATACTTCCATACTTCACTTCATACCTTCATACTCACTACATCAATGGCGGGAACTTTACACCAATTACTTTTGAAATAGCATACAGTGTCACCAAGTTGATTGCTTACTTTACGACATTTCTCTTTTTAACCGAAAATGGTTGTAGTAGGTACGTTTTTGCCTTAAAGCAGTTTATTATAGTTATACTATCCGTTAGTATACGATTGTACAAAAAAATTAGAGAAGTCATTATAAAAACTAAGATGATACTGTGTTAACTAAATAAATAATCAAATTAATAAATAAGTTATTCATTTAAAACCCGGTTCTTTAAAATTCTGTTACTGCGAAGAGGGCGTGCAGGGGACGAACCATTGCTTCCAATTTTCTCCATCAAATAAAGTTGGAATTAATATTTAAAAAAAGTTTTAATCCTGTTACTCAAGAAAAATTTATTAGGGTGATATTTCATGACATTCGGGTACATAAGGTAGCGAATAAGCACTACGTTGTTGGGATACAACCGAAACCTAACTCGGGAACCATATTGAAATAAGGGACTGGGCGTATCCTATCGTGCATTTGGAACATGGTTAAGGTACGGGTATAGCATATTCAAAACCTAAGTACTTATTTTTGTCATGGAATACTGGCTTTATAGTACTGGGTGATCTCAAACTATCAATTTTAACTTTGCATATGTTAAAATGAAAGATATATATCACAATTGAACTTTTAATTCACATAAAAACTGGTTGCATAATACCTAACATGGATCATCTTCTTCCGTAAAAAGTTATAGACCCATCATTGGCGTTTTAAAGATATATCAATTTACAGATAATTAAGTTTAATGGATTTTAACTTTGCCGTCGCTCGGGTACTCGCATTCCCGGTCCGGCTGGGTTCCTAGCGGGAAGGCTATTTTATTAAGTGAAACGTGTCCGGGAGGGCGCCAGGCTAACTCGGTGGTTAACCACGAGGTGGGTAGTTGGGTACGAAGGCCCCTGCGTGGCCCACTAGGAACGGCGGCGGTGGTCGTGATGTTAGGGACCCCTAATTACTGCTGCACTACTGGCCCTACACAGCATAGCACGCTGATCCCTAACTGGGTTGAGGAGGTTCCACAAATAACACACACGAGTCTGGTTTGCATACATGTCGCGCACAGAGTGTGCGAAGTGGATGTTTAATTAATGTTGGTAATTACACTTGCATTTACAGTTCCCTACACAAAGTACACTACGAGTACGATAGACGCTCTGACACGCCATCACTAAAGTTAAGTCCTCCCGCCAGTCGAGGTTGAGGAGGAGAGTTTGATTGGAGTCGGCCAATCCCGTAATTTGCGAACGGCGATGCGCGGGTCCACCTGTGTGGACCACGGCTCGCTATGAAATTAATTAAAGTCTTCACTTAGATGTGGCCAGTGCCTGTGCACTTCGGTAGTTAACTGAAAGTATAGTATGGTGGGAGTCGGCCCGTGCTGTATATTGCACTGCCCCACGTGATGCGTTTTGCGGGGAGTGTTATGTTTACGCGTCTGGGATAGGCCCTACACCGTAAAAGGACCGGGCGCACACGGGGAGTAATTAAAAAAGGTTTTGAAGTTTGACTATAGTTACCAGAAGGAAGTTCATGAAGACAAAGGATATGGCTCCCCGTGGGACGTGCGTCCGTCCCGGTCCGCGAGTCGCGCTGTACTAAAGTCTGGCCCTGGCGCGAGGGGAGGGGTGAGCATCCTGTCACGCCAGAGTTTCTAAAGTTCCGTTATTCGTAAAATATTATATAAAAAAAAGATTGTAAGTGGCTCTAAATTCCCATATTAAAAATTAACAATTAACCTAATACATATATATATATATGTTATGAAAATTAGATTTAACAAGTTTATATGATATAATTTTGAATAATCGGAGTCACACTGGAGACTGTTCGTCGCTTGATGACTGCTCCAGTGGCGAATGATACACGGAAATTTGGGGCGGTTTTAATTCAGTTAGGTACACATTACGTTATCGAAATTAGGCTGAAGGCCGCAAGGGGAGCACTCACAACTGTATTACTAAAAAACCACACGTGAGTGACCCGGGCACTCCTACGTCGCACTTCCCTTGCACGGGGTTGTTAATTTAAGATGTGCATACATCGCGTTGTCTGGTCGATTAAGTCATGGGCGTTGAGGCTACCTTTACTCCGCGGCGCTCGCCTGACTCGGGTGGGCCATGGCTAGGGGCGCGTTCCATTAGCGGGGTCGGATACTGGCGGTGGCAGGTCGGGCTTTAGGGTGGCCTTCGGTCAGACGACATCAACTTTATAACCTATTTATTATCCCATTAAGGTGGATACATATGATTGAAAAACTTAAGA
This sequence comes from Bacillus rossius redtenbacheri, assembly GCF_032445375.1. Lineage (NCBI taxonomy): Eukaryota > Metazoa > Arthropoda > Insecta > Phasmatodea > Bacillidae > Bacillus > Bacillus rossius. The sequence goes on from NC_086334.1 coordinate 46,220,205, forward strand.
ACTATAGACTTTACCTGCACGCTGATGAGCACAAGGTTAAGTATTGCGTCGTATTGCCCTGGGCAGTCAAAGACTGGGTCCCAGTACCGTCCACTGCTCATTGTAGTTATTAGAGTGCACCCGGTCTACTGCTGTTCTGTAAATAATTTTTTAACATTAGTTTTGAAATACTATATTCCTCCAGACAGATTAAATTAGTTAATAGGGCAAATTATGTTTAATTTATTAGTACTTTTCATAAAGACTGACAGCCATAGTTTTTAAATGCAAATTTTTCCGTGATGGCACATAACCCCTGTCATTAATGCTGACTGGGCCACTGCCGAGAGCAGACACCATCTCACAGCGAGCATAATGCTAATCATCCTGCCTCACTAACACACATACACACCTAATAGACAGGCCCCTCATCAGTGGCGTAGCGAGGGGGGAGGCCAGGGGGGACGGGCCCCCCCAAAAAGGGAAAAAAAAGTCTGAATTCACTAGCTAAAAACACTGGTCAATGCAACGTGTAAAACTCTTGAAGTAGATGTCTGGAAGGTCGGTCAAGCTAAGCTACGATTCACCCAAACAACAGAGGCTTCCCTCCCCGCACAGAGAGGGCTCAAGGTCGGGTATTCAGGCTGAAAACCCCCATTACTTATGGCCGTAAAACGCCTTCCTCGGCCGACTAGGGCGACACCCGTTTGGTCCTTACAACAATGCAGCTAGCAGCAGTTAAGTTCTAGCATTCTGTTCGGAAAGACTGTTCAAACCTGTGCAGTGTGTAATGCGTATGGTTAAGAATTTGTGAGTTGTGGGTTCGCAATCGAATGAAAAGCACAGAAGATGGAAAAATTCTTGGTAAAAAAACCAAAACTATCAGCTCCTTTGGTGGCAAGTTTTTATTTTCTAAGTATACTGCTTGTGTGTTGTTAACATGTTCATTGCTTATGATGGTGAAAACTGAGAAAAACATTTTGAGCAAATGTACAATACTTAAATACGATCGTTCTCTTTTAATGATTGGGTATCGAATGCCTTAAGGGCGCCGTCATCATCCCGCCTCACTAACATACATTCACCCCGACAAGACGGCGCCCTTAAGCTGCAGTCTACTCTAGGAAAAAAACTGTTTTTCTTATGTTTTTGCATTCAAAATTAAGTAAGGGACGACGACGTAACTTCTTCGTGCCATACATATTTTACTAGGGATCACAATTTAGGATTAATAAGTAGTAAGAAAATTCTTATTGATTTATTTGAAATTGTGACGTCCCAACCTCAGTACAAGTACAAGGCTTATGCCGTGAGTTGTTGCCAGATCGAAGCCACATTACGAAGTTCGGGAGATGTATTACTTTGAATTTTTTTTGTACTAACATATTATTTATCAAAATGGTAAAAATAGTCACAAAATTTATGTTGACTTGTGGTACGAAATGTAATGGTAAAATTATTATACAGTAAATTACACCTTACTGTTTCTTAAGAACCCCATCATCAATCTCCGAATGCTGAAAATAGGAGTGCCAAGACAAAAGAAACTCCCTTGGATCTGGATACTACTCTTCATATGGTCAGTAGTTCTGTTGCCACGCTTCTGCCAACTCAACCAGCTTATACTCCATGCAATGGTACAGGTATGACCCAGATAGGAGTTCAGAGCAATTCTATGATTTAAAAGGAATGTTGTGCCTATAATGACACAGGGTTGTATGTAGGGAAGGCAAACAATACAGATGCAGAAAAATAAATGCTGTTAAGAAGGCCATGGCAACCATCGGAAACTCATAAGTGTTATGTGCAAACTATAGGTTCAAAAAAACGGACTTTCCAAATCAAACGGTTCCAAAGATTTTCTTGGTTATCATACTCTGAAAAGCTAAGTGGAGCATTTTGTAAAACCTGTGTTTTATTTTGCCCTTGTGATGTTGGTAATGGCTCTCACGAGGATCCCTCTAGTCTGATGAGTAAACCATTTAATAAGTGGAAGGATGCTCTCGAAACTTTTGAAAAACATGCACGAACCAAGTACCACTTAAATTCAGAAATAGCAGCCAATTTTTTTTTTTTTTTTTGGATATTTATGACTGCAAGCAAGCTGATGTCAGTGAACTACTTTCACAGAAAGTCAAAACTGATGCAGAACGAAACAGGAAAATTATATCAACCATTGTTCTTATTTTTTGCGGGAGGCAAAGGAATACCTCTTCGTGGGCGTCGAGATTCTGGGCGGATAACTGTTGAAGAGCCTACCAACAATGATGGAAATTTCCGAGCACTACTCCGCCTTCAAGCAAGAGCAGGAGATTCGCTTCTGAATGAACACTTAAACAGTGGACGAGGAAATGCGATGTACATCAGTCCCACAGTTCAAAATGAACTGCTTAGTTTGATCGGGAAGCAAATTCAGGAAACTGTTTTAGAAAGAATTAAAAAGGATAAGTTATTCACTGTATTGGGAGACGAAACTACAGATATCAGCCATGTTGAACAGTTTTCTCTATGTGTCAGGTATGTTGACATAGACTTGATTGATATTAGAGAGGATTTTCTGACATTCGTTCCTGTGTATGATGTCACTGGGGCTGGAATAGCATCTACTATAAAAACGGAACTACTAAAACTCGGTTTAGAAATGACAAACCTACGTGGACAAGGGTATGATGGTGCTGGAGCCATGAGTGGGCACCTTAATGGAGTCCAAGCTATAATTAGGAAAGATTGCCCAAAAGCTCTGTACACTCATTGTTCGTCTCATGTTCTTAATTTGTGTCTAAATTATGCTGCAAAAACAGACGTTATTCGCAACTGTTTTTTCACGATATCAGAAGTAGCCTCATTTTTCAGAGGTTCGGCACAGTGGACTAAGATATTGAAGGAAGGGCTGGAAGTTGCAGGGATACTGAATAGTGTTGTTCACAACTATAATGATACAAGATGGGTTGAAAGGCACGACTGTGTTGCTGTATTTTCCGAGTCATTTTTGTTTATCGTTCAAGACTTGGAACTGTTGATAGAACCACTGTTGAGCCTAGCTCCAGCGAGGAGTGCGACCTGCGGACTGGACAGATATTTAGTGATTTGTGAACAGACATTAAGTGTGGTTATTTAATTAGTAATGTAAATAATAGTAACAAATAAAACTATATTTAATCAATTGGGCTATTTTTATGAACCCGTTTCCCCCCACATTTTTCATAACAATATTTTCGTACAAAAAATATGGCTGTATTAGGCAAATTAATTTCACCTTCAAATATTACTTGAGATCGGGTTTTTTGAGATATTAACAGTTTTTACATGTTTGTAGGTTTGACAGTTATTTTTACTTAACATTTTAGTTAACAATTTTTAAAATATTTATATTTTATTTATTATATCTAAATATTTATTATCCTAACGTTTTAGCTACAATTAGCAAGAATTCATTCAATTGATTAAACCTATGTTGAAACAAATTTTCCATTAAGCAATACCTCTTTTATATCTGATATTTTACGGATCACGCCTTCGCCCGAACGCATCAGAGAAAGCTACATACGTAAAATCTAAAATAAAATTGCGAGACACAAAAATGACAAGAATACATAGCCTGAAGTGTGCAACGAGGTTTAATTCTGATGTTAAAAGTCATAATTAGTGGGTAAATAAGCTGATAGATTTGTGCATGCTTTTAGTTTAGGTATATTCAGTGTGAACCATGTGTGAACACCACACCTGTTTGGATAGGTTCTTCAGAGCCATCCCGCTCGTAAGAGATAAGTTTTGGCAAAAGGCAGTTCACATATTATTATATTTGTTAGCTCCCGAGTCCGCTGATGCAACCAAATTTGCATTGCTCAGGCTACTACATGGCCAGGGTTGGGTGGTAGGATCAAGTCTACCCCATGTAATAAAACCAAGTTTTCTAGAAATTATTATTTTTATTCTGCCATTTTAGGAGGATACAATTATTAATTTACACATAAATAGATACAACTATAGTCACACTTTTATATGTATACAGATATATACAACACACAACACCTTACATAAAAAAAAAATGTAGGTCTAGAGATTTATACAATGACTCATATAAAAAAAAATAATATGCAGAAATTTTGCATTAAAATTTAAACATAAATTTTTAATACTCATGGTTAACTTTATCTTTACAGTTTTTGTTTTTGGAAATGCATGAAAAGAGATGATCTATTTATTTTTTAATAATGTAAAAATGTTTTAGTTGTTATATGTTGGCTTAGATCAAAATTAAAACAAAAATTAACTTCAATAATATATATAGGGCTAGTATTGAGATTTGCTGAAAGATTAATGTTACAATCACATAAAACATTTAAAAATCAAATTATTGATTATTGCGAAACTGTTTAGTATCTAAGGTATATAATCATTCACATCATCTTCATACATATATAAGGTCACAGAGTACCAAAAATGACAGTTTACTACAATTAGAATGTTTCATGAGGAATATACATGATATATACAAACACATTACTGAATTGGTCCCGACGTGAAATATTAGTTTCCACTGACAAACATTTCGAAGAAGTAAGGTCAATGGATAGCTAATAGCTCTCTTTAAGAGGCATTATGTTATCCATCTCAAAGCCTCAGCAATGTAGAGAAAACTTTCTGTTTACTAACGTAAACTTACAAAAGGAAATAATTAATTCCATTAAAAATATAATATTCTCTAGTCTCTTATGTGGGCATACATCCATATTTAGCATAGGTACCTCTCTGTAATGGGGTAAGGGAAACTGCCCGAATTTCTCGAAACGAGAACTGAGTAGCTGGAAACTTCACAGCCATGGTATAGTTCTACACACGAAAATTTTATAAACGAAATACATAATAAATATCACTTTTCTTACAAACAATACTTATTTCCTTTTATAGATGTTGGTTTTCTGACTTACATAACCTTAAATAATTTCTTTTATAATGAAAATATTATGTAGTTAAACTATTATAGCGCCAACTGGTTTTTATTATTGCTTGTTGCAATTAAATAATAATAATAATAATAATAATAATAATAATAATAATATCATCAGTTCAGTGCCATTTATGTAAGGAAATATTTTGTACACGAAGGAGGGGAAGGGGGAATTATATTGGCTGAATATACAGCCTATCCTTGGAAGGAAACGAAAACATTTGAGCATAGTCATAAGTGACACTGTCCTTCCCGGTGGTCTCTTAAACACTGCCATCTGCCGGGCGAGCTGCCCCGGAGAGCGGTGGCCTGCGCCACGGGGCGGAGACCTCAGACGGCCCAGGCGACCCGGGAGCTGGCCGGCGCGGGCTGCAGTCCCACGATGCTGACGGTGGGCGCGGGCAGGTCGGCGACGAGCGCGGGTCAGTCGGGGTCGTACCTGCCAGTGACACAGTGCCGGATAGAACGTGCAGGCAGGACAAGGCCTAGCCTGCGGCGACTAGCTCGTAAGGGGACCTCGCCTGATAGGGAGAAGTCACTTGGAAGGGGGCATTGCGTGAGCCATTTTGGGGCTGCCGACTGGCATTAGGATGTACTGTAAGAACAGTACACTAAACAGTACCATGCAATTTTGGAGCTGGCGACTGGCATTAGGATGTACTGTAAGAACAGTACATTAAACAGTACCATGCAATTTTTGAGCTGGTGACTGGTATTAGGATGATGTACTGTAAGAACAGTACACTAAACAGTACCATGGAATTTTGTAGCTGACTGGCATGAGGATGTACTGTAAGAACAGTACACTAAACGGTACTATGAAATTTAAATACATAGCTCAGGCAAATATGCATATAACATACAACAAATACTTTGGTAAAAGAGCTTAGGCTGTAATTACAATTTAAAATCAGACTGTAGGCCAAAAAAATCATATGACAGTACAACATTGGCGATTAATAAAAAACAACCTACAATGCAAATTATACAGGGCTATAAAATAACATTTAAAACAAATAACTCATATGAGCTCAAAACAACAAAACCTGCTATTTCACAATGAATATAGACCAGGGTAACAAATCATCCCAAAGAAATAGTAATGAAAGAAGTCAAACAAATAACGACCCAAACCAAGGAAAGTAGTGAAAATTCCTTAAAAAAAAAATAGAAAGAAAGAAACAGTAACTAACACAATTTAAAAACAGTGAAAATAAACACTAAAGACTGAATAATGAAAGACAACACCAGTCTTCATGATATTTCGGGGCCTGGAGTATCCGGCATCTTATTTAGACAAGACAGTGGATGCACGAGACAATCTTAAGTCTATTCAAAAAAGTTGCAAATTACTTTTTTTTTTAATCTGACGTATGGGATGGGTCCGGGTTAGGTGGAATTTTCGGGCCATCTGATTGGCTGCTGACGACGTGATTGACGGACGGATGATAGGTACGGATCATTTTGAACAAATACCTACACTATAAATTTAAGCGTGTTTGATAAGAGTACACACGCCAAAGTATGACACAATTTTAAACACAGGATTAATATTAGCCTATTTAATGATTTCCGCATCACCATCTGCGTATTAAAAAATAAATACGAGAGTATTTTTTTACACACAAAATGCCGATATACGTATGTCACTATATTATATATTTTTGAACATAGAGAACATGATTATTTCTAAATCATTTTTAATCACGGTAAATATTTATTTAGTATTTGATGTTTACATTTGTAAAAAAAAAAGCATGGCGTCACGAGTCATGTACACCTACGTCATTTCCTGCGCATTTCGTTCCCGCTATCCACTCCTTGATAAACGATATCCATAGATGGTGTGATACCTGCAGTCGACAAGCAGCGCGGCGGCGGCGGTGGCGGCCACGGCGAGAGTGAGCGCGAGCTCCACAGAGGCCAGCACCAGGAGGTCGTGGGCGGCCGGGAGCGCGAGGGTTCGCACCGCCTGCACCAGGAGCGCCACGTGCACCAGACTGGCCGCCGCCCAGAGCGCTAGTGGCGGGCCGGCCGCCCGCAGCGGCATCCCGGGGCAGCGCGCCGCCGCCAGCACTGCCCCTGGTGGCTGGTAGCCGCCGAAGCCCCTGCTCGTGTGGATGCTGGCCGCTGCGAGACAACCATGGGGTCTCCCCCTCTAATAGTAGTTCTGGGAGCACCCGCTAGATAGTAGCTTTCATATTATATTACTAACACAGCTATACTGCTATCAGGTAAACAAAACCGTTAAAATAAATCCACTTAATTTTGCTAGCCAAATATTTTGTGATGTAACATACCAGAAATTTTGCATATCTGACTAATTTGTATAGAACATGCTTTTGTTTAACACAAAACAGCATTCATTAAGTGTTTTTCGCACAATTTAAATTGCTTTTACTAAGCGATTTGTCTTAAAGTAGATAAATTAACATTATAAACCAAACTGTTTGTAACTGAAAAATCAATCTGTGAGTTGTACAAAGTATTATTCGTCTTTATTTACTGTTCTTGTTGCTAATGTCTCATCGTTGATAGCCCACTGTGTAAGTCTGTGCTGAAATAATTATTATTTATTACCACTTCTTTCTACGTTCCCTGGGTTTCACTTGTTTTCTGTATGTTTGCACATTTATCTTTCTTGTCTGATATCAGTGGCATAGCGTGGGTGGGGCGGAGGGGGCGGCCCGCCCCGGGCGGAAGCCCGCGGGGGCGGGTCGCCGGTGAAGCTGGTTGAGATCTGATCTATGATTAATTCATTACATGTGTCAGACACACTATAATGTTCCATTTTTATCTAAAATTTTGCGCACCAACTATTTTTTAATATTTATTTAAAAGAAAAACTGCGAAATCACTGACAGAGCTCTTTATAACGTTTGTTTGTTTACATAGGAACGGCAACATCGCATCACGCCGCGCCGCCCGGCGCGCGCGAGCCGAGTTGAGCCGCACTCATTATGTTAATTACTCATACAAAATCTTTTGTTTCACGCGTCGGTCCGTGTCGATGCCTCTCTTTCGCACTCATTGAATTTAGTACTACGCATTGTACTGTAAAGTTTGACCTTAACCCAGGGCAAACCAAACAACTTCCGCAAACCGGGACACAGAAGAACTCCTATATTGCCCCGTACCGCGAGCGCAGGTAAACCAAAAAAAAAAATATTAAAACCCAAACTAATAGCAGGCTTAAAAAATACTAATAAGGTTGCGAACAGTGAGAGGAGGCAGCAAGTTAAAAAGACGCAAAATTTATATGACATTTAATAAATATATATCATAAAATCGTTTCATCACAAATCGGCGCATCCATCATAAAATACATACCCTATTACTACTTATAAAAATAGCTATATAATAATACTAAAAAAAATACTTTAACAATTCCCCCAAAAAATTATAATTTGATCATATACTTCGGAGCTCCGAAAATTAAATATAATTACCAAAAAGGCATTAAAAATATATAAGAACATATTAATACAAATACAAATATAGATATGCACCGGGCGTATCACCGCTGTAAATACCAATTAACATAGGCGAAATCTAGCAAAAAATTGACACACCTTAACATGCAAATAAATATACCAAAAATTTAGCAAATTACAAATTATGAGTTTACAAGCCCTTCTCAGTTAAGTCATTTTCTAACGGTCGACGCCTTTTTTCTTCTAGGTCTGGCAGGGATTGGGTGAAACACGCTGAACGTAAAATCCCAGTTTCAGTTTTATTAGTCCGTTAATTCAAATCCCAAAAATCCACAAATTATAGTTTCGCACCAGGGGTCAACGGGGCAGTGGCACGGCTGGCACTTACTTGTTTTTTGACGTCGTGATGTCCGGTCACCAAATACACTCGTTTGCTCACGAGTGTTTTTAATGGCAAACCCTTACCATTATACGTTACCGTAGCTGCAGGTAATTGTACGGATATGACGAATCCTTCGCCATACCGTCTTGGAGTTTATTTCGGCGCACATAATTCATCCTTGGAAAATCCTCGCGATATTCACACACGCCTCACCAACCACTCGCGTTCATCGTACCAAAGCGTTCTAAATTACATAAATGAACCCCGTTCATATTCAAAAAGGAACACTCGTATACAGTTACTTCGATGTGGAACCATCACCATGGCCAACCCGCGTTTTACTTCACGTGCGCGCCCGCCTGGGCCTACCAGGCGACTCCGCTCGCCCGTCTCACCTGACGTCACACAATCAGCTGTTCTGCTCGCGCGCCGTCTAGCGCAGCGATTACTAACATATTCGGTAGTGTCCTCGAACTTTCCAGACCAATTTAATAACTTAAAATCTTAAACTTAAAAATAATAAGACTAAACAAGAATTACAAATTTCTTTTTTAAAACAACATATAACAAACTTAAATCCAAAATAACTCGTATTACCAGGGCATCCGAAAGATTAATAAAATATGTTAACCATTTCTGCCAACATAAACATTATCAAAGGTAGCAGCTGTAGCACACATGCTACAGTACTGATCTTTGTTTGTTTTAATGCATCGTGAAGTACCGTTACGCAATCACGCTTTACTCGTATGTTTGTTTCGCGAGAGTTTCGGATACGGAACGAAAGTCATTTTGATTGTGTTTCGATATTTTAAATACTGTTGAATCTTCTAAAACTAAACATTTATAACTTTACCCAATCTTTGAACTAGTTTTTGAAAATGAAAAGAGTCAAAGAAAGCGGTGCGGAATTCCGCAAAAAAAAAAAAAAAAAAAAAGCTAAGAAAGAAGCAGATGCGAAGAAGTCTCAAGGTGCATTACTGAAATATTTTAGTTCCAGTTCTGGTTCGAAAGCCACGTTAACGTCTTCGGTGGCATCCTGCAGCAGCGGAAGTGATTCCAGTGTAAGTAGGTATATGATTCCTCCATCTACAATCATGCATGGCCTAGAATTACTCCAGTTATTTATTATTATTATTTATTTATTTATTGTTTACAAAAGTTACAATATTTCTTACATTAGTCTCGCAAAACATATTCACCTAGGTTTGTCTGCAAGTACGGAGTCACACTCGTTCATTAAATCTTATTTTATAATACACTTAAAATTGCTCTAATAGCTGTTTGAACATTGATTATTGTTTAAAAAGTATGGAGTATATTAACATAAATTACATTGAGTTAAGGTACATCTTTTTAAGTTTACAACTGAATTTTGTCCTGCTACTTGAATTTAAAACTTCAATAGGGGATGTTTTGTAAATCTAGTAGTAGTCTAGGAATATATATTTTTTTTGTTTTGTTTTTGGATAACTTGATTATTTATGGTTCCTGTCATACAAAGAAAACATAATTTTTCATTTAGCTCAAAAATGGCGCCAACGATTTTTCTCAAATTTCTCGTCATTTTATCTTTTAATAACATCTATAAGATGGCTTACTCAGTCAGTTTTTACCGGGAAACTCTAAAAAAGGTAGCTGCCATACAAAATCAATTTTGTTTGTAAATTTTCCTATAAGCCCGGCAAACCGCACCGTCACCAAAACCACTTTTGTTTTGTGATAGATAAAATACTTATTTGAAATTCGAACGTGTCCTCCGGCCAATATTCATGGGAATACATAACTTATTTTACAGGTACAAGAAGAATACGTACCTGCCGTCGCAGTTGGAAGTAGTTCTGGTCCCACCACAGAGCAGGGTCGAGACGAAGTCGACTCATCAAAAGTACCTCAAGCATCTAGTCATAAGCCTGCAGAAAAAGTGAATGTTGCCAAAGAAGACATAATTGAAATCGTGCCTTCTGCTCCTGCCGAAATCAAAGATGTGAATCTCGATGATGTAGGTTGCTGGCCTTCTCCTATGACCGACGAAGTAAGAACGCTTCTAGTACGTCGCGGATCTGACTCAGTACAGCACATCGGTTCCAAATTTGCCGATGTTGTTCGCTCAGGGACTTCAGCGAAAGGCGGTACCCGAAAACTAACCAAAGAGTGGTTCTACAAACCATTATCTAACGGCGAAAAGGTTCTCCGAACATGGATGGTGTACTCGCCTTTGAAGCAATCCTTGTATTGTTTTTCTTGCAAGCTGTTTGGCATGTTGGGAAAACAAGGTTGTTATCTAAAAATTACAACAAAGTCCAACTGAAATTATTCCAGGAGAATATTGAAGATACTTTAAACACTGCCCACTGAAGAAGGAAACAACAAATGGTGGAAGCTAAATCCAAGAATAGGAGACCATGAAAATAGCCTGGGCCATGAACAGAGCTTCTTGAAATGGAAGGAGTTGGAAGTTCGCCTGAACTGTAAAGCAACCATCGATCAGAAACAACAAGAAGTTTTCGAAAGTGAGGAGAAGTGGAGGGATGTACTGTACAGGTTGCTGAAATTATCCAGTTCTTAGCCAAACAGAATCTGGCCTTCAGAGGACATCGAGAAGACATTCGAGGAGATGATAGTGGCAATTGCGGGAACTTTCTGGAGTTAGTGCACCTCCTAGCTAAATACGACCCTCTTCTAATGGAACACCTGACAAAGATAAAGCTGGGAGCAAGAGTCTCAGTTTCGTATCTATCTCCAGAAACCCAGAATGAATTTATAAACTTACTGGGACAGCAAGTTCGATCCACCATCATCCGTCGTATTCAAGAAGCTAAATATTATTGCGTAATCTTGGACAGTACACCAGACATCTCTCACAATGACCAAATGAGCCAAGTTCTGCGATATGTACATATCGAAGGAGAAAAAGTCGCCGTGGTAGAATCTTTCATTGACTTCTTCGAACCAAAAGGAAAAAAATGCAGAAGATCTCAGCAACGATATAATCGCGAAGATAACATCAGACGGACTGGACATACAGAATCTGAGAGGACAGGGTTATGACAATGCTGCCACAATGTCAGGGATCCACAATGGAGTTCAAGCCCGGATTAAAGCACTGAATCCGAAAGCTATATTCGTTGCATGCACAAACCACTCACTAAACTTGGCTGGGGTACACGCTGCTTCTGAATCAGTGGATTCCGTGACGTTTTTTGGAACTCTGGAGAAGCTGTTTGCCTTCTTTTCCGCATCAACTGTTCGATGGAACGCTTTGGTTGCCGTCACAGGTCAAGCAGTAAAACGAGTCACTGAAACGCGCTGGAGCGCTAGACATGTAGCTGTCAAGATGCTTAAAAATAAGTTTGAGGTAGTTCTTGAGGTACTGGAACAATTAACAGATTCATCTCAAACTTCCGAAACAAGATCGGGAGCCAGTCTTCTCCTGACAGCCATGCAGTCATTTAACTTCCTAACTTTTCTTGGCTTTTGGGCTGCAGTGCTACCTGAAGTAGATGAAGCACAGATTTACCTGCAGCAACGAGGACTAAGTGTGGATAAGTGTGCTCAGAAACTCTGCGCTTTGAAAACCTTCTTAGTGGAAAGTAGAGACCGTTTCGTGCAAGAAGCAATTGACTTTGCTAAGACTCTCTGCGAAAAACTCGGAATCGAACTCAAAACGACAAGAATTCGCAGGAAAAAACGCATGCATGGCGATGAATCTTCTGAAGATGCAGCTTTGTCTCACGAACAGGAAATCCGTCGAGAGATTATCGCATCATTCGACAAGATCATTCAAGAAATGACGACTCGATTCCAGCAAATTCAAGAAATATCGGACATGTTCGTATTTTTGATGCCAGCGAAACTTTTGGACAGTAAGTTCTAGTGTGATCTTTCCCATGTATTAGAAGACATCGACAAGGACGAGTTTCAGATGGAGCGGAAGCGTCTTCAGCAGTTTGTTGTTGTTGCCTGTTCTGAATCAGAGGAAGATATAAGTGGTAAAGGACCACTGGAGCTCCTCCAGTTCATTCAAAAACTGAATCTCGGAATTTCGGTTCCAAATATAGTCATCTTGATTCGTATATATTTGACTTTGGCGATTAGTGTTGCAAGTTGTGAGAGAAGTTTTTCGAAGTTGAAGCTAATAAAAAATTACCTCAGATCTACTATGAGCTCCGCTAGACTATCAAACTTGGCTATATTGTCTATTGAACAAGAATTGGCTGCTAATATTGATTTTGACAAAGTTATTTCTGACTTCGCTGCTCATAAGGCCCGTAGAATCCGCTTGTAAAACTGCTCATCCTATTTTAACTTCAATAAAAGGTACCTCATTGCATGTGAAATTTAATTTTAATTAAGCACCTATAGAATGGGGGCGGCAAAATGGGTCTCCCGCCCCAGGCGCCGAGATGGCACGCTACGCCACTGTCTGATATTGAGGTTTCTTATAACATACATTATAGTCAGCAATGGTGAATATCCTAAATTATATATATAATCGATCTCCCCAATTGCAAGAACCATTAAAAAAGGAAAAATTAATGTATTTAGTTGGTACTTGAAAATCATACGTTTGCCAAAAAAAATGTATTCAAAATAATATATATATATATATATATATATATATAATTATATATTATTTCGTAATAATCTCAAAATATCAAGTGTAGTATGTATGGAGAACTTAATTTCATAAATAAATTATTATATCTCTCATTACCTGAAATTCCGGCGATGTCAGTATTAAATATATCTTTAATTTGACATCTCCAACACTATCGTTGATTTTTATTTTTTATTTATTTTTTTTCATATCCTTTGACCCCATTTCTGGGGTATGATACATGTCAAGTACATATAGGAAATATATATATATATATATATATATATATATATAAATTTTCACAAAAAAAAAACAAAATATACAATTTCACAAAAAACAAAAGCACAAAATATATAATTTCACAAAAAAAACAAAAATATACAATTTCACATAAAAAAAATATATATACAATTACATTTTACTTATAAGTTAACATAAATTACAAGTGGGATTGAATTTACCCTATAAAATCTTTGCTATTATTTTTTATTTTTATAAAGTCTTCTACATCTTTGAAAGAATAAAAAAACTGTTTTTCAGCTATTTTTTTTAACTCTATTGCAAACAATTTTTTATTATTAATATTTTTAACATGCCGAGGTAGACTATTATATAAGCAGATTCCCACATAATTACAGTTTTTGGCATATTGGCTGGTGGAGTGAGATGCTATTCTGAGGTTGAGTGTAGTTCTTGTTTGATACGGGTGTATGTCACTATTTGTTTTGTGTAGATGTATGTTATCTTTCATTAAAATCATTAGCTGGATAAAATAAAGATTTAGTACTTAATTTAAGATTTTGAAAATGCCTATTTGCAAACAGTTGTTTGAATAGCTTTCCAGTATTAGCTGCGCATATTAAGCACGGTAAAAAAAAGCCATAAGTGAAATAACAAGGTAACTTTTCTGTGGCTTTAAAACCAAATAAATAAAATGTTATACAATAACTTCATGCTTGTAAGCACACATATATTTTAATTAAACACACTCTTTTAATATTCAACATTTATTTCAAAATAACTTTACCATCGACAGTGCAAGCTCTTTACATATATCTATATTTGTTTTACTAGTCTATAGTTCTATATAATTATTGTACAACGGGACTGTAAGTTTGTTTGCAGTAAATCAACTAAAAAATTTCTAGACTAGATATACAAATTATATTTCACTGTTATGAACTCACACAATTCATGTTGAACAAAGAACATAACAAACAATACATAAATTTGTTCGTTACCGAGGTTAGATGTGCACGTGTTATTGACACACGAAACTACTGTAAACTCGTGGAATAACATCATGTCAGTGTTAAGAAGACTGCAAGTATCCGCTCTAACACTCTGGTTCTGGGGTAGAGCGCCTGCCTTGTGACTTGTAGGACCCGGGTTCGCGCCCTGGCTTCTCAAGGCGGATTGCCCAGACAAAATGGTGGCATTTTCTCTGGTAGGAATACAATCCCTTGTAACAAGTCAGGCTACCAAAGAAACGGTGGGTGGAACAGAAAAAAACCTTTCAGGTGGCTTCCAAATGGGGAGCCCGTTTCTTTTCTTGGGCTCCCCATGCGGTGGCCATTCCGGGGGTTTCTCCGGGGGAACGAAGTTTTTCAAAAATATATATATATTTTTTTTAGTTTTGTAGCGTTTTTAGTTTTTAGTAACTGTAGCATTATCATTCCAACATGTTGTAAATAAAGCTCAAACAAACATTTAAAACATATTTTTTTTTGCTTTTGTGCATAAAATATTTGAATTAAGCGTGTATTAGTCAGTGAGTTTTTATATACTGATGTTGTGTGTTCAACCCATTATCGGTATACATTTTCTTGAAGTATTAATGACAGTTAAATTTTAGTCACAAACTATTGACCAATACCTATGTTATGTAGTATTTTAGATGTTTTTAACGAAAAAAAAATATTTATAGGCGCATGTATTTTATTCATAAAAATATTATTTCTGAAAAACCACGTAGTTTTCAATCAGGGAATATCGTCTTTAACACACACAATATTATGTGTATGTATATATATATGTTTTAATTATCTTACAAATAGACGATTTGCAGTCAAATTTGCACATTTAATTTCATGGTATTAGATGTTCCGCTAAGTAGTAGTTTATCTCAACTACTCTTTAATATTAAAGAAATGATATTCAACTGTAATCGGAATTGATCAAGGAAAGATACTGAAGAAAAAAAAGGAAATATGGTTGTGAAACTATTCAGCAAGATATTTCAGTTGTCCAGATCTGGTTTTCAAGTTAACAAACGTCTCTGAATTACGATAGCATTTATTGTATAACATTTAGTAAAAACAACTAATTAAATTAATTAGAATTATCACATAGTAATAAATGACATTAAACGTGGTGTCCATTTTTAATACCTTCGAGTTATAGTGGATGCCAAGTTTTTATTTTTCACCGACATGTAGTTGCAATTGATCTTAGGTCTTATCAAATTTATAACTTTCTCTGCATCAATATCTGATTGTATACTTTGTTCTTCAAATTGATTAGCTATGAAGTAGAATATTGTGTCGTAATTTGGAATTAAATAACTAATTTTGATTGTAATATAATTGAAAGTATGCAAAAAAAAATTTAAATTAATATTTTAAAATTTCAGGATTTAAAATTCCTTTTAAATATGCTACATTCCTATATAAATTTAATCTGCATGTTCTATTTACTAGACGTTTAATCAGTGACACACATTTTATTATATACGTTTAATTACCATTTTTGATGCTTCAGACATAATATCTCGGATTGGATTAAGAATTTCAACTTGCAATTATAGAATTAGTGACACTTTTAAAACCATTAGTAAATATAAAATTTGTAAAAAATTAAATTTTTTTTTAATAATCTAGAAACATTCATTGTTAAAAAACTTAAGCAAAAAGTTATTTAAAACTTTTATAATCTACATATTTATTTTGTATACTCCATTTTAGTTTCCGTTTAAGATTTTTTTGAAAACCAAAGTAATATGAACTTTATCAATCTTTATTTATCTGTGTGCTGTGTTGTTTCGTGTTTTGTCGTAAAGTTATTGAAATATATCAGTGTATGTCTTGTGTTAATGTTTTTTTTTGTTTATATGGTACCTATTTTTTTATGTATGTGTCATAATTCGTTTATAGGTGTTGTAAGGCACGAAAAACTGAATTTCGATTTGATCTGACCGTTTTAAAGAAGCAGAATAATATGCTACGCATAGTAACATTTTTTATTTTCTAATAGAAAAAATACATACTTAAATTTCAGCTGAGTTTACAAAGTTAACATGGAGAGTGTGTAGTTCAAGTGTCCATACAGCCTGTGCAAAGCCCACTCACAACTCACATTCCATGTACGAGCCTATGTCTCCCCTAGAGCGCCTGTGCTGCTTCCCTGTGCCAACAGACTACACTACACATTTCAGCATCTTAAAAACACATTTTGTAGACTCAGTGTGCAAAAATGTAAATTCTATGAAGCTAGTTACATTACGATTTTACGAGTAAGGCCGTTTTCCTCATTCCGTAGAATGTATAAGAAATTTTGGCAGAATTCTCCTTCGTGCATGGAAAACTACCATATGTATTTTTTTTTAAATCGTCGTAATAAGAATATAGTGCTACTCTCTATAAACCATTTTTGGAAACATTTCTTCCTTCTTGTCCGCGATCTGGACGTTATTTGTAATTGCAACTATCACCGTCAGAAGCGCTATCTGTAAGCTTTAAAGTTAACCTGAGAAACAGCTCGAGGGTTGACAGAGCTACCTACCGAGTATTCTATACACTACTTCCATAGAGTGTATACGAAAATATGGCAAAATTACGTCTCGTCCTTTGAACGTATGGCAGATTTTCGTTATGGTACTTTTCCTTCTTTTTCGAAGAGGCCAGGCGGAATACAACCATTATGGTAGTATTCCAGTATGGTAGTCTTCCGCGCCCCCAAATACATGTTTATACCACAGGAATTAAAAAAAAAAAAAAAACTGCTGCACATGATACAGAAAGGACCCAGTGGCAGATACAGGAATTTTTTTTCCGGGGTAAATGTGAAAAAATAAAAATTAATTAATAGAACAAATTAAATTTTTTAACTTTTGTGGTAGTCAAAAAACCTTGCATTACTATTGACACTGGTGAAGTGGCTTCTCACACAGTTTAAATTGCAGGTGTTGTAACAACTCTGTCTTCACTGATATTTTGTAAGTTTGTTCCCAATTTTGGAAAAGGGGGGGGGGGGATGTAAGTATCCTATATCCCTTTATTCCAACCACGCCCCCTTGCATCCGCCAATGATGGGAACTGTATACCTATTCCAACATTAAACTTTACATATAAGATCATATGATACGGGACATAATTATTTTCCTTGTTTGCTATTAACTAGGAAATATTTCTATTGATTCCCATTGACTTATTTTGCAGCTAAATATGTGGTTCATTTTTTGTTTCAATATTGCTCAGATCTTTGATGCTACTTAACATACCTATATGCACATATTGTCATTCTGCTATAAGATAAGTTGGTGTCTTGATGAAACTTACCCTGCATTTCATGTTATTCACGCAGGAGAGAGTTCGAATTCAGTATTTCATGAAACATTTAAGAATAGTTTGTATAATGCGACGATAGTGTTTTTTTATTTTGATGATAAGGAAAGGCCTAAATATAAATATTGATTTTAAGTTACAGCTTTACACATGTATTTTGCCATCATAATGATGGGAACACAGCACGGCTAAACGAAACTGTTCCAAAGGAATCAAATATATGGCTTCGCCTCAGCAGTATATATGCTACGGGTAATGCTAGAAGAAGAATATAATCTAGGTTTACCAGGGCTAACTTAGCATTAGCCAAGGGTATTGGGTAAAGTCCGAATAATCACTAAAATAAATTTGAATTCAGCGATTAACCATGAGCACCTAGGTCTACCCAACGCTAGCCGGATAAATTTAGGCGTTGCATAATTTTGAGCACTTTAGGTATGGTTACTTTAGGTTAGGTTGCGTTGGATTAGGTTAGATTAGTTATTTAAGGTATTAATGAACCAAAATTACCAAATATTTTAGTTTTTATAATATTAACAAGTCAGCGTTGGGTATACCTAGGGTGCAAAGCTGAACGGACTTTACCCAACACCCGACAACCTTGGATATGCTAAGTTAACCCCGGTAAATATAAGCTTTTATTCTTATTCTAGCATTACCCGTAACATATATACCTCTAGGTCGTTGGTGGATACAGCTGAAGTGGTCGGTGCGCGTCACTTGAATTTCGCGCCGCGCGGCGGACTTCGGCGCTCCTTCCCTTCCTACTTTCCCCCTCCTCTCTGCGTCCAGTGCTGTGTCTGACTTCCCCTCGTGAGGTGTCCGCGCATGCGCGTGGCGCCCTCTTGCTTAATTAAAACTAGGTGTAATGCCTTGAAGGCTCTTCTTGTTCGTTAGCAGTCAGTCGGTGCTGGTCGTGAATTAAGCATGTAGTCTGATACTCGCTTTAGAGAGAGTGTGTGACAGCGGGGAGAATGCACGTAAGTGTTGTAAGGTGGTGACCCTTACAGTAATGTAAACGGTACTTGGTAATAGCTGTATTATAAATTCTTATTTCGGCCGTCACCGTCTAAATTCTATTTGGCATTAATTGTTTTCCTTGATCGTTTTTGTATTAATACCATGCATAGTTTGTTTGACGTTTCTCCCCGTCTGGTCTACAGTCTTCGTTAGGACATGTTTTTACGTAATGTATTTAATGTATTAATTTGTGAGTTTTCTTTTTATATCTTGCTTTATCATGCTTTACAGTAAGCTTATACCGCCTAGTGTAGGTCAGGCCGCGGTCGCCTGCATGTTCATTTGACGTTTTTTGTATTCTCTAATGAGGCATGTCTGTGTTCACGACATTGTGTAAGCGTTAATACTTAATTGTAATATTTCTATCCATCAAGTATCTATCAAGTTTCTATTATGTATTAAGTATTTAATCCTAAAGAAAACATGGATATGTGTTCACGTATTTTGCCGTGGCATTTGTACCGCTAATTTTTCTTGCTATCAGTATTATTAAAAACCCAGTATTACTCTTGTATGTGAAAGAATGTTTTACGTGAGGCTTTTGCCCAGGATTAAACGACATGTATGTAAATTCATTCTTGCTATTTAAACCTTTGCATCTATCCTTGGCTGAAATTATTTGATTACCTTTTTGAACACAATTTACTCAGCATAATTTATTCAGTATTTTTAAGGATTGTGTTACACGCAGTTGAAGGTTCACGTGAATGTACTTCACCTGTTTACACTTTCCCATGAAGCTCATGGAAGCCTTCAACTGCGCAACTCTGCTGTGTTATGCTGACTATTAAAGTGTTTGTTTTTCTCTTTTGTCTTGCATGCACCATGGGGTCACCGGTCACGGGATGGGTGTATCGTCTGCGCCGTGACGAGCTGGTTCAAATCCTCTCCGAGGAGGGCGTTTCCTTCGAGGAGGGCGCTACTGTTGCTGTTTTGAGGAGCCTACTCGTCCAGCATGTTCGTAACTCCTGGGAATCGGCTGATGAGGTACCGTCTCGGCAGTTCCCACCCCCTTCTGGCCGCGCCTTGAACTCAAAATTTAATACAAAAATATTTTTTTCTAACCTTAAGCTTCTTCCTCGGCTTGATAGCTGCGAGCCACGAGCTGTTTTGGATTTTTTAAGTGCGGCATCACGTCTTGAAGGGCTGAAATTAGTTAGTGAGGCAGAATTGTTAAAGGCCCTGCTGAGTCTCTGTGGAGCCGCATTTTTGCAATTACTTACTGACGCAATTACTCAGAATCTTTCTTTTGCTCAGTTCAAGAGCTCAGTTTTGCAATTTGCCTGTCCTCCACGTGTGCTTGAGAGCTGTAAACGAGACTTAGTATTTAGGTTTCAATTGCCTAACGAGCCCACTCTTCAGTTCATTAATTCCGTGGCCAATTATGCGGCCGTTCTTAATTTAAATCTCACGGAAACGGAGTTAGTACAAACTATATTAGGGAATGTGTCTTCGCTTGTGCTTCAACATAGCGCCATGCTTAGTCCTCCCACAACTTTGAATGCTTTACGCAAGTGGAGCTCTGAAGTGGAGAATCGCTTGCTCGCTGTTAGAAAATATAAGGAGGAATTCCCCATTTCTTCTACATCGCCTAAAAACTTAGAATTTCAGCCTGCTGTGAATGTTTATTCTCAGTCTGCTCGTGCTACGCGCGCGCCGCAGCTCGTTGATTGTGCGGTTAGTGTAACCGAGCCCCTTGTCGGCTCCGGCCGCGCTACCGACAGGCGCCCCCCTCCCACTAATGCGCCCGGCCTTAAGGCCAGCCGGTCTAGGTGTGCCAACTGCGGAAAGTTCGGTCACGCGGTGTCTGAGTGCACGCAGCCCGCTGTGAGCCGTGATTTACGCAAATGCTTTAGGTGCAACCGCGCAGGGCACTATAGGGATCAGTGTCCGGGAAACGGGCCCCGACAGGGCGTATGAGCGGTCGCCGCGATCGTCGCCAGAGAAAAGCCGCCTTTCATAAATTTCACAATTTTGTTCATGTTAATTTGTTTAGTGATATTGTTCCGGCTTTAGTGGATTCCGGAGCCACTCGTTCTTTGTTGAGTGCTGATTTTTTTGATTCCTTATGTAATAAATTTCCTGCATTGCAGAGCCGTGTGACTACGTGCCCTGACGTCATTATTTGTGTAGCTAACGGAGAAGTAGTACGCGCTAACATGACAGTTGAGCTTCACATTAAAATTGCCGGATTTTCCTGGAACTGGCATTTTTACATTATTCCTGGTTTGTGTCATTCACTTATCCTTGGTCTGGATTTTCTGGGGAAAACTCGTTGTTTGATTGACGTGGCTAATCAGCATCTTGTTTTTGGCTTTCACCCTTCATTAAAAATTAAATTAATTCCGCAGAATGCCGCCCCTGAAGTCATGTCTTGTCCTGACATGAGTGACGTGACCTTCAGAGACTCTCTGATTTCGGACGTTTTCAGTCGTTATCCTGACGTAATAAACAGTCGTATAGGTAGGTGTGATGTATTGCCCAATAAGTTTTATTTAAAGGATCGCACGCCTGTTAAGGCCAAAGGCCACAGAGTATCACCCCCTAAACTACAAAAAATGAAGATTATTGTCGATCGCCTCATGGAAGCTGGGGTCATCGCCCCATCTATTTCTGATTTTAGCTCGCCTACTTTTCTAGTTCCTAAAAAGGAGGCTGGAGAATTTCGCTTGGTTCATAACTTCAAATCTTTAAATGATAAGGTCATTCAGGACTCTTACGAATTACCGACGGTAGAGAGCGCTCTACAACACCTAGGAGAGGCAGCCATTTTTTCCGTCATCGATTTGAACGCCAGTTTCCATCAAATCCTCTTGCATCCTGATTGCCGTAAATACACCGCATTTTCTACCCCTTGGGGACAATTTCAGTTCAATAGGGTGCCTATGGGAGTTTCATTTGGTAGTCAGGCCATGAGCCGCGTGCTGGACCATATTCTTTCTGATTTGAAGTATAAATTTGTCTTTAACTATATTGATGATATTATTGTTTATAGCGCTAGCTTAGAAGAGCACAAACAACATCTAACTCAGGTGTTTGACCGTCTTCGAGCGGCTGGGTTAACTGTTAATCCTGACAAACTTCGTTTGGCCCAGGACCATGTTAAGTTCCTTGGTTACATTATTTCTAAGGGAAAGCTCATTATGGACCCTGACAAGGTTTTACCCATTGTTAATTTTCCGCCCCCTAAAAACGTCAAGGGAATTCAGAGATTCCTAGGCATGACAGGTTACTATGCACGCTTTATACCGGACTATGCTGCGGTCTGTGGTCCGTTGAATAAGCTGCGCAAGAAAAACACATCCTTTGAATGGGGTGACGCGCAACAGAAAGCCTTTGATAATCTTAAGGCCCTTGTCTCTTCTCCTCCCGTTTTGATCCTTCCGGATTTTCAGCGTAGGTTCGCACTTCAGGTTGATGCGTCTAGCATTGCTCTAGGAGCCGTCTTAGGTCACCTCGAAAATGATAGATTACGCCCCATAGCTTATGCTAGCCGATCGTTGACAGACGGAGAAAGGCGTCTCGGCGTGTATGAGAAGGAGGCGCTTGCATGCTTGTTCGGCGTTGAGAAGTTCGCCTCGTACCTGGACTGTCAGGAATTTGACCTGTACACTGACAATCAGGCACTTAGCTGGTTATTTAACCACCCTAACCAGCTAGGGAAATTAGGGCGCTGGGTGTTACGGCTGTCCCGCTTTAACTTTAAGCTACACCATCTTAAGGGTAGTGACAATGTGGTCGCTGACACGTCACGGATGTTTACCCCTGAGGAGTTTGACACCAGTGCCTTGCCAGTATCTTGTTCTGAGCCGATTAGTGCCGCGGTGTGCAAGGTCTTCCCAGAGTCTTTTCTTAGTATCCGTGATTGTCAGAAGGATGACCCGCTGTGCGTTCACATACGCAGGGATTTGCATCATGGCACTGTTACGCCCTACGTAGAGGAACAAGGTGTAATTTATTACACAGGGAAGTCTGGCAAGCAGAGGAAGGCAGTGGTTCCTGCCTCCCTTCGTCCGATGGTTCTTAAGTACTTTCATGACTCATTGTTGGGTGCTCACTTGGGTATCGAAAAAACGTTCCGCCGCATCAGCGCGCATCTGGCATGGCCCGAACTACGTGCAGACGTGCGTCACCACGTGAGGTCCTGTGTTGACTGCCAGGTTTCTAAACCCCCGCAATGTGCCAAGGTTGGCCTGTATTGTGCGGATCCCCCGGTTGCTCCATGGCATGTTCTGCATATGGATATTTTTGGCCCCCTTACACACTCCAAAAAGGGAAATATTTGCATTCTAGTTGTTCTGGACATCTTTTCCAAATTTGTGTTGTTACTCCCCTTAAAAAATATGAAGGCCACTAGTATTGTTAAAGCCTTAAGAGAGCAAGTGTGGAAATTTTTTGGTGCTCCTGCTATGATAACCTGTGATAATGCCCGTTACTTCCGGTCTGTATTATTTAAGGATATGTGTTTTGAATGGGCTATTAAACCCATTTACAGTAGTCCCTATTGCCCCCAGGGTAATCAGTCTGAACGTATAAACAAGGTGCTTAAAGCCACTCTTACTGCTTATTACAGGGATGATCAGTCGTTGTGGGACAGTGACCTTGAATTCATCAACGTGGCGTTTAATTCTGCTGTCCATATGGCGACAGGGTTTCCCCCTTCCATCCCCTTCATGGGCCGTGAGTTGACCCATCCTTTGCTTAACTCCTGGGGACTGCCGCCTCTGGAACTCGCCTCTGACAGTGATTCCCTGGAGGCCATGCTTGACGATGTGAGTTGAAATCTTAAGAAGGCCCGCGAGGCTGTAGCCGCCTCTTATAATGCTACGCGGAGACCTCATGGTTTTGCTGTTAATGACTTGGTTCTCTTAAAGAATTTTAAATTGCCAAAACTGGCTGATAATGTTAATTCAAAATTGATTTCTGCTTTTGTTGGGCCATTCGTGATTGATAGAATGTTGGGAGACAACACGGTCCTATTGCGTAACCCTTCTGGTTCTAGAAAATATAAAAAGGCCCATGTGGGTCAATTAAAGAAATTTCATCAATAACTTTTTTTTTTTTCCTTTTTTGGACTTAGTTTTTTTTTTGTTGTTGTTTGGGTGTTCGTGTTTCCTTCTCTTTCTTTTTTTTTCCTTTCCTCCCACCGATGCTCCCGCCACGCCCAGAAGAGGACTTCGCGCCGCAGCGCACCCGACGCTCCTCGCCCTGCCCGAGATAGCGTGACCGCAGCCGCCCGCCGGGTTCGTCGTGTCTGCAAGGTCACTTGCTTGCTGGGACGTTGGTCGCCGTCACGTCACCGATGAGGAGCGGTGGCATGGAGTCGCCGCCGTCTCCTGCCCGTGAGGGGCCGTGACGCGTGCGGAGACTGACTCTCCTGCAGCGGCCGCTTCGGATGGCCCTGCCTGCCAGGCGCCGAGCGTGGGCAGGCGGTGGGGACGCCCGCCGTTCTTGCCCTGGGTTCGCGCTGGGGGAAGGCATGCTGTTCCTGCTACTCTGGGATGAAGAAGATGCTGTCCGAATTTGAAATTATTAGGGACGTCCCGTACTTTAAACTTTCTCTTCAACGCTGAAGACTCTTTATTTCTGTGGATACACTGAGAATCCTTACTAGGTGTCTTACACGAAAAATTATGCCAGTCATGAACTCACTTCAAGAAATTGTTATTTAGAAACATTGGTTGTATTTGTATACACATAGACATGTGTCGAACTCACTTCAAGACATTGTTATTTAGAAACATTGTTTGAATTCGTATACACAGAGAAATGTGTTGAACTCACTTCAAGAAATCGTCAGTTAGATATCAAGAAATTGTTATTTAGAAACATTTGTTTGTATTTGTACACACATAGAATTGTGTTGACTTGACATTTGAGTTACTTCAAGAGTTGTGACCGGACCTGCAGTTCCCCGTGTCCTTGTGACTTGGTTGGCGAGGCTCGCGGTTGCGTTCGTCAAGGGTGGGGGAGTTGAAGTGGTCGGTGCGCGTCACTTGAATTTCGCGCCGCGCGGCGGACTTCGGCGCTCCTTCCCTTCCTACTTTCCCCCTCCTCTCTGCGTCCAGTGCTGTGTCTGACTTCCCCTCGTGAGGTGTCCGCGCATGCGCGTGGCGCCCTCTTGCTTAATTAAAACTAGGTGTAATGCCTTGAAGGCTCTTCTTGTTCGTTAGCAGTCAGTCGGTGCTGGTCGTGAATTAAGCATGTAGTCTGATACTTGCTTTAGAGAGAGTGTGTGACAGCGGGGAGAATGCACGTAAGTGTTGTAAGGTGGTGACCCTTACAGTAATGTAAACGGTACTTGGTAATAGCTGTATTATAAATTCTTATTTCGGCCGTCACCGTCTAAATTCTATTTGGCATTAATTGTTTTCCTTGATCGTTTTTGTATTAATACCATGCATAGTTTGTTTGACGTTTCTCCCCGTCTGGTCTACAGTCTTCGTTAGGACATGTTTTTACGTAATGTATTTAATGTATTAATTTGTGAGTTTTCTTTTTATATCTTGCTTTATCATGCTTTACAGTAAGCTTATACCGCCTAGTGTAGGTCAGGCCGCGGTCGCCTGCATGTTCATTTGACGTTTTTTGTATTCTCTAATGAGGCATGTCTGTGTTCACGACATTGTGTAAGCGTTAATACTTAATTGTAATATTTCTATCCATCAAGTATCTATCAAGTTTCTATTATGTATTAAGTATTTAATCCTAAAGAAAACATGGATATGTGTTCACGTATTTTGCCGTGGCATTTGTACCGCTAATTTTTCTTGCTATCAGTATTATTAAAAACCCAGTATTACTCTTGTATGTGAAAGAATGTTTTACGTGAGGCTTTTGCCCAGGATTAAACGACATGTATGTAAATTCATTCTTGCTATTTAAACCTTTGCATCTATCCTTGGCTGAAATTATTTGATTACCTTTTTGAACACAATTTACTCAGCATAATTTATTCAGTATTTTTAAGGATTGTGTTACACGCAGTTGAAGGTTCACGTGAATGTACTTCACCTGTTTACACTTTCCCATGAAGCTCATGGAAGCCTTCACAGCTAAATGTAATGAATAGAGACCTGCAAAATTCGCGGGTTCAATGACCTCCAGGATAGACTCTACTACACTCTACACACTCGGGCAAATGCCACCTGTTCATTGGCTGCTGACTTGTGAGTCGTCTCGACTGAGCGTCTGTGATTCGACACTTCTTTGAGCGAGGGTCTCTAATTGGCCCTCATTACTCCAGATTAACAGTGAACCAGTGGTAGAAACAGCGCTAAGGTATAATTATTTGAATTGTAGCATATCACGAAATGAATCCACGAATTTTGCAGGTCTCTAGTAATGATATAATACTACCTGCAGCGAGGACAGTGAGGCCTCCGGCAGGCAGTCCCAGCCCCAAGTTAACTTGTCCTCGTTCTTCAATGATGCTCACGGTCCCCATGACCAGCGTGGAGATACCCAGCACGATCTGCAATCGGTACAAGTAGACTAATGTTTGTTACGGAATAGTAATATTAGTAGGTATTTGAAACATCGTCTTGATGTAGGTAGAGTATACCTACATGTAATTACTAATTATGGTGACAGCTGTAGACGGATTCATTTCTCGCTTCGTCGCAAAGAGTTACAATGTGTTTATCTCTATCGTAATGAAAATAACTAACACACTACGTGTCATCGCCATTTAGAAGTTAAAATTTTTTTTTTTTAGTAGTATGATTTGATATGTTCGGGGACAATGTATCTTATGGGACTATGACTGGGTGGTTTACTCAGTTGTGGCTTACCAATCGTCAGGAATCGGTCATGTTCGGACATGTTCGCTTCTCGATGCATATGATCAGGACATCGGTGGTCATTTTTGATGACGCCACATTTGCTATCTTGGAATTTACAATATTTTGAAAATATTTAATTATAATAAATTCGGAAAAAATTCTAAAAACCATTCAAAAATTCGCTTATTAAAATAATGATTGGTTCGATTGATTACAGTTCTGGGTTAAATCCTTGTTCAATTAAAAAATTGTAATTACAGGTTAAAAAAAATTTATAGTAATTTGAGGTTTGTAATTTTTCGTTTTAAATTTAAACTTAATGATACTGCAAACGAAATTTCTACTGAAACCTTAAACATAGGCAGTAGATATAGGCTATTTGGGCTCCTGTCTCTGTTATCTTTATTTAATGCAATCTAAAAACTATTTCCCAAGGAAATTTTTTTTCTTAAGGGTTGAAACAAAACCCTACGTTATTTTTAACCCAATACATGGGCTACCTCTTTTTAAAAGTCAATAAAACCGGTTCAGAAAATAAATATCTACGTAATAGAGCAATGGACATCCAATGATCCAAGAAATCCAATACCTTACTTATCACTCGATTAGCTTCAGAGACTTAAAAAGTTGTACAACTATTTATTACGGTGATATCAGCGATTTTCTTTTGTTTATTTGCAGTACCCGCGAGATAATTACAGTTTTTGAGAAGATATATTATCCGTGTAGTAGCCTACAGCTCACACAAGTAGCAAACAAACTTAGTGAAAGCACGTAGATTAACCTTGCAATCATTCTCCCCATACAAGATCAGTGTGAATTCCACCATCTGCATTTTGCGATTTTTTTTGTGCCATAGTGTCTATCCAAATAAAATGTGTCCCGTAATAATTGACACAAGGCACACACAAAATATTTAAAAACCCTGTTACGTTGTTTTCGCCTGGTTTTAACGAACAGTCTCTAACACGGAACAGTCGGGAGGACATTTCACACGTGGGAAATGGTTAGGTACTCTACGACACGAGTGTTACCTTCAGCAAGGGTCGCAAAAAACACCAGTTCACGTGGTTTTTCTTGAGCAGTGAAATGTTAACGCCAGGTAGGATCACAATAGCGACGTGCAAGAGGAAATGCGACAGGGGAACTAACCACGTTGAAAAAAAAAAACAGAAACAAATAATATAAACAAAATGTTCGTTACCGTTTCATTCGTACCACATAATACTTGTTTTAACGGTCAATTTGTTGGATTGAAATTAAACGTTTATCCGGGAAATACTGAACTTGCACGTGTTTTCTAAAGTTTCACCAGTGTGCTGCCGAGGAGGATGTACAAGAAGCAGGGCCGGCGCGTCCATATAGGCGAACTAGGCAACCGCCTAGGGCGCCAAGTAGCTGGGGGGCGGCGCAGCACGACACATAACAGCTCATATAACGTGTTTAACGATTATTGAAACTAGATGAAAATGGATTTTTGTAACAGTTTGGAATGTTTATATTGAAATAAGTAATTATTTAAAGTCCACGGTGACCTGTTTATGATCTGTAATAAGTAAAAAAGCAAAAAAAAAAAAAAAAAAAAAAAAACACAAGCCTGCTTACATTTGATTGTTGACAAAATCTTACGATTACGTGATGTATTTTGAGACAAGAAAAATTTTTTTGGGGTGTCCGGCGGGAAGGGGGTATTAAGGTTTTTCGCCTAGGGCGCCAATTTACCTTGCACCGGCCCTGACAAGAACAAGAAGATGAAGATGGCAGGGTGCACCCTCACCTGCAGCACCCTGAGGCGCAGCACCAGGGCGAAGGGGTAGGTCTTGTCGCGCTCCAGGCCGCCGCCCTCGTCCTCCGGCGACCGGAAGTCGAGGTCCGCGCAGCTTCCGGAGCTGCCCCCGCTCGCGCGCCACTCCTTGCGGCGGCAGGTCCCCTCCTGCGACACACGTCACACCCCACCACTGGCCTCGCCACGTGTTCACGTTGCTCACCTCATTACACAGCACAGGTGGTTGTCTGTCAAGTCGGTTTACGGACGACAATTTCACGTGTTAAGAGCGTTCATCAGAGCAGCAAGTTCTCAGCTCGCGCCTGGCATCTGCATTTGGGTGTGTGTGTGTGTGACCGCGAAGAGAGCAAAAGGAGGAGACAAAAAAAGTGTCGGTTATCGCTCTCGTACTGTCTTCTCCACACCATTCGGGAGGTGTTACCTTTCTTCCCCCCACCCTGCGGGCCCCTTGTCAAGATAAACCCTTCCCAAGGCCACGGACGCACAACAACCGATGCGAGCCACAGCCACAGTGCTACGCATACGTATATATGTACACTCCAACGATTCACTCATCCTATTTAGTCTTGTTTCATATTAATATATTATAATCACAAAAGTAAAAATGGTGTTATAATACATACCGCACTTTAACTTGAATACATTTCGAATAGTTGTAATGGGAAACTAGGAACTATGATAGAAAATTTTCCAAATTAGTTAATAATTTCTATAAGTGCAAATATTAATTTTTGACGTAACAACGTCTAATAAATCTATGAACGCCGGCTGCACGCACGAAAAAGGATGACTCATTATCCCGTTACGCTCATTGTACCTTTGCGCCGCATCTATCTCTCTTCCACTAGATTGGCCTATGAATCTACTATTATATTAAATAGGTTAAGGCGGGCTTTTCAAAAGTAGCTTTTAAATTTAGTACTTTAACTAAACTATTTTTTTATTAATTAATTAATCATTAGCTTTTAAATTTAGTATTTTAACTAAACTATTTTTGACGTGACGTCTAATACATCGAAGAACTCCTGCTGCACGCACAAAAAAAGTGTCCCGTTGCGCTCATTGTTCCGTTACGCTGTGTCCCGTTACGCTCTTTGTTCCGTTACACTGTGTTCCGTTACGCTGTCGGCCAGTGCAGTAATAATAGGCTATGTTACAATTGACTAAAAAATTATAGTGATTCATATAATTGGTAGATATTTGATTACAGTTTATTAATATGAAAACTTGTTCATAATTATATTTAAACTTTATAGCTAAACGCCAGTTTTTAAAATTAATTACAAGTCATCTACAGGTGAACTGTTTCGTCGACTGTTTATAAAGTGAAAAAAGTTAATGTGGTTTTCATTGCTTATTACAACAACAATTTCGGCAATAAAGGTTAATTATTCTTGCATTTTAAAAATCTGATTACTAGTATAATTTCAAGTATTTATTCTTTTAATATTAAAATAAAAATGATTAAATTTTATTCATAAAGTATGCAATCATTTCATCAATGTTTTGTTATGACATCACGTTAAACTATCGTCCGAAAACCCACTTTACAGACAACCAAATTTTTTTATTAATTAATTTTTTGACGTAACAACGTCTAATAAATCGATGAACGCCGGCTGCACGCACGAAAAAGCATGACTCATTGTCCCGTTACGTTCATTCTACGCTTGTGCCGCATCTATCTTCCACTCGTTTGGCCTATGAATCTACTATTATATTAAATAGGTTAAGGCGGGCTTTTCGAAAGTAGCTTTTAAATTTAGTACTTTAACTAAACTATTTTTTATTAATTAATTTTTTTGGTTTTTTTTTTCATTTTTCCAAAATAAAGAGCAATAAACAAAAAGAAACATAAAAGAGAATTTTAAAAATATTTAGAAATTTTAATATCTAGTTGAACCGCCTAACCGACGTGCAAGGGAATATACTATTTTATGGAGCCAATTGAACATTCCAATTAAACAATCACTTTCATTCAAAAAGTTATAGTTAAAATAATCTGTTCGTTAAAGTAATAAAAATATTTGAATTAATGAGTGCAAATAAAAGTAAATTTATCAATTAAATTGTAGATTTCATTTTGTATCCATGCAAAATAGTGATAATTCAATAAAAATGATTCAATTTTATTCATAAAGTATGCAATCATTTCATCAATGTTTTGTTATGACGTCACGTTAAACTATCGTACGTAACCCGACTTTACAGACAACCAATTTTTTTTTGATGATCTTTAAATACTACGGACAAAATACGATAATCTAAACCCCCTCGTCAAAAGTCAGACATTCTCCATCTGTATATTTCTCTAATCTCTGGATGTGACACTGAATTTAACATGAAGTACATGTCGCCAAATTACAAGGTTCAGTTTCCTCTATGAGAAACAATGTAAAATCAAAGTCGGAGATATTAACATTCCAAATTAGTTTAAATTCATTTAATTTGCTTTATCTGGGATAATACAAACCAACTCTAGACTAGCATAATCAATTATAGAGAACTCAAAGTTATATAAAACAAAATATAGCTGGTACAGGCTTGTCAGTTAGGGTAAAGCACTTTACGATAAACTTTTCTAAATTGATGATAGTTATGGAAAATTACTTCACAATAATTGGTGCAGCAAATTGAATATTATAATATTGATGTTACATTAATTAATCAGGAATAAATCTACAGATCAACACGTCGTTTGGATTACCTACTAATATTTCAAAGCACTTCACATACATATTTACACTGTCAATTAACAGTAACTCCATACCACTTTAATCCTTCTGTAGTTCCAAACATAAGTCAAAGGATATCGTGGTGTTATTCGTCCAACCATAACATATAGTCATGACACTCCATAAATGTCTTCATTGTCACGGCGTTTGTTGGTAGGTAGCAGTAGAAATAACCAGTAGATCCTTAGACATCAACTCTATATTCGGAGTTTGACTATCATCATGTATACCCAGGTTCTTCAAGGTATTATGAAATTTGAATTATGGGGTTCTTGATTTAGTTATCCCTCGTCCTGAAGTTCGTGGTCCAGCATAATAGTCGAAGTAAGATATTTCGCAGGACAATTATAAGTTCGTAGTTTTCACTCTAAGATACACGCTGAAGTCGCCAACAGTTCTTTTTTCAATCTCCGTAGTAGCTTAGTTCACATTTTATACGATTAAGTATATGTGGATCACAATTTTAATAAATTATAATCACCGTACATAATACAGTCTTAGTGTATAAAATAACATTGATGTATTTACTTCTTTCAAAAAAGAACCAAATTTTTTGCGTTTCAAACAAACAATTTTGTTTCTCATATATAAATTAGTAATACCCAATTTCAGCCACAAGTACAAATAAAAAATACGTAGTGTTGATAGCAACACAGTTCGCATTTCGTAATCAAAATGGCATTTAGTACGGAACTAAATGTCACTTGTAATACGCGTGGCACCCACGCACACAATTTTTATACATTATGTAATTAGTGCGTTAGTAACGAGCGATAGTCATTCCTGTGAGTTACCTCGACCTCGATTTCTCAGTTACTTCCACAACGATCACCAACAGAAGGACAATGAAAAACAAAAATTACATAAACTACAGCAACACAGAGATTGTTCTTGGTTTTCTGTTGTATAACACAGACATTTTATCCTATGAAAACAATTTAAATTTACATAATTGCATGATTAAGTACCAGTACATAAGTTACAGTGGTTTTATTTTTATCAATGTAGGCTAACAAGAACACACGGCAAAGAACACTGGTCAAGATACAGTAACACAATCACATATACAACATATACACAATATAACAAACGACGTGAACATAAATAAGATACAGTAGTGTACATTTAAAGTTGATACAGTCCTACAAAGTACAAAAAAAATAATAAGGAATAATGTGTTCCAGAATTTGAATGTAAAAGTTATTGTTCACATATTTGTCCAGTTAAGATTTAAATATTTTCTGGAACTTAAAAGTTACATAATTGCAATTGAACTAATTTCTGAACACAGGTTTTATTGCAAATGACCTTCTCAATTGTTGGTTTCAAATTAACTTCAGACTATAAAATACTTTAATGGTGTGAAGTTTTAAGCAAAATGTATCAATTCAAGCAATCAAAAAAAAATATGTATTGGCGAGATAACTTCACAGGTTGAATAAATCAACTCTATACCTATAATCAAGTAGCAAATTTAGTTATAATCAATTTAATTACATTGACAATAAAATTCATAAAAACGAATGTCGGGTTTAACCTATAATTAATTTAGATAGTTATATAATTATTTTGACACGAACCATTATGAATCAGAGGACCTTTAAAATAAATAACATAAATTTAGTTATAATGGTAAAACAATCGTTTACCATTAAACTGTTGAACTCTAGAAATGGTTTTACAAAAAAATACTTTGTGGAATAAGTTTTTGGATATTCGTTGAAAATGAAGCGTCAACTTGTAGCAAAAATCAGTTCAAAATAATTAATTCGTGCAGAAATATGATGTAATTGACATAAATAATTAAGTACTTAATTTTTTTTTTACACTGGTAGCAACCACCAAAATCATCAACACTATCTATGAATTAGAATTTTCGAAGTGCTAACAAATACGATATAGCTGTTTAGTACTTGGTCACCAAGTCTTGGTGCTACATCTAAACACATTTTTATGTATTCATTGGAGGATTGAAACTCTCTGTACACCCTAACAGCCAAAATTTAGACACTTAGTTATACCTTACAGTCTAACAACCAGTCATCGTGCGGCTTATTAATGCATTCAAAATTGCAATTAACTTTGAATAAACTTACTTACAACTTAATTAAGCTTATTTTCTTATATAGTTATCCTTTAAAACACATTAAATGATCAGAGTTAGGAAAATAGTACATTTACAAATTTACAACAAAAAAAAATTTTCTTTTGGTTATTTACGAGGGTGGTAATACTTCCTGGTAATCTGAGCTTACACAGCAATGCCGCGGCGCGCCGGGTCAGGTAGAAATCTATCTTCGTCTTCTCTTTGACGCTTCTTCGCATTCCAGATAGGAACCGCGAGTATCTCTATTTCCATTCTCACACAGACAGGGCAGTCCGGCGCGCCCAGCAGTATGCTATAAACGCGTGCAGTGCCTTCGGTTTAGGAAGATTACTCGAAATTTGTCGCGGTGACAATGGGGGACAAAGCGACAAAGTTTCTGGCGAAGAAATACAGTTTTTGCCTATTAAAACAGAATGGAGATGTGCCTATATTTCTTGGCTACAACGCCGTTTGAAAATGGCTAAAAATGGCAATTACAGTATGCTTTTAAAGCAACTTTCGATTGATATTTTCAAAATGTTATGCATTTAAAATGTTCACCAACATTTAAATTCTTTTAATGCGTCAACAGAAATGCTAAACGTGTAAAAGTATAGTAGTAATCTTCCGAATCCTGGATGACTGTATTAGAAAGTTTAACTCCATCTGATGCACGCTCTTAACGTCATAAGAAAACATCGATGAAAAATTGCATACTTTTTAATCTTCAAATATTATTTACAGTTTTTTTTTCAAATTTAATTTAAATAACTTGTTTAAATATAATCATGAACGATTAGTTAAAAAAACCCGCCTTAACATGTTCGATATTATAGAAGATTTTTCTCGCACGGTGGTTGGCCGGTTCTTTGCACGCTCGGCTCAGGTGGAACGTGACAATTTTTCGTGCGTGCACCCGGCGTTCATCGATTAATAAGATGTTATCACGTCAAAAAAAATTCTAGCGAATATTTCGGTACTCGCACGTAGAGAAGAATCAAATGTCCCAGCCGGTCATCCAGTTCATTTGTATCTTCCCACAACGTGAACTTTGTGTATTCTGCCGTTGTCATCGTCCTTACATATCTATGCATTAATATTTTTCAAATCTCTGAAGTACTCTTTTAAGACCAGCCTCATAGTCACTAAAAGCGTCAGAATCCCAGCGATCGTCGCTGGATAATTTATGTTTATTTTAACGCGTCGTCACCATCGTTTTGGTCTCGTGGCTTCATCACAGTATTTATATTGTCAGCTTCATGTTCTTGAAAAAAAAAATCATAACTCCCTTCATAGGCCATTATTAAATCGGTTCAAATTGTTTGTAAATATTATAATTTTTATCGAAATTTTTGTCTGAAACAATTCTTAATAATACAAACCATTACTGCAAGGGGTTGAATAAACCTGGGCATGAAATAAGAAAATAATTAAAAATTTCCCTACCATTTATTTTATTAAAATAATGTCTGTTTTGTTTTACTTTTTATATATTGAAAACTTTTATCTGAAGTAAACTTTTATGTAACAAAACATTACTGAAAGGGGTGGAAAAAACAATGGTAGAAAGTCATTACTTTTTTTAATAGACATACTATCAAATCCATTACAGTTTATTGTAAAACTTATAAACTTAATCAGAATCTTTTGGCTCAAACAAATTTTAATGAAACGAACTATCACCGTGGTAGGTATAATATGTAATTCGTTAAGACATTCAATGCTGGATGCATTAAGTTATAAACCTTCAAAATATTTTCGCTCTATGGAATAAATCGATCTTTTTTTGAATATTAGCAAATATATAGGTTGTAATGTACATTAAGTTCTCAAAAAGTTCCAGGTGTTTATAGAAGTTTCCATAACATTTCCAGTTAAAAAATAGGTACTTAGAAATCTACCTACGCCTGTAGGCTGTGCCGAAAAGGATTTTTTTTTTAAATTTGGAATGCAGTAAGATATATCTAAAGTACAGAATATTGTTCAATCATTATAGAATTTTGCTCTATCTGGCTACAAATGTAGCCACTTGCTCCATCTGGTTACAAATGTGGCCAATCGCATAATCTGACATAAATCTAGTATTGTGTCCTGGCTACATATGTAGCCAATTAGGCTACAAATTAAGACAACTTCTCCATCTGGCTACAAATGTGTGTCCTATATACTAATGTGTGTCTTTTTTTGTTGAATTTTGCGTCAAATTGTGTGTCCTAAGTAGTATAGGATAGCCGGTCCTGCGCCTGGCTTCTGGCTGTGGAGCCGGGAGCCGGTCCGCCATCTTGGATTGTGACGTTAAGGCCATCTTGAATGGTTGTGACCTTGACCTTTGACCTTGACCTTGACATATTGAGTCCTCGGTGCAACGAGCGGTATAGTGCGGGCAGTCAACACTTCGAAGAATGAGCGCAAGCAGTTAAAAGAAGCACAGCGACACAACGCCAACATGGAAGCCATTGCCATCGGTAAAAAAAACGGCGCAGGACTGTACTTACGGCCTCACAAATCAGGTCAAGGCATGAGAAAGAAACGAATGAAAAAATCCTAAGTTCTTTGCCGAAACGTCCGCTCACCAATATAGATTTGTTCAGGTATGCTCAAAAACTGAAAATACCAAATTTCCGTGGCGTGTTTATGCGAGACACTTTGCCCAGCAAGCCAAAGACACGTGAGCGCGCCATAATTAATTTAGACACGTCGGCGGGTCGAGGCACGCACTGGGTGGCTTATGTAAAGTCTGGAAAAATGGCCGAGTACTACGATAGTTTTGGAAATTTACGGCCTCCGCCAGAACTGCGACAGTACCTGGGCCAGTCCACTACATTGTTTTACAATTACGAAACGGAACAGAGGCCTAATCAAACAAACTGCGGACACTTGTGTCTTCGCTTTTTAACAAACAAAAATTAGCTGACAATTAAAAATTGCTACTTAAAGGTTGTGCAGTGATGATAATTTGACAGGTCACGCATCTGAGCTGCGGGCGGTTCATTTCCCGCCTCTGGATTTAGACAGAGAATGGTGTATCGGACTCGTAGATTTTCAAACGTATAATGCCATACCTAATATCGACGAAGAAAATTGCAAGATCAGCTTCCTGAAAGCGACGGGACCGCTCATGAAATACGGTTACCTGTTGGCTCTTACGAAATTGACGACATTGCAAATTACATCAGGGATATGTTACCACAGGATGTAGACTTTCAACTGCGTGGAAATCCAAACACTCAAAAAAGTATTCTAACATGCAGTGAAAATGTCGACTTTACGAAACCCGGGACCATAGGTACGATGCTCGGATTCGAATCAAAGGTGTATGATACAGGAAGAACGTACGAATCTACGCGCGAATTAAAAATTTTGCCTGTGAATGTCATAAGAATAAACTGTAATTTGGCAAGTGGAACGTATCTCAACGGAAGACTAAGCAACATGCTGCACGAGTTTTCGCCGATGGTCCCGCCAGGATATAAACTGGCCGAAATACCACAAAGTATCATTTACGCCCCTGTGCTCGCCAAAACAGTACACGAAGTCGTCGTCCGAATCGTTGACCAGCGAGAACGATTGGTGAATTTTCAAGACGAAGAAATTACATTACGTCTGCACTTGAAGCGATGGGCATAAAGTTCGTAACACCGAACAGTTATAAAAGAAATCGTATTGTCGTGAATAAGAACAGTTCTCTACCAGACATCGGTGCATTAACACCTGACAACATAAAGTATCTTCTCAGTATTGGACAAGTGCCGAATAAATATGGAAGACGAAATCCTCAACGTGGAAGATCCGGTCATTTTTGAGGAAAGCATTACGAAAATGGAATTGCACGAGTACCAGCCTTTCCTGCTCGGACCGTACGCACTACCATCGGAAGTACGCATTGCAGTACAGCACCAAGATATTTGTACTTTACCTTCGCAGTCATTTCTACGTATAAGAGGCACGCTTACAAAAGCGGATGGTACGCACCCGACAACGACATCAATATCCTGCAATGGTATTCTTCACCTAATCGAGCGCATTTCATTTGTATTCAATGGCGTCGAGGTAGACCAGACGAGAGATGTAGGCATAACATCTGCTATGAAAAATTACCTTTCGCTCACGCCAAATGAACTGTCTGCTGCAAAGATGGCCGGTTGGGCTCTCGAGGATGAATATAAGCTTCCGGTTTATGCCGAAGGAAAGTTCGAAGTTTGTGTTCCTCTGTCCATGCTTCTTGGATTCGCTGAGGACTACAAGCATATAATCATTAATTCGAAACAAGAGCTCTTACTGCTTCTAGCCAACACGCACATTAATGCAATTGTCGCCGCTGCAGAAAACCCGCAAGATGTCTCGCTAACACTACAGTCTATCGAGTGGATGCTGCCCCACATCCAAGTGAGCACCGTTGAACGAGTCAAGATGTTGAAGAACATAGAAAATGGCAAGAACTTCGATGTGCCATTCCGATCCTGGAGCCTGGAAACTTATCCTGGCTTGCCTCATAGTCAGCGTATCAATTGGATAGTAAAGTCCAGCTTCGCTACGGAAAAACCAAGATACATCATCGTCGGGCTTCAGACCGGAAGACAGCTCAATGCAGGAGTAAGTCGCTCCGTATTCGATAACTGTCAAATACGTAATGTAAAAATATTTTTAAACAGCGAAAGTTATCTGTACGTTGACATGAACATGGATTTTGAAAGTGGAAGATTTCTTCTAGCATATCAAACAGGATGATCGAATAAATTCAAACATCATCGACTGTAGGATCGAGATAACGACTAGTGGTAATATTCCACCAAACACCTATGCTTTTTGTCTGATACTTCACGATCGGCTTGCATCGTACAATTGTAGAGACAAACTTGTGAAAATTCTGACATAAATTCCGTTTCGTTTTCGATAATAATTTAGTTACGACCGAGCATTGCTAGCGACAAGATGTACTGCAACCTGCAAGGTTTCCAGAGTCAAAATGGATTCGTGCTCAAGGAAATTGCCGTCACTCACGACGACCGGACTCGAACCCGCAGCTTCCGACCTCCGTATCCGTGGAAACTACTAGACGAAAAAAGTAAACGGTCGAACGAATGGCTATGTAAATATTATCACGGACTAGAGTGGGACGAAGGAAAGATTCCGTACCACCAAGTGAAAAACACTATTGAAGATTTACTAGTTCAAAACGAAATAATCTACGTTGCCGGGCCTGAACAGAAGAAATGGCTGAGCAAGTTGTGTGACGACGGAGCAGCTGAAATCGTAGATATACAGACCGACTACGGCTGTCCTTCCCTGCGCAAACTCTGTTCAATGTACGAAGCCAAGCATCCAAACGACAAGTTTGATCGTGTCTGTGCCTGCACAAACTCGCAGCTAATGCAGAAATGGCACGCACAGTGTTAGTATGAGCCTGAATATATAAATGACGTACCTACGTACGTGCCTTCAGTTGTCGTTCGACCTACAAGAAGATGTTTACGTTTCATCCTGCTAACGTGTACGTGAGCGCAAGACCTAGCTTCAGCAGTGTCGAGTACAGCTACTGGGATTCCGGGTATCTACGTACATATACAGAAACCTGTGATGGAGGCGCTCAGCATTGGCGGTTTGCGCACTTTCCTGTGTCCTACGAACCGACTCAGCAGCTGGTAGATTGTTGCGAACCTGGTAACTGTGCCGTCTATCACATGAGACCACACACAATCCTTCCTGCTAGCATCGCTGAGGTAGCCGCTTCGTCTGCATGTGCAACACCAAACATGGACTTGTTGCAACCTGTTGCGACCTGTGATGCTTCTATGCAGACGTCCGAACGGCGTGCGTCTCGTCATCGCAGTTCAGGCAGTGAATCTGTCCCAACTAGCACTGAGCCAAAGCCTAGGCGTAGACGTGGTCACAGACGTCATCGACCATGTCTTGTCGGAGTTGTCAACGTCGCAGAAGATGACCGGCTGGAAACCTGTGTTCCTGATCCTGTGGCCTGCGAACCAGTTGGAACCGGAGTCGACGAGTCAGTTCGTGTGGCATTAAAGACTTTGCTTGTGAAAATGCTTGATTCCTTAACCTAATATGTATTTGTGTACTTTTTATAAATAAATGTGTAAAACTTGAACTCGTGTGTTTTTTATTTCTGCAATTTTTTTAGATACCTAATAGGAAAAAAAATAATTTTAAATACAGACAATATTTTGACTCATGTAGTATACCAGTAGACCACGGGTATATAAGCGAGGTTCAGACGACTGGACCCGCAGTTCACCTCTGGTCGCGGTGCAGTACGGACGTGCTCTCTCCATTAAGTTTCGTGAGATTTAGTTATGTCGACCGGAATAGAATGTTTACCGACAGCAGCGGGGACCTCGATGGCAGCAACGATGATGGAGTCGGAGATCCCGATACCGGCTGCAGAGGAGACCACGGCGGTGGTGGAGATCTCGATACCTGCTGCAGAGGAGACAACGATACGTGCTGTTCCATCATCAGCTGAAGTTCCACCATCTGCATTCCAGACTTCAATTAATGAAGAGCGTACAGCGCATCAATGCAAATATTGTGACGCATCTTTTACAAAACCTACGAATGCGCGCAGACATGAAAGAAGCAGTTGTCCGAATAATATACTGAAACGAATACAATTTCAGTGCAATAAGTGCAATAAACTAATTTCACGTCTCGACAGCTTACATCGACATTATATAAAATGCTCCGAGAAAGCTAATTGCGAGTATAATGAACATGGTAATTGTTTTGACTCGTGTGTTGTACCAGCTGATGAGACTATATAAGTGAGACCCTGGTGATATGAACTTCAGTCCGTCTCTGACTGCGGTGATGAACGGATCGGATAGTTAGACTTGATTAATAGACCGGTATCTAGCTATTCTTGAGAACTCGATGGCATCATTACCAGTATCAACACCAACCTGGATTGAAGGTCTACCATCATCAGTGCAGAGCACGATGACAACGACGTCTACAGCTACACCTGCTCTCTCAGCACAGCGGGAGATTTCGACGCGTGCAACATCTTCCGCAGAGCAGACCTCAACGGCTTCAGAAGTTAACATGTCAGCAGTGTTACAATGGTTGTCAACAGTTCCAGTGGCATTGATGAAGGAAGGAGCATCCGGCGGTGTTCCATCACCCGACTGCACGTACTGTGAGAAGATCAAAAACTTGAAATTACGGGATTATGTAATACACAATTGTAGTAATAACTCTGAACGCATTAAATATCAGTGCAACAGGTGTTTAAGCAAGTTTGTACATTATGGAAGATTAAAACGGCACCTCAGGAATTGTGATAGACTGGCTGTACATTCATCGGAATCAAACTGTATATTTTGTAACAAAACATTGGCAAATATTCAAAGTGCACAACGACACGAAATATATCACTGTCCTTTTAATGAAGTCGATAATTCGTCTTTGTGTGA
Source organism: Bacillus rossius redtenbacheri (assembly GCF_032445375.1). Classification (NCBI taxonomy): domain Eukaryota; kingdom Metazoa; phylum Arthropoda; class Insecta; order Phasmatodea; family Bacillidae; genus Bacillus; species Bacillus rossius. Next base: position 46,260,954 of record NC_086334.1, read on the forward strand.
AAATTGTGGTGTACCAATATGTCGACCTGATAAACTGAATAGACATTTACGAACATGTAAAAGACTTACTTCGTCCATTAAGAAGACTGTTTGAATCAAGGAATCCACAAAACTTTAGTAATTTGTCTGTGTATTTTTTTTGTACTTGTAGTAGTGTAGAATTTATGTAATAAAAGTTTTTTAATAGAACTTGTGGTGTTTTTATTTTCTCGAACCTTACACTTTAGTGGTACTTTTTAAAAATATTAAAGTTGTTTTTTATCGACCAGGGATCGAACCTAGGACCTAAGTCGATCTAATCAATCAGTATATATTACAAATTTAGTTAATAAATTTTGAACTTTTTCCCGAATCTCTAGCATTAAAATTATGCATTTCCAATACGGTGGTCTTGATGTCTGATAGGATGGTGGTCGTAGAGGATTTAGAGTCTCTTTACGAATGTTGATCATGGTTTATTGAAATTATTATTTTTTACATAAAATTAAACATTATTGCAACGATCGGGTATCGAACCGAGGACGGGAATCGATCGAATCAATATGTAAATTAATGAGTGATTTATTTAATGAGTTTTGGAACTTTTCCCGAATTTCTAGCTAAATAATTACGGATTTTCAAGATGGCGGGTGACACATAAATAATAACTGATTACTGCACTGTAGCGGATACGAATTAAACTAACATGGCGTCGGTGCACTCTAGCCGACGATACAATGATGATGGCTTCCAGCATCGAAGACAAGATGGCGGTCGTGACGTCATACTAGATGATGTTATATATGCTTTGTAGAAAAGTGGTGGGAGTCAGTCTGCCAGCACCCACCACGGGGGAAGGATCGGTCGCCATTTTTATTTTTTTGCACTCGTCGGGTTCGAACCGAGGACTCCGAACTCCGTGTCGTAAAAGTATATTTTTTATAAATATTTTATTAAAATTTTATTAAGTGAATTTTTTTATAAATTTTTAAAACAATTTCATTAAAATCGGATAATAAATAAAAAAGTTAAAGATGGCGGCCGTAACGAAAATTGCAACGGTGACGTCATCATTCAAAATGACGGAAAACACATCGCCGGAATTTTCTAGAACACAATGACGTCATCCAAAATGGCGTATCCAAGATGGCGGGTCCAAAATGGCCGCTGGGGTCAAGGTCGCAACCATCCAAGATGGCCGCCGTGACGTCACAATCCAAGATGGCGGACCGGCTCCCGGCTCCACAGCCAGAAGCCAGGCGCAGGACCGGCTATCCTATACTACTGTCCTAGATTACAAATGTGCGACCAAATGTGGGACCTAGATAAAAAATGTTTGTCTTAAATGATGAAAGTGTGGCCGTTTTTTTGTATGTGGATATAATTGTGGATAGCATTCCAAGGGACAGGATGGAGGATAAAACCGCTTTGCCCGTTGCGCTGTATGCTTTCAAATTCTTTCAATTTGTTGGCGGGAATGATTATTATTTTTTAAAGCTTTGGAGGGGATGTATCGCCCCGTCTCAAGCGCTGAGGAGGCACCGTTCCAATGAGCGACCAGTGAGAGCTGCGTCTAAGGCCGGGTTCATAAACTACGCAAGGAATGCAACGAGGCAATAACGCATCACCCAATCAATGCAAGAAAATCACGGTCGTTTATAAGCAGGCAAGTCGCAAGACGCCACCAACAACTTGAAATTGTAAAAAAACAAAAAAAAAACAGTTGGAAACTTATTTATTCCCCGAGTTTATTTTGTTCAGTCAATTTTTATCATGAAAACAAATGAAATTTACAATTAAATGATTTAAAAGTGTTATTTTATTTCACTGCGTGTCATGTTCATAACAAAAAATAAACATAGTAGCCTTATATGCATGTATGTAATGTCTGCACCTTTAAAAGTTTTCGGAACTATTCACTTCCAATATGGCGGTAGAAAACGCAAGCCAAAACGCAAGGAAGTTGAACAATATTTGCGTTGCTTTACTACACCTTGGGTAGTTTCTAAACCCAGCCTAAGCATGGCATTACGTCGTGACCATCTTCAGATAATAATTTGACTAGTTATTTATTTGTGATTTGAGTTCCATCCATAAAAGTCTTTATGGGACAGATACTTAAACAAATAATACAACAAATAAACAGACAGATATTACACTCATGAGCACGGAGTAACACCAACATTTATCAAAAACATAAAGCACAGTACGAAGACAGAGGACAAAGGCATAAAAAAAACCAAAACACAAAAAAAAATATTATTAATTCCATGATATTTATTAATTGAAGTTAATTATATAATTAATAACAGTGTTATTCTTTTGTTATTTGCATCAAACGAATCAGTCTAATGAAATATTTAAGTAGGATCAAAAATAATAAAGAAACACACTTTGAATAATCAAACGATTGATTAATTTATATTAATTTAATTATAACGACAGTTATAATAAAAAAATAAGATCTTTGATGCATGCGACTATAGTCCGTGTCTCGCTCGAATGTCGGACTTGTTCGTCGCCAAACGCCTGTGATAGATAGTCTGAAGTGGGCTGCAGCTTTTTAATTTTTCACCAAAAAAAGAACTCGAACAGACGAGACTTCGTTGAACCAGTTCCTGAAAATTAACATAATTCTGTCATGTCAGTTCAAAGAAGAGGAAAAAAAAATTACTTACGTTCTTAAAATTTATTTTCATTTTTACCAACGGCGAGAGAATAGATGGCATCACAGCATTTCTCGCTGGGCATATGATGTTGAGCTCATATAGCTCGAAGGTGAAACCAAGGAATACATTTTCCCGCTTCGCGTCGAATCGCGACGCGTAATAAAAATTGCGGAAACCCGCTTCAGGCGCTTAGCGCGTGACGTAATTTTTTTTTCTATCTTTACGGCACCTCTTTACAATGCAGTACCGCAAAGCCGTTACATTCCGATGTATTCTACGAGATTTTACTTCTCAGCAGGTTAAAACTCGTATTTGGTACTAAAGACAGCTATTTCTAACACAGAACCACAGTGAATATAGCGTTCGCCAAGCTATTTTTGAAATTTATCCAGCGTGATGCACTGAATAATTCAACTATAAATGGAACTATACCTCAGCTGGACTAAGAAAATACATCTGATATTTTATGAGGAATGCGTTTTTTTTATAGCTTTTCAGTAAAATTAGAAATAAACTTTAAGGAAATATTCCCGTGTTCTGAAATATATTATTCTTTCTCTCCTCTTATGTATACCTATCTTGAAATAGTTTATTTCAACGTGACATTAATTTGTCAGCCCTACAAGGAATCCAACTGTATTTCTACTTTAGTATTGGTCGGAAAGTAAGCCACAACATAGACACAGCTCAGTGAGTTTTTTGTTCACTACACTTAAAGACTGGTCTCAAACAACCATTTTGGTTTAATTAATATTTTTTTCCCATCACTTTTATTAAGGTGTTTCACAGAAAATTTATCACGATGACTTTCTTTCATAATTTTTTTTTTTAAATCACACATTTTCTAACCAGATATTCAGTAAACGTTATTTTAGAGCTGTGAAAGGTCAGGCACGTGATCATAGTACAAACACTCGCGTGACTTTTAACTGCTATTAAGTAATAGTAAAAACCTGGTAAAATAAATTATGAATAAATATAAAGTAGTGATAAAATTTAGGAAAAGCCCTCAAATAATAGAAGTGACGAGAAAAAATAAACATGGCGATTAAGACCCAGCCCTAACTTGAACGTTTTCGAGGCCTACCCGGAAACTCACACGGTGTGTAGAGGTTCATAAATATAAACCACGTGATTTGAAACCTGCTCGAAATATCATAGCGGTGTTTGTTTACGAAAAGCATTTAAGAATACTCCTAGGACGAATGAGAAGATCTGTTTCACTATCTATATTTTTTAAACTCCATTTTTAGAAGAGTGAAAATGGATAAAACGCGTGCAAAGAATAACACAGTAAACATTTACCTTGATTTCTTTGGAACCTCGTAGTTGGCTTATGCACGACGAGAAGAAAAACTTTGTATATTCATTGTTACTCTCTGAAACAACCGAGGTGGACCACTACTCTCCGTCACAACCAAAGTCGACAGCTTCGTCAATACAGAGCTACTCTCCGTCGCAACCGAGGAGGACAACTTTGTATGCGCGTTGCTACTCACCGTCGTTCAGAGGAGAGACACCGCGCTGGAAGCACCAGCGATCGTCGCACTATCACACATTCACCCATGATTGTGTATTGTCGGCAGCGAATTAATTAGAGACGAAGAGGCTCAAGAACACAAGCCCAAATTAGAGAAAGGGATCAGCCATTTTTGTCGGGCAAGGAAGATAGTTCTTTTTTTTTTTGTCGAGGAGTGATTTGGAGGAACTAGGGACCAGTACCACCCGCAAGCAGGAGACCCGACCGGGGATTCGAACCCGCACCCTCCACCACGCGAGCCCACCGTGTCTTATGAGAAGCCTAAGATGTACATCAAGCTCTGTCCCTGCCCGAATATTCACCTTCGGCCAACCTCGGGATTTGTTTTATTTTTGCGCAGGAAAAATGAATTCAAATATTAAAAGTGGTCGTTTAGGTTAGCTACATTAAAACACTTTAAAATACAATGGACGGTTAGTTAGGTTAGTGTAGCTACATTAAAATAAACAGAGAAATATAAATATATATAAATGAACTGGAGGTTGGCCGAAGGTGAATATTCGGGCGTGTTCGGGCAGGGACAGAGCTTGATGTACATCTTAGGCTTCCCGTGTCTTATCGCTGCGCTGCCTTCTCTTTGTTCTCCTCCGCGCGCGCCATCGATCGACACGACATGCCGTGGCATTTCCGGACAGTTCGCGATCGGCCCGCAGTCATTCGGAGGGCCTCGCAGCCCGGCGGTGGATGACGTCACGCGCACATCATCCCGTCTCTCCTCCCTCGCGGGTCACCGCGTGACCTGCGACCTCCGCGCTGACCTACACGCCCCTCCCCCCCTCCCCCGCCCATCACACACGACCAGGCCACCTGCGCGCGGAGCGACCGTGTGCTGCGCTGTCTGAACCGTGGGGTGGATATCTCTGCGGTATTGGTCTATGGACACTCAGCCGGGCTTAAGCCTGGCCCCCACATTCGATTACGGGCCCTGGACCCAGGATAGCAGAAGGGGGTCCCCCTCATTTTACAGTCACGTGCTACCTTATAATTGCATGATTATTTCTTACCTACACTCTTTTTGGAATGCTATTTAACATGAAAATACGGGATATAATTATGATTACTATTTTATAATTCCAAACTTAGCTTTATTTATAAAAATATTTTACTTTAAAATAACCACAGCGAGAAGTTACACATATTTATTTCACACACTGGTATAAAAATGAAAATAGTCACAGAAAAATAAAATTAGGCTGGTCCCGGGCCCCCTCCAGGCATGGTCCTGGACCCAGGGGTCCACCCAGCCCCACCCTTGTGGGGGACATGTCTCATACACCCAGTTAGTTGTTTCACTGCCTTGTCAGTGCTATTTAAGGGGCATGTATTTTTTCGCGAAATAATCTGAACGCTCGTTAGACTGGTTGTGGCCCTGCTAGCGATTGTTCCAATGTAACTGGCGGCCGTCTGCAAGAGAAGCCATTGCCCTGTTTGGCCGGGTCTTTCAGGACGCGTTTGTTTCCGCGCTGGGTGGCTGTGATTGGTGCGCTGACAGTAGACATGCGGCTCCTGAAATAAACCCAGCCAACCACGCAACACAGATGCCGCATTTTTATGTTGTTATAAAAGGTGAATTTTTTTTACCGTTATCAGATAATGTGCGGTAAATTTCTGCTGAAATTTTGTGACGAATATACGTTGCAAGAGAGAGAGAGAGAGAGAGAGAGAGAGAGATCGCAAAAAAAATATAGGAAAATGCCCTCAATAAATAATGACAAGATAATTAAATAACTAAAATGGCTTGTGGGACCGAACCTTAAGCAATTAACAGTAAGAATTAAGCCGTGTGTATTAAGGTTGTGATTTATGACTGTCGTGAATGGGTCTTGCACGACAATTATAAACCAACTTTTTTATATCTACAGTAATAGCTTAAGGGCGTGACTAGCACTTAACCTTAATTCTTAAGTTCTCAATCGTAAACTGGCCTTAAGGGAGAATTACATTAAAGTTAACATGGAGCTCGTTATGTTTACTTTAAGGTAATTTTTTTAACGAAGTTAGGAAGCCAGGTTACGAGTGTCATGGATACGGAGTAGTTACTACTGAAGATATTTGAGGTCTGATAAAAGAGCTAAAAATCGAAGAGCAAAACAACAACTTTCGGCACAAATAAGAATGTGTATTTTTAAAACGCAACTTTTACATACAAACATTTGTTGAATTTCCGTCAATGCTCCCGCATACACTAATTTCTTTCTAACCTTATTTTGTGCTTATTTCGTTGCTATTGCGTTAATTTTCTCCTAGGAAGTGTGATCGCGTGAAAGGACACGTACAGGCACGCACCGTCACAGAACACAGCTCCATTTAGGCCCCGTCCGTAGTAGCTTCACGTACACACTTGCACGTACTTGATCCGGGGAGCGACTTCGCGAGGGCAGTCCAAAGTGGAAGTGACGTGTGCATGTAGCTAAGCGAGTAAACAAATCTGTGTACTTCTCACGTCACCCTTAAAAAAAAAAAAAAAAAAAAAAAGTTTTGTAGGTTATATTTTATCGAGGACTCTAGAAACTAAAAGACGGGTAAAATAATTTTCACAATATAAACATAAAGATCATAAAACGAATATTTTAAAGAGGTTAATAATGAAGTTACAATATATATGTACACGTATACGGACAATAACTAACGAAACAAGGAACTCAAGATACTAAAAACTTACTTATGTATATTGCCATAAATTCTCGTGTTTATAATTGAGAGCAAAATTTACCTTATGGCATTAAAATATTTTGTGAGAACTTTTTTTTTTATGTGGATTGTAACATAGGCCAAAAGTTACATCCGTCCTAACTGCTCCAGTTCACCACAAGGGCAGGCGAAGTATGCCGGGTCGTGAGCATGCATAAATGTGGACTTGAATGCGGACACGGCCTTAGTTACGCGCGCGTCCTAGGACTCTCGGTTGTCACCGTGAACCAAGTTTGAGTCCACGCCCGCAACTCTAGGGGATCCACGCAGCTGTCCCGCGCTTGTATGGAAATTTCCCGCCGAACTTTTTTTGCGGTATGTTTAACCCTTTCATTCTATCCGTCTACTGAAGTGGAGAGTTTATAATATAAATATCTCAATGTTACCTTGAATGTGTGGGTCAAGGTGTACCTACATTCCAGCGGATATCATACTTTACGGCTATAAAGTAAACAAATTTTATCTTAAGTTTATTAATTATTACATAATAATTATAAATTTGTTTTATAATTATAACGTAATATTATCACACAAAAATAAAAAGAAACAGTTTAGTTACAATCAAACATTAAAATTAGGTACATCTTAGGAATCGACAAAGTGTGCCTGAAAGGGTTACTAGCTGATGTGCTCCACTACGGAAGTCTACAAGCACGTTATCCTTAGATGGTCTGAATCATCCTTCCATATTCAGTCTCTATGACCCAAGATTAAACGTTAGCTTATGTTAGCAATCTAATCTAAGCCTTTTGTATTTTGAGGTGTTAGTGATCAGTCAGTAAAAGAGTGGGTTTTGGATTTCATACTTGGCTTTCACAATTAGGTATGAGGCCATATTTTCGTTAGGAACATGTCATTATTGTCAATACGATCCCAAAACATACGTCTATAACATAGCTTCTACAATATAGCTTTTCATTTATAAGTCTAACCCAAAAAGTGCTCATCTTGACAAGAACCAGCTAAAATTGAAGTGTTAATTAGACTGCTTTTAGCCCATACGGGAATGAATTGTTTTTGTGATGAAGATTTTTGTGTGTATACTGTTAAATGGTTTCCTGGACTTAAATAAAAAAAAATTGGTTGTCTGTAAAGTCGGTTTACGGACGATAGTTTAACGTGACAAAGTCATAACAAAACATTGATGAAATGATTGCATACTTTTATGAATAAAATTGAATATTTTATTGAATTATCACTATTTTGTATGGATACAAAGAAGGAGTGAAATGAAATCTACAATTTAATTGATAAATTTACTTTTATTTGCACTCATTAATTCAGATATTTTTTATTACTTTAACGAAGAGATTATTTTAACATTAACTTTTATACATGTTTGCTATTTAACTTCTTCCAATCTGTGTTATTCTGTTAAGGATAGGACGATGATAGGAAAAGTAGGAAACGAATGGGAGTGATTCAAGTTTAATGTGCCTCGAAAAAGTCAAATCGATGGTTGTTCCAATCGAGTGGAAGAGAGATAGATGCGGCGCAAGCCTACAATGAGCGTAACGGGACACAGCGTAACAGGGCAATGTGCGTTACGGGACACTTTTTCGTGCGTGCAGCCGGCGTTCATCGATTTATTAGACGTTGTCACGTCAAAAAAGTTGAAAATCAGAATTTACTGTGCTTTCGCGTTACCCAATTTAAACAACTTAATAGCTGAGTTGAAAAAAAAAACCCTAATGATACTCTTAAGCCTAAGATGAACCTATGTACACGTTTTAACCTTTAGAACTTGAAATACGATGTTTAACCTTTTCACTCACTTTTCTGCATGGTTTATTTTCCGGTGGATTAACTATGTGTACGTCTTATAATGTTCCGGATGATTTCTGTAATAGGTATATTTGAAGTATATTTGAAGATTTATAGACGTGGGAAATCTCGCTCGTGTTTGTGAAAGGGTAAAATCGGTTCAAGGGGGTGAAAATAAAAAAAAATTATAACTTCTCATTGAAGTACCAAAAACATTTGTCTGAATAAATTTTCGATAGGCTTGAAGCTTTTCACTGTTAACAACATCTTGAATCTTAAACTTATTTTGATAACGGCAATTCTTAGTGCAAGGGGCGAATAGATCTGTTTCATGATTATCTGATAGGAGTAAATGGATATGTTTCCACCAGAGCAAAATAATAAAGGCACCTGCGTGTGCCGAGTCACTGCTGAGCTTATGACCATGCCATTGCTACTGAGAAAATAATAAAGAAAATTTCTACGGAAATTCTGGATGCACTGAATAGAAAACATTTGTGACATTTTGGTTGGAAGGAATATTCGAAAATGTTATATTGGTTCTTTTTGAATATTAGAAAACAAATTATAGGGTGTTTTTTATATAAATCTAGCTGAATCATCCGGTGTTGCCAGGCCAGAATAACTCATTAGAACTGATTTCCACAGTAACAAAATAAAAAATTTAAAAAAAAACTGAGCAGGAATATGAACTATTCGACAAATCCAACCCGAACTGGAAGATACCAATGCCGTGGCCGTTGTCAACAATGCAAAAGCCCGTTACCACAGATACTTAGCATGAAGAGGTAATTGAAGAATAACGCCCCATATCTATCCCACAGGAACCGTTAATTTTTCCGGTATAAAAATAATTTATGTCTCTCTCAGGTCCATAAATTATTTATATGCAAAAAAGTCACGTCGATCCGTTGCTCCATTCCTGTGTGAAAATAAGGACAACATTAGTAGGGATTTCCAGAAAGTTCCGGAAATTTCTACATTCTCAGAATGTTCCAAAATAAATGTGACCTTAGAAATCTACGTACGCCCAAAAGCCTAGTTGAAAGGGATTTTTTTTGTTAATATTAACATTTTATAATAATTTTATCCACCACGTGACACACTTTCTAGTAGATATTCAACACTAAATCCAGAGATTCGATAATTTTTTTTTATTAACTAGAGCCATAAAACCCTATGCACATCTCAAATTAATAACCAAATATTTTTACATTTTTTCTTACTTATATATCTATATACATTAATATATTTCACCTAATTTAATATATCCTGGCTTGTTCTCTTCAGCTATGTAGCAATTTAAAAAAAAACTTTGTTAAAAATAAATATATATCATGTTCAAACTTAAAATCTAATTTTGAGTTCAAAATACCAGTAATGCCAATAACGACAAACGGATCAGTGATCAAGGAAGGAGCTGGGAAGAAAACAAGCAGCATCTCTCTTGAATCAACTTAGTTTTACTTGGGAGTCCACAAAACCATTTGTCAGTCTCTAGTGGTCACAAATAATTCAGTGATTGCCACATCATCACTAGCAAGTACTACGAGATTTTTTCTTTCAAGTGCACGGGAATGTTGGCATCTTGTTTAGAAGGTTCCGGTTTAATATGCGTGAGTCTTTATGTTTTGTTTTCCCCCAAGGTCATCTTTCGTCGCTACTCCGCTTGTCCGCTCCGGCGGGTTGTTTCACCCCGGCTCGGCTGCGGAACGCAATTATGCGAGTGCGTATTGGCTGTCGATGGGATTATCCGCGGAAGGGAGGGGTGGTGCGACGACTGGGGCAGTAATTGGGCCGTGTCTGCGGGCGCCAGGGGGGGAGGGGGGCGAGGAAGCGCGAACACAGCGCCGGGCCGGATATTAGCAGCGAGACCCCACTCCGGCGTCAACCGCGCCCCCTGTGTGCTCCGTGTACTGGGACCTTACAGCGGGCCGCGTCGTGCTGATTCAAGGAGAGAGGGGTGTAGAGCTGGGCTCCCTCGCTCCCCCCATCCCCCCACCCCGGGCTTATGAAAGACAGCGTGTGCGTGGAGTCCTCGTGCGACAGAAGTGAAACTTCTCGCTTTTTATTAGGGACCGGAAAAATTCGCGGGTTCAATGACCTGCAGGATGAACTCCATAGTTCTACGTACACTCGGTCAAATGCCACCCACTCATTGGCTGCTGTCTTGTGAGACGCTCCAGCGTAGCAGCCTGTGATTCGATAAAGCTTTGGTTGGGTGTTTCTCATTGGCCCAGAGTCATCCAGGTGAGTTGTGAGCCAATGGCAGAGGCAGCACTGAGGTATAACGATTTGTATTTTAGCCTATCGCGAAATGAATTCGCGAATTTTTCCGGTCTGTACTTATTATATTATTAGTAGAGACCGGAAAAATTCGCGGATTAATTTCGCGGTTGGCTAGACTCCAAACTCGTTCACCTTCATTCTGAGTCAGTGATTGGACCACCGTTTACCTGAAGGACTCTAAGCCAATGAAAAACCTTCAACAAAAGAAGTATCAAATCGCACAATCATCCCAAGTAACGCGTGTCACGAGTCATTATCCAATGAGGTGGTGTAATCTTTCCCAGTACACAGAGGATCGTGGAGTCTGTCCTAAAGGTCATTGGAACCGCGAATTTTTTCCAGGCTCTAATCATTAGATATAGGAAAAATAATCCTCTTCGGCTGAGGTTGCGGATAAAATATGCAGGTAAGCGAGCGGTAAAAAATGGTATTGCGAAAGTATTCAAGGGTGCAAGTACGCAAGTGTGCTAATATGTAAGTGTGCAAGTATGCAAGGGTGCTAATAATATGCAAGTGTGAAAGTAGGAAGTTTCACCACAAAATCATAAGATCTCCACTTCCTAATTATCTGACAGTAACAATAATTTCCAGTAGGAAACTAATTTGTCAATAATACCTAGAGACCGGAAAAATTCGCGAATTCATTTCGCGATAGGCTAAAATACAAATAGTTATACCTCAGTGCTGCCTCTGCTATTGGCTCGCAACTCACCTGGATGACTCTGGGCCAATGAGAAACACCCGACCAAAGCTTTATAGAATCACAGGCTGCTACGCTGGAACGTCTCACAAGACAGCAGCCAATGAGTGGATGGCATTTGACCGAGTGTACGTATAACTATGGAGTTCATCCTGCAGGTCATTGAACCCGCGAATTTTTCCGGTCCCTAATAATACCACAATGTTAAATCTGTATATCTGGTAGGCATAAAGACACTGTGTCCACTTTTGGGCAAAAATGAACTTTTAATCATAAACTTGATCAACGTTTGGCGTTCTTTCTAGTTACGTATAAATTTATCCTGAAATATAATTTGAAGAAAAAAAAATGCTTTGTTAAGAAATCGAATTCATGCATCAGATTATCGCTGGCACACCACCAACGAATGAAAACTAGGTATAGCGCAGTTGTGTATAAGAATGTAAGATCACAGCCTTCTTATTTGTCTTTCCGAAAAAAATAAATAAAAAAGTGTACAAAGGTGGGAGTTGCAGTTTATCTTCGAAACTCAATAACCTTTTCCTTTGAATTTTTCTTTTGCAATGCAAATTCCCGTGGTCTGTGCTTGAGGCACCAAAATAACTTTGCATACTTCTTCAAACATTCAACTTCATTAGAACAGGAAAAAAAAATATTATTACGGAGTCAGCCCACTTTCTTGTAAAAAAAAAGAAGAAAAAAAAGCAAACATCTCTCCTGTCTCGTTATCCTTCCTCTAAGGGGCTCCTGAACTTAATTCTGCTCTCACAGCCCGGAGCTAGCAGCCGTCGAAGCAGCGAGATGAGAACAGCGGTCCAGGAAGGAGTCAGGCCAGCCTCTTGTAATCAGGCATCCGGAGCGATATTGCATCCGAACCTCCGTCACGCCGAGACCTCAAATCACCCGACCACGCAGCCCTTTGTTTGTTTACAGCCTGTTTAAGATTTTTTACCAAGAAATATTTCGAAAACGAAATCACTAAAGCAAAAAAAAAAAAAAGGTTGTCTGTAAAGTCAGTTTACGGACGATCGTTTAACGTGACGTCATAACAAAACATTGATTAAATGATTGCACACTTTTATGAATAAAATTGAATCATTTTTATTTTAATAATAAAATAATAAATACTTGAAATTATACTAGTAATCAGATTTTTAAAATGCAAGAATAATTAACCTTTATTGCCGAAATTGTTGTAATAAGCAATGAAAACCACATTAACTTTTCGTTTAAATATAATTATGAACAAGTTTTCATATAAATAAATTGTAATCAAATATCTAACATAACCTATTATTACTGCACTAGCCGACAGATGCTACTTTTTTTAAATAATAAAAGAATAAATACTTGAAATTATACTAGTAATCAGATTTTTAAAATGCAAGAATAATTAACCTCTATTGCCGAAATCGTTGTTGTAATAAGCAATGAAAACCACATTAACTTTTCACTTCACTTTATAACCATTCGACGAAATAGTTCACGTGTAAATGTAAGTTGTGTGCTGCCGCTGTCTTTCTTCTTCTCGGACGCATTGGCCAATAGAGTGGAAGAGAGATAGATGCGGCGCAAGCGTACAATGAGCGTACCGGGACACAGCGCAACGGAACAATGTGCGTAACGGGACACTTTTTCGTGCGTGCAGCCGGCGTTCATCGATTTATTAGACGTCACGTAAAAAAAAAAAAATGTGAGCGTGTCCTTCAGTACTCGCCAGTGATGTGTAACGTATAACCTCGGCAAATATTCATGTGTTCTCATTTTGCAAGTACACCTATAATACGAAACTCGGATACGAAACTTAACTTAGAAATATTTTAAATAATGCCGAGCGTGATAGATATACGTAAATCGTGTTTTCAACTATATTTCTGGACGTGAGTCACACGCAGTTTCCTCACCCACCGCTAGAATTCGCTGCCGGAGCAGCTGAGTCGACTGTCGAATCATTCCATCTGCAGACCAAAGTTTTAAACTACTAAGGAAGCGGTTCCGATAAAAGCGAAAAAAAGACACGAAAAATTACTAAATCCCGGCTTTGAACCTGATTCTTGACAAGGATTTTTTTTATTAAAATACTGCTCATCTTGAAAAAATTTAATTAAAAAGTTAATACTATAAAGTTTCCCTTTGGTTTTGTGAACTTTGGTTTGCACCATCCGCCACAGATGGCAGCACCGGGGTTACACATTTATGTTCCACGCGACTTCCATTCTGTTCACGAATTTACTCCTAACCGAGAACTAAGATGTGACACATCAATAATACGTGTTTTATCCAGCTGTGAAAAAATATAACGTTAAGTAAGTGGGAAGGAATGTATCGAAAATGTCATCATATAAGCTATTTTTTTGTGTTACCCAGCTTGACAAATCAAAAATAAATAATTTCTAGTGAGTATAAAAAAATATTTTGAAAAATAAATCACAGAAGCAATTTTAAATGTCTTACCCAGCTGTGAATATAATGAAAAAAAAATCTAGTAAGCGACCATGATGCCATGACGCAATCAGTCAGTTTTCCTGAAATTTTACGAAGAGTATAGATAACAATATGACTGGTGACTTAGTACGCTAGGAACAAAAAAAAAATGAATTAATGCTTGTATCCGAATAAATTGTCATATATAAAATATAATGACATGAAAATGCAGTAACGCAGCACGACAGTGAAATAAAGCCTTTACGGGTCCCGCTACACGGTGAGTAGAGCTTCAGAAAAACCACGTGATTTGAAAACTGCTCAAAATATTTGAGTGAGGTCTGTTTACGAAAAGCATTATAGAACACTTTGAGGGCGGATGAGTAGTTATGTTACCGTATTTCATTTTTAAACTGTACTTTTAGAAGAATGGAGACTATTGATTCAAGTGTTTTTTTAGGATAATTATCAGGCACGAAACACCCGGTACAGTGTCTTGAAAGCACTCAACGGACTTACACTTCACCTTTATGTTAATTTCTCTGCCAGATAATGCTATGGTTACCGCACCAATATAATAGTTGTCCTGTACACGACAATAAGACAGTGCGCCAGTCCACAGCCTTGCTCTTAAAGGCGATACCGCACTAAAAGCACAAGCGAGCGTCTCACTTATCAGTCCGACTCGCCAAAACAAATGCATCCCAGTTTAGACGTGTCCCTTACGTACCAGGCTAACACTAAGCCTAGGCATCTGTGCACATCTTTATGAAATTGTTTTTGTTTGTTTTTCACGCTACAATATTTTTTTTTTTACAATGGCGTGATTTTAATTAAACTGCGCCGTATTGAAACAAGGCAAAAAAATAAACATCCACTGTAAACGAGCAAATAAAGTAACACATAAATACACAAAAAATTAAAAGCAGAAATTTATATTAAATTCTGATGTTACAAAAACATTTCAACAAATATTTTTCCAGGAATTTTATTATTGATGCGTATTGAATAAATATTTCCCCCCCACAAAACAAGTAATAAAGAGTGGCATAGTTGAGGCTTAACATATTACGTAAGTATTGATAATGGTATTGGTACTGGTAAATTTTTTTCTAAAGAAAGCACGCAGATAGCACGTAGTGTCCGTTTTGAGAATCATAATCCTACAAGTAAAAGCAAATTCATAAAATTCATCAGCCCTTTAACTTTATGCAAAGTTAAAATTCCCTGAGACGTCCCCAGTGACTTTGCACACCACAGCCTTTTAAACCTGAGGTTGAACAATAACCTGTGGCGTCATTTATTCTTCTTTTTTTTTTATCAATAACGCATATTTACTTGTGAGTGTAATTTGTTATTATAAAATTCGCTCATTTCATAACCATTCTAAAATCCGGTGCGTTAATTTATCTGGCAGGCAGCTCACACAATAACACTTTAACAAAATGAATAAGTAATTAATTTTTAATAGTTAATGTTAAACAGCCATGGCTGGTGCAAATTTTCAACATTCAATACTTAACTCTTGCCAGTAAGTAATATCTATAAATTATAAAATAAAGTTTCTTTCGGCACAAGCAACATTTTTTCTTTTGCCTACTCGGCATTCTAAATATATTATTACTATTATTTCCAACCACGACAACCTACGAACTCTGCAATATCAAAAATCGTGTCACGAATTATGTATAACAAAATATATTCCTCAATAAATTAAAAATAGAGCAAAATAATGTATGTATTTATTTACAGCGTGACCTTTTTGTTGTGTACTTTATAAAATTATAGATTGTAAACATTGTAAGAAATTCGCGTAAATCGAGCCGTAAAAAATAATTTATATCCATTTTTTTTAAAGTCTACAAATGTAAAATATGCTTTTATTGGTGGAGAGTTAACACAAGCTTAAGCGGCCTCTCTTCGTTAATGTTTATAACTGTTAGGGACTTCGTAAACACTTTACATTTGAGAAACCATTCTACATTACTGTAATCTGTACTGTACAATACTGATCAGTAATGATTCAAGTGAAGCGATTTTTACTAAATACAGAAAAAAACCAAATCAATCGTTTTGATCTTAAAAATTCGTAATAAACAGTATCAGCTCAAGATACTGTACTGAATGTGTCACTATTGAGGACTACGAGGAAATTTCAAAGAGAAATTCAGCCGTTAACGTTTGAAGTTAAAGTCAAAAGTTTCTTCTACTGATCCAGTTTCCAGAGATATTCAACACTGAGGACAAATGTTAGTACATATAGTGTATATATAGTATATAAATTACATAAAGAGACGGCGGATGTCGTTGTCTACCACTAAGAAATGTGTGTTGCTTACGTCAAAATAAAATCAACAACTATAGGTAAAATTATTTGCTCCAAAAGTCAATAGGGAGTGTGGTGTTAAAAATACAACACTTTACAAGACTACTTCCATTACTCCAATCTGTACAGGATGAATCCCACCTCGAACAACAAAATTCTGCTGCAGGTTAATCACGTAAAAATAGATTGAAAACACATACTACATATGACTTAGGGTATAAAGTGCTTCCCACGATTGGTATATGCCTTTGAAGTAGCAGCTGAACAAGTCGTTTATTGATTTTTTTTTCTGGAATGCCAACGACGTCTGTATAATATACAATGGAACAAAGTCCTAAACACACTGCAAATCTTATCACCGGAGTCAAAATAATTTAAATGAAATAATTTAGGGTAACACTCTTACTTTCCATATTTTTTTTTGCGGAGAAATAATATGGTGTTTAAAGGCTGATTATTATATACAAGTCAAAATTAACAAAAAATGTCACCTTTTAATAACCCTTAACCCCAACCATTTGAGAGAATAACTAGTTAAAATTTAGAACGAAGTAGTCCGAGGAAAACCAGTTGAGACGACTCACTAGTCAGCAGCCAATGGATTTGCGTTATTTGCCCGAGTAGATAGAGGATTTTACAGTCCATCCTGAAAGTCATCGAAACAGCGAATTTTTCCAGTCCCTACTCATACATCATATTTAGACAGGAACAATTTGCGAATTCGCTTCGTGATATGCTAGAATTCAAATAATTATACATGTGTGCTTCTTCTGCTATTGGTTCATTCTTAATCTGGAGGAATCTTTTTTTTTTCCAATTAGAGATCCTTAGTCAAATAAATATCGAATTACGAGTTAGCCTGTTGAGACGCCTCACAGGTCAGCAGCCAATGAACAGGTGGCATTTTCCCGAGTGTGTAGAGTGTAGTAGAGTCTATCCTGGAGGTCATTGAATCAGCGAATTTAGCAGGTCTCTACTAATTCATTACACCTGTGAACTGGGATGATTGTGAATCGACACTTCTTTTGTTGAGAGTTACCATTGGTTCAGAGTCCTTCGGGTAAATTTTGGTCCAACCACCAAGCAGCATAAGTGTGATCGCCTATCGCGAAATGAATCCGAGAATTTTTCCGGTCTCTACCCATACCTTTTTTGGTAGTATTTTAAACCGACCGCTAGGCTGGACTTTAAATCCTTGATCACAATCGAGGGAACTGTTCATTGGCTGCCGCTTGTGTGTTTCACGTCGTCTCCGCCTCCCCTCCAATCACTCACGGGACCCGCGCGACCAATCACTGCACGACGTCTATCGGCTCCAGAACTCGTAGCGCGTGTCGAATTAAGGACGGTCCAATCACGCAAAGGCTTACACACCGCAAAGGCGTTTGCGGGGAAGCGTGCTGGTAGAACACACAGCGGAATGGTGGAGTCTCTGTAGCTGGTTCACATTTGAATGCACTTCATGGGGAGACCTACTTGGGAGCTACTTTCAGTGTCGTAGCTCTACATGCCTGTATAGCATTGTCATTAGCATGCGTCGAGCTAGGCAAAAATGCTACTCTGTTGAAACACGAAAAGAAAAGGTTTCCATTCTGCTAAATCTCATTATAATGTACACTAACTTAATTTTCTTAAAATTACATATACAAATGTTTAAAAATCTCAAATTCTTGTCTTGTAATTTTAAAAATAATCTTGTACAGTTGATTTAGTTTTACACAATTGTTTCTAGAAAAATGCTAGACTATTAGCTATAAGGTCGTAGGTTCGGTACTCAGTTTGTTTAATAAGATTATAACAAGTGTTTACTTATTAAATATTAGGTAATAAAATTAAACATTCTCTACAATACGTATTGTTCATTAAATGCTATAAGATATTATCTTAGAAGAAGGAGGCCTACAAATACACATGTTTATTATTTGTGTTAATTGACTCAATGACGCAGGAATGTTATGGAATTTGTGATAAATTTACATTTTTTGATGTACATGCAAATTTATATACTACGGACTATCAATACAAAAAAAAAAACAACTAAAATTGAGGTGCAAACACAAAAAAAAACTTAGCATAAAAAAATATGTTTCACTGTACAACAAAACATAGTACGAAAAACTTTTAAAATATGCACAGTACAGCAGAAACCTTTAATATACGTACAAATCACTAAAATAAAGTAGAAAGAAAACAATATGTACATTTTTGGAATTTCAGCCTATCACGAAATGAAACTGCGAAATCTTGCGCTCAATGATAAGAAGTCACTCGTTAATCATAATTTTTGTTTGCCTCGTGTCGGAAAAGAACATCCAATACCGTTAAGTGAAAAGTATTCGCAAACGACTAATCAAAGTACCCAAATTGAAGCTCGTTAACCTCAAAGGACATAAAATATTCTCAAGGTTAGCGTGTGTATACATCCCCGCACCTGCGGCGCTCGGCTGAAGTTGGCGCAACTACGGCGGCACGGCTCCCGGCCAACTTGCCACTCAAACCGGCCACTCAGCGGCCTCGGCGCTCCCCGCCCCTAACTCGGTTACCCGCGCCGCGCCGCCGGCAGACATCACCCCCCCCCCTCCCCATTCGCGCCAACCCCCGGGCGGAGTTGCGGAGTAGCGGACTGGTCGAGGGACTGGAGCATTATAGAGACCGGAAAATTCGCGAATTCATTTCGCGATAGGCTGAAATACAAATAGTTATACCTCAGTGCTGCCTCTGCTATTGGTTCACAACTCACCTGGACGACTCTCTGGGCCAATGAGAAACACCCAGCCAAAGCTTTATCGAATCACAGGCTGCTACGTTGGGACGTCTCACAAGACAGCATCCAAAGAGTGGGTGGCATTTGACCGAGTGTACGTAGAACTATGGATTCATTCTACAGGTCATTGAACCCGCGAATTTTTCCGGTCTCTAAGCATTGAAGATGAAGACTCAATGGCACACGGACGAAAAACAACACACGGTTTGCTAATTAAAGTTCCGTAAACCACAAAAATTATATTTTAAAAATAAAAAAATTAACTTATAAAAAAAACAGCTTGTGAACTTCTCCTTTGTTTAGCAAGGATAGAGTTCTGGGCACAAGCCACATTTTTTTAAACTTTAATTTTTGAGGTTCACTAATCTTTCTTTAGCAAAACGTACGTTGGTAATCTCCGTGTACTACTGATTATTCCCGTGGTTTCTCCATGTGCTCTTGATTATTCATGCCAATATTTTGTGCTGCTGGTTATTCTTGACGTGACTTCTGCTGGTATTTTCAAAGTGATTCAGGTTAATGCTGAGAAAAATAATCCTTGCAATTTTTGTAATGGGACAAGAAATTTTATTCAGAGTTTCGATTAATCAGTGACTTACTGTTAGCGAATCAGCACTTACAGTATATTATCACGTGAAATTCTCACAAAAAAATTCTTCAACGGACGATTACTTTGTCTTAAAACAACTGATAAACTTAAAAAAAAAAAAAAGAGAATCATTACTCACTCTGCTACATTGCCTTGAAACAGATGAGAAACATTGCCATGCAATACAAATTTCCTTTTCCTTGATGTATAGCGAAGCCATCCTCTTGCGATCTTGAGAAATAAAAGAAATAATAATTTTTTACCTGAACAGAATATGTGACAAAACTCTGTTGGCAAGAATCAGGACCACTTACAACAAGTTGTTTTGCATGAGATAAATTAACATTCGTTGCTGAATGGAGCTATTGTAGTTAGTTGGAGTCTTGTAGACTCGTAGTTTTGTAGCCTCGTAGCCAGTTGGAGCCTTGTAGACACGTAGTCTTGTAGCCTTGTAGTCTTTTAACCTTCTAGAATCGTAGCCTTGTATCCTCGTAGCCTCGTAGCCATGTAACCTCGTAGCCATTTGGAGACTTGTAGACACATAGCCGTGTAGCATTGTAGTCTTGTAGCCTTGTAGAATTGTAGCTAGTGGCCTTGTAAAATTGTAGCCAAATGTTGCTGGAGCTGTTGGAGCCAAAGAGGTTAGAGCCTTCAATACTTATAGCCTCGTAACCTTGTGACTTTATAACCTCGTAAGAAGTATAGTTTAGGGGATACTGGCACTGGAGTAGTAGTGAGGTGCTGGTGCCGATGTCCGCCATTTTAATTGCGACGTAAGGGCGGCCATCTTGGATGATCTTGAACTTTGACCTTAACCCCGGCGACCACATTGGATCCACCATCTTTGTTTTCAGCAATTTTATTTTTCTGCCATATTATTTTCTAGAATATTCGGCCATCTTGAAATTCTAGAAATTTCTGCCATATTGGAATCGAATGCCCCACTCCCTAGTGTCATAATTTTGTTACGGCCGCCATATTGAAAATCTGTAACTCTTAATTGGTTTTAATTGAAAGATTTATAGCATTTTTAAATAAATAATAATATTTTAATAAAAAGAACTTCCACCATCTTGAAAATCTATAATTTTCATCAATAAAATCATTAAATTTTAATATTTATAAAATATTTTAATTCATAAAATTTAAAAAAAAGAACTTCCACCATTTTTTATCTATAATTTATATCCGATATTAATGGAAACAAATTTAAAAAAATATAAAAAAATAATTAATAAAACTTTAATAAAAAGAACTTCTGCCATTTTGAAAATTGTCCACCATAATGAATATCTGTAAATTTATCTTATTTTAAAGGAAATATATTAAAATTAATAAAAAAATATATAATTAAAATTTAATAATAAAATTTATAAAAAGGCACTAGGTTCGATTGAGGCCTCTGTTGGACATGCCTGAAACCAAGACAACATTTCTTTACAAGCAAGAGCCTTAATGTCGGTCTTTACAACACCCTTAATGAAGCAGTAGCTACACACATCAACTTTATGTGCCCTCTTAGCACGCAACCATAGGAAGCTTGCCTTGTTACTTTCGACCACAAATTATAGCCACACTGTCAAAATGAAGCTGAATTAGAGGGCCAGAAAAATATTATATTATAAATGCAAAAAGTTTAAATATGCCCTTAATAATCAAAGCCGGTAAAAATCTTTATGTTAACATGCTTGCCTTCCTATAATATTATAATTACTTATGGAAGCCACATTACCAAAAAACAAAAAAAAAAAAAAAAAAAAAACTCGTACCACCAATTTACCAAACAAGTAAATATCATAAAACATCAATAAAATATTCTACAAGTGAAGTACAAATATAACTGTTCTTTCAAATTGAATATTTAACAGCAGAATATTTACAAATTAACTGCAAGCTTTAGAATCGGCTGTGACAGACGCCATAAAAATTCTTATAACTGATAGTGTGTGTGTCTGTGGAATAGTCCGTGTAGGAATAGTCCGTGTATGGCTTCTAGTAGAGACGATACTCGCGTGTATCCACAGCCAACTACTGCGGTCGTTACCCAGACGTTCACTCGCCGTAAAGCACGGTGTGGCGACAGGTCCGCGAAGGGCGGAGTGCGCACTCGGTCCGACCGACTCGCTGGTCCACTCGCTCACTCGGGGGTGGACTCGTGCTCGTCGACTTCCGGGTCCACTAGGGCGTGGCCGGGCTCGTAACACGAGGGCTCGTACACTCTGTGACTCCAGCACTTTTCTGTGACAACGGGCTGAGTAGGTCCTTCTCCGCCGTCACTAACTACTGCGACTTCATGAAATACGCCTAGCAATGGTTAAAAAAGAAAAAAAAAGAAAGGCCATGTCCACTTGGGTTGCCTCTCCGAGTCCTTTTAATTGGCAATATATTTACTGTTCTTGTGAACAACTTGACTCTCTCCTAAATGAGCCACTAATTTTTTTATTTGGCTACCAAACAAATCAAATACCTACTATGGCAAACACCCACAGTGAGTGATACTTGTAAGACTGTGATGGTACTTATTTTAATTCGTGTCTATCATCCACGTTAGCATTCTTCAGCAGAAATCAGGCTCGGTGGAACGTAGTCACTGGCAAATGGAAAACTTCTTCTTACGGCAAGTCTGAGTCTGGGAACACAGACGCTATCTCTGGTGCCACGCTGTCACCGCCTGCAAACGTATTTTGTCCCTCAGTCACAAAAATGCTTAAAAAAAAACTAACTAACATGAGGAGAGTGTCTCTAAGTTACTACACGTTCGAACTCTATCGGTCATCGACTGCCAACGTTTCAAAATTCGCCTAGTTCCCTTTCTGACGAGTTCAAACTGCAGCTTCGGAGTTCGTGCGTAGTCGAGTGGCTCACCACAAACTCCAAGTCCAGTTCTCAGCGGCGACAGCAGGTGGCGTGTTGACAACGTAGAGGGCGACGTGTTGACAGCGTAGAGGAGTGGCGTGTTTACAGCGTAGCGGGGCGACGTGTTGGCAGCATAGTGGGGCGGCGTGTTGACAGCGTAGTGTGGCGACGTGTTGACAGCATAGTGGGGCGGCGTGTTGACAGCGTAGCGTGGCAACGTGTTGACAGCGTAGCGGGGCGGCGTGTTGACAGCGTAGCGGGTCGGCGTGTTGACAGCGTAGCGGGGCGGCGTGTTGACAGCGTAGCGGGGCGACGTGTTGACAGCATAGTGGGGCGGCGTGTTGACAGCGTAGCGTGGCAACGTGTTGACAGCGTAGCGGGGCGGCGTGTTGACAGCGTAGCGGGGCGACGTGTTGGCAGCATAGTGGGGCGGCGTGTTGACAGCGTAGTGTGGCGACGTGTTGACAGCATAGTGGGGCGGCGTGTTGACAGCGTAGCGTGGCGACGTGTTGACGGCGTAGCGGGGCGGCGTGTTGACAGCGTAGCGGGGCGACGTGTTGGCAGCATAGTGGGGCGGCGTGTTGACAGCGTAGCGTGGCGACGTGTTGACGGCGTAGCGGGGCGGCGTGTTGACAGCGTAGCGGGGCGACGTGTTGGCAGCATAGTGGGGCGGCGTGTTGACAGCGTAGTGTGGCGACGTGTTGACAGCATAGTGGGGCGGCGTGTTGACAGCGTAGCGTGGCAACGTGTTGACAGCGTAGCGGGGCGGCGTGTTGACAGCGTAGCGGGGCGACGTGTTGGCAGCATAGTGGGGCGGCGTGTTGACAGCGTAGCGTGGCGACGTGTTGGCAGCATAGTGGGGCGGCGTGTTGACAGCGTAGTGTGGCGACGTGTTGGCAGCATAGTGGGGCGGCGTGTTGACAGCGTAGCGTGGCAACGTGTTGACAGCGTAGCGGGGCGGCGTGTTGACAGCGTAGCGGGGCGACGTGTTGGCAGCATAGTGGGGCGGCGTGTTGACAGCGTAGCGTGGCGACGTGTTGGCAGCATAGTGGGGCGGCGTGTTGACAGCGTAGTGTGGCGACGTGTTGGCAGCATAGTGGGGCGGCGTGTTGACAGCGTAGCGTGGCAACGTGTTGACAGCGTAGCGGGGCGGCGTGTTGACAGCGTAGCGGGGCGACGTGTTGGCAGCATAGTGGGGCGGCGTGTTGACAGCGTAGTGTGGCGACGTGTTGGCAGCATAGTGGGGCGGCGTGTTGACAGCGTAGCGTGGCAACGTGTTGACGGCGTAGCGGGGCGGCGTGTTGACAGCGTAGCGGGGCGACGTGTTGGCAGCATAGTGGGGCGGCGTGTTGACAGCGTAGCGTGGCGACGTGTTGACGGCGTAGCGGGGCGACGGGGTCGTGGTCCTACCAGGTACTGGCTTCTCCTCCCTCGGCGTGGCCGAGGGGGGGATTTGTACCCACTTGACTTAATTCTGAAACCTGCTAGAATAACCAAGACGCCGGTGCTTCTCGAGGCGACGCCCTCACACAGCCGAAAGCAACCGAGCCTTGCCGATAGCTGCCGAGCCTGTAGCTCAACGCGAAACAGGGCTGGCGTGCTCCCAGCGTGGTGGGTGGTATCCTTATTTTCGCAGGCGTTAGAACTCCAACATGTACGTTGATGACAAGCAACCTTACAAAAACTTAGGATTACTTTTTGCTATGACTATTTTAGTTTACCAAATATATCCCAGGGTAGTTTCGCTATCATAAAGTTTCATTTCGCACACCAGCACGTTTGGTATGTACCCTAATGTTTACGTAGTGACTAAATACGGGTTTATGTTGATACACGTGGGTCCGCCATCTTTGTGACAGATTTCCGCTCATCGAATTCCTTTCCATTTTCACGAAATTACTTCTACAAAATTACGTAAACCGAGAGCTAAGATGTTTACACGTTAAAAACATAGGCCTACTCTATTTGCAAAATTGTAGTTCTCTTTCCGAATTTTGTTTACAAGTGTCTTTTTGTAAGAGTATAAATGGCTAAAGCACGGTTTTTTTTCCAGAATCATTTTTAGGCAAGGAACACCCGGTAAAATTTCTTGAAAGCACTTAAAAAACTTCATTACACCTTTATCTTGATTCCTCTGCCGTGTAATGCTATGGTTACCGCTCAAATCTCATAGTTGCTTTATGCACGACGGGAAGACTGCGCGCCAGTTCGGAGGCGAGACACCGCTCTGGTAGCAACAGCGAGCGTCACACCAACACAAACAACCCCCTTCCCACTACTTGATGGCCGCTTAGTAAGTTCCACAGCGTTCGCGGCGTTACTGTTATCCAGTGAAGAGACTGAACCCTACTTACTCAAGTCGAAACACATGGCCTCTAGAAGCTCATTGCAACAATACAAATATTCATGTAAAATTACTGATGTTTGTAAATTTGTACATTCACATCAAAACAACTGTACCACTACAAAATAGTGCTCGCAGTAATACTAGGTTCGGATTCTTACCTGGGCATTTATGCTTTGAATTGTCCCAGTACTTCCAGTAGTTAAAAGTTATTTGTAGCCCGTTCCGTGAATAGCTTTCCAGTATTAACTGCGTACATAATAAGCCAATTAAAAACAAAATAGTCTAATTAATGGATATCTAAATATTTTTTGTATGTTTTTTTTTAAATATGCTTGAATGAAACATCAACTAAAATATAAAATTATCCACCTATTTTCGTGCAAAATTAATGCAAAAGAGCGTGTTATAATAACCATAGTCGTGTTTTGTTAAAATTTAGAATATCTTTATTGGTAACTGGTTTCCAAAAATTCTCTTGTAAAAGCATAGAACATTTTTTGAGTATCTTGTTTTTTTTTTTTATGTTTCGTTCAAAATTCTGTCACCAGATATTTACGAAACATTATTTGCGAGCTGCAAAAAGTCGCGCACGTGAGACGTGACGATGGTAGTTATTAACTCCTGCTATATGTTTTATCCGTTTTCGTTAACACGTATAAAATATCTAGTTACAATTTAGAACGAAAAACCAAATAAAAGAGATATATCTTTACAAATATACAAGAATAGCACTCAAATAATAGTGATGAGAAGTAAAAAAAAAATAACAAACACGTCGTGTGAGACCGAGCCTTACATGAGAGTAAATTTATTGAATTTTCAAGAAAGGGCATGAGTGTACTTAGAATTTAATTTCGTGTATGTAAGAGGGGGACGAGGAGAGGAACTTCTTTGCCTGCTGTTTGCTTTCAAATTCTTTCCTTTCGTTGGTTAGATGATGTATTTTGAAGGATGTTTTAGGATTTTTGGAAAAAAAAGGGGGGGAGGGAGGATGATATGGGAATATATCCTCCCCCCCCCCCCTCAGGATTTGTGTACGCCCTTGACGAAGAGTGCGCCTGAGATAAACAAAGGATCCCTTGTAGTTCCAGATAACTGGATCAATCGTAGAAACAACGTTGATTTCCAACTTCATACTTCTTTGTCTACTTGCAAACAAGGTAACCGAGTTGAACAGGCGCGTGAGAGGAAGAAGAGTGGTTTCGCTGTAGACACAACACGTTTTGGAAGGTTTTTGAAGTGAAACTTCTTTGGGCGTGATGGGAGTAACACGTCAAGGCCGAATTTAAATGCAAAGTGTTCTTGAAACATTGTTGTGAAACGTTTTTTTTTCCTAACATAACTAATAACTAAGTGTATTTGGGAGGGGTCTGGGTAGCGAAGACTCTAAGTGCGTCTCAGGCCGAAGCCTATACGCTCTAAGCATGCAGGTTATGAACCATGCAGGAGAGGAAGCGTCCATCATGTGGTAGGAGGGGATTGGCCAGCCTGGCAACGTTTTAGCCATGACTAACTCCCCTCACTGACTATTCTAGGGTAAAAACTAGATAAGTTGGGCCCAGGTAAAACCTGCATAGACACAGGGAAAACCCTGGACACTTACATGCGGGATGCAAAATTTCATGCATTAATAACAAGCAGGTTGATTACAGGAAACAAAAGGATGGTTCCGGAAGAGGAGTTGGACAGAGTAGGACGCCACCCCGACCTGCTGGCATCTATAGTAAGGGAGTATTTGTGCAGAGGGCAACACAACAGGGTTTGAGCTTATTGATGTGCACCGCGCTACGGGCCATATTTGCAATAAAATGGTGTTCTTTCAAGTACATATTATTTTAATTACTTGTGTAAATCAGCATTGTTTAACAGTGTTATATAAGTATTTTTTTGGCTGTTTAACTAGATATTATTTTTGCTGGTATAATTTCTTTTCACGCTTTAGTTTGACAGGGTAATTATTTGTCTGGAATTATTATTTGATCAATTACATCACACACCGAATTATAATTATGAGCCCGAGAGTGTCTAACTGAGTATATGCTAGTTAAAAAGGTTTGACAAGTCTCGTGCATTTAATATTTTTTATTTTAATCCATTTTTTAAATAAGTACAAACAAATTTAAGATTTTTAAATACTTGAAAAATAAATAAAAGCTAAAAAAAACCACGCGCTGGGTCAGTTTTAGAAAAAAATATATTATTTCTCTTTATTTCTCTGCCGATTTACTCCTTACAATATACTTATGACTTGAGGTTTGAATTGCCAAAGAGGTTTCACTTCTATCACGTGTTCTGAGTTACACGAGCTATTTTTTTTAATACGTTACACCACAACCATTCTCGTGAGATCACATTCAAAGCAACTTATCATAGCACCCGGACATTTTCCAAGATCTCCGTTGATTTACGAAGATCCTTGGAAAATTTCTAGCCATTGTTCTCCTTTGGTTAAAAAAGACAAAATTTTAATAGCTTATCTAGAATGGACACTTGGCCAGTGGTTTGCGTTTTTACTGGAAATTCCCACTGAATATTTAAGAAATATCTATGAAAAAAATTTTATACGAAATTTTTATTATGCAAGCGCACGATAAAAATAGTAAAATATAATAAAAAAAGAAATTACAAGAAATTGACATAGCCAACGTGACATTGAAATCAAGCATTAAGTTTTCAGATAGTGTCAATGTAAATCTAAGCTAATGTTGATAAAATGATTATTATTATCAAATACATATTTATAACACTAGGCTGTATGTCACTAAATAATAACTGTTATTTAAACTACCAGCGTTAATTACCGGGGAAAAGAAATGGTCGAATCATATTTAAATTTCCTGAAGGTTTATTACGAAGTGTGGTCATAAAATGCTGTGAATGAACTGCTGACGCTACATCTGTTTGAAGTAATAATTCCGAAGGCCTGATCCGTTGAGATAATCTGTGCCACGTTTGAACGAGTTGTGACTTGTCGTGTTTACCGTTTCTGTCGAGCAATCATGGCTAGAGACTCGGAAATTTCGTGGATTCGTCTGGACTCAGGGTAGAATTCAAAGTCATAGTTGTGCTTAACACATGTTTGCTTTCCAATTGGTTCATTTCTTAACGAGAACAATTTTGACCTTGTCAATTGGCACTGTCTGATTAGCTTACTTCTCTCCTGGCTGGGCATCGTTGGCTCACGTTGTTAGAGGGGCGTGTCCAAATAACTGCGGTCCAATCGTGAACAAAGTGCGAGAGTGTGAAGGTTTGCATCATAACTTGCGACTAAACAAATGCGCGAAATTTCCGTATCTCTAATCTTGGATTCCGAACAACGAGTTAACATTGAGTTTCGGTTCGAGATACGGAGACCAGGAAAATGGATCGCGCTAGAAGGAAAAAAACAGTTTTGACACGACATTGAGAGGGCTACAGCGGAGCAGCTGAAACGCTTCCAAACACGGAACCAGCATTGGGATGAGAGCGCATCGGTAGCTAAGGAGCATATTTTGAAGGAGGTTAGTTAAAATTTGATGTTAAGGTTATTACTTTGTTCGTAATAATATTGTTCGGCTTTTTTTTTGATCACACCTCGTAAATGCTTTGACCGAGGAGTAGGATAATAGACGAAAGCTGAGATGAAGGGACGTGTAAATTGGCACTGCGCTGTAAGGGGGGAGGGGAGCTGTCTCCGGGCCGCGGTGCGACTAATTAGCCTCGTCATGAGCAGAGCCAGAGGGGGTTGGGGGAGTGGCAGTCGGGAAGGGTGCTTCGAGCCCTCTGCGACCCGGAGCCCCTCAGGGGCCCGCGACACAGACACGTGGCCCCAGGGCGAGCCGCTCCCTGTGCTATCTGGTTCGCAGCGTGTTCCAGTGCACGATTCCTGCCGATAGCGCCGTCCTTGCTCCGGCGCGCTCTGTTGCCAGATGTACGCCATAGAGCAACAAAAAAAAGTTTCAGACGCAACTTTGCATTTGTAAAATTAAAATGCGCGATGAAAATTTTGGAAAGTCATTTTCCTGTTGAATTTCGTCAAGAGCGTTAATCTGATATTATTTATTTATAAGGAGACACAATTATGGTATTAACTGGTTTTGTCAGCAAACATTTTTTTACATAGATTTGTACGAACACGCTTGGCTCTATTGAGCGTAGCAAAAAATAGTTTCTCCTGTGAAATAATAATTGATGTTTAGCACTGAATTATTTTTTTCCCCAACAGAATGACTACAACTGAAATAATACTTTAAATAGACGCCATTTTATGGTCTTAGATTAATAGAGAAATGACAAATTAAAAAAATAATTAAAAACTTATTTTAAATAACGATGGTATCCAAAATTAGACTTACTAATGTTATCAAGCCGGGTAGTATCAACCTGGCAACAGTGGGCGTCATTGCTGTTGAGTGCAGTGCGAGCGTGAAAGCCTGAACAACTTGTATAGGTTATACAATACCGTATCACGGGTAACATGGGTGACTGAGGAGTCCCAGGTTGAGAGTGAAAGATGGCGAATAATTTTTTATCAATGTAAATTTGGAGTATGGTCTAACTTATGGAGTTAAATATCCTAGAAAGTAAACATAAGCGTACGATGCATTAAATACAGATTTATTTGAGTAAAATGAGAACAAATTCATATTCATAGCAATTATTTCATATTGTACACTGAAATATTAGCAATATATTTACTATAAAATAATATTTATTTTAACGTGATGTGTGGATAATTGTCACCTATATATTTGTTGTGAGTAGAAACACGTGAATGCATGTTTTGTAAAAAAGGGAAGTTGCTCCGCCAATTGGCTCACGCGGCTGAGCAGCTTGCACGACGTCACCCGAATATTTCCGAAAGCCGCGAACATGTCCCCGAAGGGAACCGAACACGAGCCATATTCTCGAATACTGCACGTTCGTGCAATGTTCAGTTTATTTGTTATTGTTGTAATTTAAAAATGAGATTAGGTTAGGCATGTTACATAAATAAAATTGTAGCCAAAATTCAATACCTAAAATTTAAAGTTCGGTAGGTTAGGTCAGATATACGATATTTAAAATACTCCAAAATCTTGAAAAATGTATGAAATCCCGCAATATTTATTTTTCCCCTAACCTAACTAAAACTAAGCGTATTTGTAGGATGGACCTAGGGTGCGTTCTCAGGCAGGAGCCTGTTGGCATAGTTACGCTGGGTTTAGCCATGCAGGTGAGGTTCTCATGCATCGCATACAGCGATTGGCGCCATGACGTATATCCCCTATCTTAAAACTGTGCTAAGTTGGGCCCAGGTGAAACCTGCACAGACAAACAGGGATAACCCTGGGCATAGACATGTGGCGTAGGAGTGCACAGGATACGGAGGGTGACATGGATGAAGAGTTAAACACGGGGTGGATAAGAGTCTTACATGAGGGGAGGTGGTGTTTGGGGACTTGGACGCGTGGTCCGCTTTCATGTTTTGTATCCATGGCTGTATTTACGACCAGGGGCGCTCGTTCCGACCGGGGAAGTCGCACGAGAGAGTGTCGAACCTCGGATACCTTCGGGACTGATGGAGGGGGTCGACGAACCCCTCGCGGAATAACGTCGTCACAACTTCTGGGCGAGAGGGGAGGTCTGCCGGGAGAGCGGTGCGGAAGAGAGGAAGAACAAGTCTCGACAAGCACCCTGGGGGCGGAGGGAGGCGCAGCCCGGGCTGATTAAACCAGCGGCGGCCTCGCTCCAGAAGGCCGTTTGTTCTCTAATAACACCACCTTACCCGGGAGGGGGGGGGGGCGGCGTCAGCTACAGCGCCATTCAAGCCCGGGGGACTGGCTGGGGGACTGCTGCCAGGCAGTGCACGTTTCCGAAACACGCCCCTCCCTCGCCATCACCCCACCACCCCCCCAACCCCCTTCAACTGCCGAGAACGTGCGCTGGGGAAAGGAACGGGACCCCATCTTCGGGTGAATACTCAAGTCATGACTGTCGCCAGCTCGCCTGGCTGAACGCGAGATCTCTGCAAGGCCTCGTTCTACAGCGACACGGAGTCTACAATAGCACGCAGGCGGAGATTGATTCGTACGGATACATATCTCTTGGTGTTATTCTTCAGTGAGTCAGCGAAGAGCGTAACTTACACACACACACACACACACACACATATATATATATATAAATAAAATTGCGTTTGTTATGTAATGAGTTTCCATGAATTCGTATAGGTAATAAAATTTAACTTTACAATAATAAAACTTTCTTTTAATTCTTAATATATATAGTCATCTAACGTGTCCGGAATTTATATAGTACTAGCGGACCCAACAGACGTTATTTTGTTCAAACGTTTTAAATTTGAAAATTTACAGGAAATTTCCCTGAATATAATCGCAGCACTATCTGCCGGGTCGAATTGAAATAAAAATAAAATATTTTTGAATATTCGATAACGCGACCACAGCGCTTCCGACCGGATCCTATGTAAAACATCGAACGTTCAACAACAACATTAATTTAATTAATTAATTAATTACAAATATTATTTATCGGCTTGAATTGTGAATCTAAACAATTTTTAAATCCACCTGAACACACACTTTAAAGTGGACCCGACAGACGGTGTCCTGTTCAAACGTTGTAAATCAAAAAAAAAAAAAAAAATACTATAAGTTAAAAAATACAAAACTTCAATTTTAAATATACTTGAAACTATAATTACTATAAGTAATTTAAATTATATAAATGTTATAATTTATTTTACAAACTTATATTTTTATTTTCAAAGAGACATCAATACGTCATAAGTTGCATAGAATAAAATGAGAACTAACAATTTTAAATTGAAGGTTAAGTTGATTGTTATTGAATGCACGTCTAAAATTAAAAGTAATGAAAAATCGTGTTAAATACTCACTTTGATACTGCACCTTACATATTTTGCACAATGTAGGTATATTTTTTATTACATTTTAATATGTAGAGTAAAATGAGAACTGACAATTTAAAATTGGAGGTTAAGTTGATTGGTATTGAATTCACGTGTATACATAATTAAAATCACGAAAAATCATGTAAAATACTCACTTAAATACTGCACCTCACAAATTTGCACCTATATTTTTAATTACACTTTAAAATGTTATTTCAATAAATAATAATATAATAATCTCAATAACCAATTCTATTTTAATTTTAATGTAATAACAACAATTCATAAAATCCATCCAAAGATTAACAACACATAAATAAATACACAACACACACACATATATATATACTGTAAACCTAAACCATTCAAAGATCAACAACAATTTATAAATAAAAAATTAATAAAATAAACATTTTCCAGTGGACCAAATTGTGAATCTAAACCATCCTCGAATCCCCGTGAACTCGCACAAAAAATTTCATCAAAATCGGTCCAGCCGTCTAGGAGGAGTTCAGTGACGTACACACGCACACAAGAAATATATATAAAGAATTAACTTTTTAATGAATTTGAAAAAGACAAGTAGTATTTTAATAAAATTCCTTGTCAAATATCAGGTAGCCTACTAGCCGGGATTTAGTATTTTTCAAGTCTTTTACGTTTTTATCGGAAACGTTTCATTATAAGTATAGTATAACCTTTCGTTCTGCAAGTCGAATGATTCGATGGTTGACGTAGATGCTCAGACAGCGAATTCTAGCGGCGGGCGCGGAACTACATGTGAGTCGCGTTCGGAAATGCAGTGATTGATATTGAATACTGGTTTAATAAAAAAAAAAAAAAAATTAACTTATTGTGAATATTAGTGACAAAAATTGTATGCATAATATTTTTCAAGTGTATTTATATAATTGAGTACATAAATTAACATATTATCTATTATTAGTTAAATAATTAAATACAAATCTCAACATAATTGTTGATTTTAATTATTAATGAAATATATCTAGTTTATTTTACTAAATTAAATAATTAACTTCATATATATGTTTATATTATTATTGAATACTGAGTATTTATTCAATAATTTCTTTTTCAATAAATTTCAAAATAGTTCGATGTCTTAAATCAAAAGCAGTATTAACTTCTAACGCGCGTACATAAGTACACACCCATCTATTTTTATTTTTTTTTACGTGAGGTGCAAACGTTTAGAGTAAATTTTTGCGGACTCACATTACTATTTGAAGGAATTGAGAGAGTATTCGCCACGGAACTCTTTAACGCGAGTAGCGTCTGTGTCGCGCTGTGGAAACCAATTTCCGACCGACGACGGACGAGGCGGGCCGAATGCATGTCGTCACTAGTAGTAATGTAGAGACAGAGAAACACGGTGGGGAGGACATGTCGGTCGCAGTCAAACAACGGGACCCACGGCCTGGCCTCCGGACTGGGGGCTCGCACAGTTGCAGAAGTACAAGCGCGCAATTAAAGCACAATTGAAAAAAAAAGAGAGAGAGAGAGGAATTGGAACCACGAATAAAATTTGTTACAAATATACAATAATTATAAACTAAAGCTAAGCAATTATCATGTAATTGAGTTTGTGCCCTTCGCTTCAATTGCATTATTGCCACAACAAGCAATCGTTTTCGCTAACAGTGTTTCTAGTTAACATGGACAACGTTGTGGACTGAAATAGTAGATCTGAGAGCAAACGGAAATCTACGCCATTACACAACACGCTTGACCCGTGTGATCATTCATTCTGCTGTAACCACGAATACACGGAATGTCCCAGAACTCAATGTCTAGATGAGCACAGTTAATGGGCCATTTATATTATGGTTCTGATAAAAAAAATTATTTTTTTAGTTGTATGCATTTTTAAAAAAAATTTAAATCCCCACCCTGCACCAATTTATTAGATTCTGTGACTACAGATTTATGTTATGCATTCCTTAATAACCTTCTATAGATAAATTGCTTAAATGAGCCATCTTTTAAAATAACTTGGTAAGTAAGAATAGTATTATTTTTTACAGTTTGAATAGTCAAAGTTAACTCATTAAGACTTTTCGCCACATATGTTGTGCGAATATTTTACTCACAAAAAGTATAGTATTTTAAATTTTCTTATAATTGTTAGCAATATTAGAATTATTTATGATTGCGACACAAACAATTGTAGCGCTAATATCTTATAATTTTGAAAGAGCTTAAAAGTGAAAAACACTTTTTTTTTAGTTTTGATTTACATAATTGGTACAGAAGCGTAATGAATTAGCCTACCCGCTTTCGTAGCTTGACTTTGAGATCCTGGCCACACCCGATGTGTATATTTATTCATAAAATATTCAATACATAAACTATTGCCCTTTAGGTCAAGTTGTAAAAGTGGTAAGCATATACAAATACATCCCGCAGTTTTCTCATGTCTACTGCGCGCTACAAAACTAGCTGGCTCAGTGGTAACAGACTGGACTCGCATCCCAGAGAACCTGTGTTCGAATACCGACCCTACCACCCTGTATACGGCTTCCCCGTGGTTTCACGCAATAACCCCACACAGAAACATATTTCTGCACTTTTACAAAAGGTTCCCTTGGGAACTAGATTACAAGAAATAGTTTGTAACACAACAGTAAATATATTGTAACTTGGCACAACACGTGCACAATGACATCCTGACGGTATGTACCGTAACATTTGAGTATTTATATTATAATTATTTGAGTGCCTACCAACAGTCAGAGCCATTAACAGGTGGGCACTTAACAAATATTACAAAAAAAACAATAACATACACAAAACACAATAATAACACAACAATAAAATGGGACAACACAAACATAAACACATGAAAAGAGACACTTAAAAAAATATAATAACTAAATTTGTCAATTTTAAATTAATTAATGAAATAACAATAATACATTATTTACATCAGAAATTATCTTAACTGCAAGAAAATTCAAAATTCAAAATGTTTTTCATTGAGAATTTTGCCCTTTTGAATGGGTCTAAATCTGTCAAAATATCATTGCAATTATCAGTACACCGTTTTGATAGCTCATTTTTTATGTGATACGTTCGAAAAGGTCGCATTGTTCTATGATTGAATGAAGGAACTCGAAGACCAATTTTGTTTAATATTTCAGTGCTGTTGTAAACATTTATAAAACTATTTATTAAAAAAACAGTATGAACACACATTTAGGACTGTATTTATCGCAACGGTGCTACATTATATACCACGTGTGTATCAGCTGGTGATATAAAACGAATAAAATGTTAGCGATGTAATTTAACTATAATAATAATTAAATTATGTAAAATTTTAGTGGCATGATTTTCTTTTTTATCATAGCTGGGACTGTTTTGGAGCACTATTTACAGCGAAGTTAAACATAAACAATATTTGAGGTTAGGAACTAATACGATAGTAATTTTATCTATGGTTTTGTGTTTGCTATGGCAATACACAGGTATTGCAACGTTGCCGACACAAATTAATTTTACTTCATCTGTAAATTACATTATGATCCAAACAAATCACCGATTGTTTAAATGCCCGAGATAAAAATAAAAGCTAAAAAATATATGTATTTAGTTTATTTGTGGAACAATTTTTTCTTCATATTTCACTGACCCAATAGTTAATTTAACGCACTCGTTAAATATTCAGTGGTTGCTGGTCCTTGGACGTCACTGATTTATGCCGTGGCTCACAAATCACGCGGATCCGGACATTACGTCCAAGTGCCCAACCCTCAACAATTCTTCTTCCTGAACCATCCATCTGTTTCCTGCAACCAACCTGCTTGTAGTTTTTTTTAAAGTTTAAAGTCAAATTTACTGGCTACTATGTGATATGGTTTAACTACTTTCAGGAAAAAAAAAATATTTAACCAAGACTTTTAAAATTCTTAGAATTTGTACGGTTTTAAAAGTTCAGTTATAATAAAACTTTCTGAAATAAATTAATACCATATCACGCAGTAGCCACCAACCAGCATTGCCTTTAAGCCGAAAAATTTTCAGTTATTTTGAATTTGGTTCTTTTTATTCATACTGCACAAAAAAAGCCAGCTAATTATGCAAAAAAAAGTATGCATTATATATAAATATATTAATTTTGTTGAGGTTCGGTCACTCGAAACGTTTACAAGTGTAACCGTGTTCGAGGTAGGTAAATACGAAATAACGGCCTGGAACGGGACATGACTGCATGGAGTATGTTTAGTGTTTCCAGCGGGAAGCTCCGGTGACGGGGGCGAAGTCTCAGTCGAGCGACTCACGAGCGGCGGGAGTCTGGCGTGCGCCCCGCCGGGAGTGGTTCAGCCAACAGACGACGGAACACGCTCGTCGACGTTCACAGCAAATATTTGCCGCAGGGACGGGCCCCGACGTCCCATTTCGTGTTGACGTCAAGGAGAGCGGCACGTAGCACAACCCCCCCCCCCCCCCCAAATGCTGCGTCGAGTACACTTCTGCAAATGTGTACTCGCGCGAAATGTCACACTCCGCGGCTTTCAACGCGTCCTAGAAGGACTTGAAATTTCGGGGAGTCGCGTGCACGGGCGAGTGAAAGCTGCTTTTTAAGAACTGCTAACATGTAAATGTACCTGAAGTGCAAGTTCACCCCCAAAAATAAGTTTAAAATATATTTCGAGAGACACTGAAATATTTAGGCAAGGGGGGCGGCGTGCGAATAATTTTGTCGGGACCCTCCTCATTACTTAATATACAAATTTTCAAAACCCAAAATTAAAAATAAACTCTAATTACTAAACGTTACCATGACTATAACTGTATAAAAGTGATATGCACCAATTGCGTAACTCGTCAAGTTTCCAAAGGATTTAATTAAAATTTGAATTGTCATATCAGGTTGAACACACGCATTAAAAAAAATATTTTGAGACATGACCCAGCTCCCCTTGCCCCTCCCCTCCTCTGCCCTGCTTACAGTTTAAAGTGCTTCCTAAGATTGGTGCGTATGCTCTTGAAATTTAAGCTTAATTTTGTTAGCAAACTCAGATTCTGGATAGTGTTTAGTCAAACACAGTTCTAAAACCACCACAAAATATTGTCGCCGTCGCCGAATTATATTAACGAAATAATTGGCGGTAGCAAAGCTTACGTCAGCAACGTCTGAGGTTCTGGGTTGGACTAATAATGGATTCACTTGAAGGAAAAAAAACCCTGGCAACCCTCCTTCCTCCACTACATATGACCAGCAGAAGACCAACCCCCACCACTTATACTACGAGCATTACTTCCATATTCTCATACTTCGGGTTTAATCCCATGACCCTTCGGACAGACAATGAAGTTTTCTGAAAAGTTAAACAGTTACATAGGACCGAAGTCAAGTACTGATTGGTAGAGACCAGGAAAATTCGCGGGTTCAATGACCTCAAGGATAGACTCCAATATCCTCTACACACTCGGGCAAATGCCAACTGTTCATTGGCTGCTGCTCCAATTCCAAAGACGTGTACCAGCTTTGGGAAGCACTTTAGAACGTAAGACGTATGGATTTTTTCAACTTATTTTTGACATTATGAACCTGCACTTGAAATTTGGTTTAAATCAGACTCGTCTCATAAAAATGACGAGAAAATGAAAATAAAGAAAAAATCGAGGTCTCGAGTAAAAAAAAAAAATTATTAACTTCAGCGAGTCTGGAAATAAATATTTTCACGGGTTCGTTGATCCACAGTTGTTTGCATATTCGGGTTTCTGCCGTTGGCTCATTAGCTGCAGTATCGTGTGCGAGTTGCTCTTTAATTCGGTACTTCTTCAGTTGCTGGTTTGTCATTTGCGGCAAAGGACTCGTCATAAAATGCAGGTGCAGGACAAAGGTACCCATTTTTTTTATTATTCCTCGAATTCTTCCGGTTTATAACCTACCACGAAATGAAACCACGCATAATTTTTTTTATATTTTTTTTCTCGATCCCCAGGTGTTTTAGAATTCCCAGCTCAGTTGCAAAGCTCACACACAGCACACTTGCCACTGAAAGGCGGTAGTTTATTACCCGCCTGTCCCCGTCCTCCCGAAAGCCGCGTTCGAGCGAGAGGCAGTCGGCGGAAAAGTACGAGGACATGGCTGGTCTTTCATCTCGATACTCCCCCTCCCCTTCACCCATTTACCTTCCTTCGCGAGGGACCGTTTAAAAACAAGCGTCGCGTCGTGAATATTCATGGGGGAGCCAGGGGGCTCTTTGTCCGGCTTGAACTCTGGTTGCGGAGAGAGAGAGAGAGAGAGAGAGAGTTGCCGCCGCTAAGCTGATTTGATGCGCGCTCCGGGGACAATATCGACGCCCGCTCGCGTATCGCTGGCGCGACAGACTGGGCAAGAGGACCTCCGAGGCAATCTCTGGGCTTGAATTCGCGAAGTAACGACAACACCAATATGAACGTTTGAAACGTGAACAGCCAAAAGAGGAAAAAGGAGAAACAAAAAAAAAGAACCACAACTTTCAAGGTAACATTAAGGTTGTACATATGACTGGTTCCATTATTTTATTTTTACGTTTAAAAGCGGTTAAACTTTGTAGACTTTCGAGTAGCTGAACTTCAACAAAACATATTTTTTTTTTGCATAATTTGCAACAAAGTTGAATTTTTAACATTTGTGTGCAGTTTTTATAAGGAAAGCCAAATGGAATAAATAACTGAATTTATTTTTGTTTAAAGGTAGGTAATGGTGTCTACTGCGTGGTATGGTTTAGTATTATCTAGGATTTTTTTTAAAATTTCATTTAACCTTTTAAAAATCATTTTAAAAATTTTTAAAAAGCTAGGTAAAATTATTATTTTTTCTGAAAGTAATGAAACCATATCACATAGCAGCCAATAGAATTGACATTAAAACAAAAAAAAAAAAAAATCGGCACAGCCAACTAAGGTAATTATTTATAGGCTATATATATATTTTTTACTTTCAAACATAATTTTTCATCCCTTGCACTAATAACGTGGTCGTATAGAAATTTGAATTTGCTTTGCACCAATGTTTAAGATAATATTAAGATGGTTTAGAATAAATTCAAACGAAATTGAAATTAAGAAAAAATTTTAATTTTTTTTTATTTCAACGCCTGTTGGTATCAGCGTCAACAGTTGCATTTTCTCCGCCAGCACTGCAGGATATTTCTACGCGTGCAATATCGTCAGCAGAGCAGACCTTGAAGACTTCTGTGGTTGACGTTTTACCGGTGTTGCAATGGTCGTCAGCACTGCCAGTGACATCGATAAAGGAAGCAGGAGTTTGGTGTTCCATCAACCAACTGTGGCAACATTAAAAACTTGAGCATTCTTGATTACGTAATACACGATTGTTATAACTCTTAACGCATTAAATATCAATGCAACAGGTGTTGTAGTCAGTTTATACACTACGGAAGATTAAAAAGGCACATGTTTTTCAAAGTACTAGTTGAACATACTTCACAACCAAACAGTTTATATTCTGTGGCAAAACAATAGCAAATATTCCAAGTGAAAAACGTTATGAAATAAATCACTGTCCTTTCAATGAAATCGAATATTCTTCGCTGTGTGAAAAATGTAGTGTACTAATTAGACGACCTGATAAACTGAAAACAAATGTCAAGTTATGCAAAGGACTCGCTTCGTACTCTAATAAGACTGTATAACTCTAGAAATCTTAAAGACTTAAGTAATCTGCTTTTTTTGTACTTGTATTAGTGTAGAATTCATGGAATCATTATTTTGTTTGTAAAAGAACTTGTGGTATATTATTTCTTGAACCTGTCACTTATAGGGTAAATTTATGTGATATTAAATAAAATTACTTTTTTTTTGTATTGTCCAAGGATCGAAGGACAGGAATCCATCGATTCAATCAGTAGACTAAATTAATGAATGATTTATTTAAATGCATTTTGGAGTTTTTCCTGAATTTCTAGCTAAATAATTACGAATTTTAAAGATCGTGGACAAAATGTCATCCTCGGCTTACTGGAGGCTGGTAGTAGAAATATTTAAGCCTCTTTTAGGACTTTCCACCAAATTTATTAAAATTAATATTTTTTACATAAAATTATTTTTTTGCATTGATCAAGTATCTAACCAAGAGCCGGAATCCACCAGGTTCGAACCGAGGACTACTAGCTCCATGACGCATGTTGTTTTTTTTTAATTAAAATTTTATCAAAATTTTATTTAAATAATTATTTTTTATATATTTTTAATATTTCCCGATTTTCTATCATAATAATAATTATAGGTTTTCAAGAATGCGGATGTGACATCATAATTTCAAAATGGCGGAATGATTTTTATTAAAATTGTTATTATATATCTTTTTAATTTAAAATTTTTCCCAAAATTTTCTGATTAAAATTTCAGATTTTCAAGATGGCGACCGTAACGAAAATTGCAACAGTTACGTCATAAAAATGGAGAAAACCTAATGTTAGAACCTTTTATGTTAAAATTTAATTAATTATTTTGTTTAGAAATTTTAAAACTTTTCCTAAAATTGTATGATGAAAATAAAGGATTTTCATTTAGAGGCCATAACGAAAATTGAAACGGTTACGTCATAATAAAAATGGCGGATAGTTATAGAATTCAATATAGTGGAATTTTCTAGAATACAAGAAGGCATCATAATTCAAAATGGCGTAATCAAAGGTGGTGAAAACAAAAACGGTGTATCCAAGATGGAAGCCTGGACCAAGGTCAAGGTCAAGGCCATTCAAGATGGCTGCCCCAACGTCACAATCCAATATGGCGGACACCGGCTTCAGCTTTTTGCACCGGCACCAGGCGCCGGACATACTAACATCGGCTCATTTGGGCTTGTTTTCTGCATGCTCGTGTATTCACATTTCTTTGTCCGATCTTTGGGTTTTTTCTATGCCATACAGTGCAAACTAGCTATGGCGTTTGTCCACAATCATGATTTTCAACTGATTTTACTACACCTTCAAACTGAGATATCAATATACCTCACACATCTTATGGTAAATATTTTGAACTTTTTAAAATGCTTAGCAAGAGAAATGTTAAACATCGAAAGAAAAAAAAACTACGAATGCCCTGTTTCTTGGAAGCCGACAGACAATGCGTTGTGATTTGCTTTAAAAAAAAAAAAACTGAAGAAAGAAGATATAATTTCCCTGCAGAGCAATTTATTTGAAACATTTAAACATTAAATGAATTTTAATGATGGTCCCAAGAGAGCTGGTTTTAAATTTCGTAGATTTTTTTTATTATTTCTTTATGAGTGCGCGCTTGATACCGCTCGTTCAGATGAATTTACGTTTTACGGGGAAAACTTTCAAGAATAATATTTACGTTGCGAGGTGGCTAACTGCGGAGGAAGTGGATTCAAAATGAAATATTCTCTTTGAACCATAGACCTTTTACAGTTACGTAAATTAATTTCGCAGCGAATAGATGAAGGAAATGTACCCACTCCTGTGCTACTCTTGTAAAAAGAAAATTATGTTTTTTGGATATGGAGTTTCATTGCGTTAGATAGTATGTACAGTAACGAAGCAGCAATTTTTCCCCCATGAGAAGTGTACGTGTAACGGTAAAATAATTTGATATTCAAGTGGTCATCGTCGTTTCGCCCCTGAAAAAGCAGCGCTAATTGGAGCAGGGGAAATGTTTGCTCTCGAAAACAATTTTTTATACCAATTAGTCCTATCTCAGCTTTTCGTTTAGTTTCAAACAGTGTATTCCTCCTGATTTTTAAACTAAAGCCAAATAAACTAACAAGCAGGCAGAAATCTGATCTGTGAACCGGTACTGTCTTCGAGAACCATCAATTATTGTAGTACCTGTTAGCTTTCTGCTTGATTTTCAGTTCATACGGATATTAATTTAGAAAATTATACTTCCAATATGTTCTTTATGTTACACCCTACTATTTTCCTGGTCACGCCATGAGCCATCTCTTTTTGGAGATTAGTGTGGGTCCAA
Source organism: Bacillus rossius redtenbacheri (assembly GCF_032445375.1). Lineage (NCBI taxonomy): Eukaryota > Metazoa > Arthropoda > Insecta > Phasmatodea > Bacillidae > Bacillus > Bacillus rossius. Next base: position 46,302,759 of record NC_086334.1, read on the forward strand.
AGCAGCCTTAGGGTTGATTAATCCGTCATCATTATCAATTAAGCCTTCTTTAGTATGAATATTAAAAAAAAATTAATGTTCATACAAACGAAATGTCAGGGGGCTTGACAATAATTTGTGGAAGGCAGTGTCGAAACACGGCCGCGAGTTTTTAAAGTGAATACGTCGTGTGAATGGGAAGTTAAAAACGTCCGCCATCTTAACTTTTTTCCTCTCCCTGCAGAGTCTGGTCCGTTATACAACGGTAAATGGATTTTTTTTTAATTATCACGAGCATTCCTTTCTTCTAATCGTCGTTTCTTGCAATTCGATTGAATAAATACGCCATCATCCTTGACATAAATTATGTTGCACCATTCTTCGTAAATTCATATTACAACCTTTATGTGGAAAACGATTTTTTTTTTTAATTTTCAAAAGTGGTTTCAATATTTTATTATTTTCTGCACGAAATGAGTTTCATTTGATTGAAATTGGTAAACACGGTGCGTCTATTATATTCCCTCAAAATGGATGACTCATCCGGAATCGAACGTCCGAGAAACTTGCCTATTGTTCGTTGTGACTTGTAAATATACAAAAATAGTTTGAATTAGTACATGAGTAAACCCTTACCCTATACCAAACCCGGTTTACATTTTGAAACGTTTCAACAGCCATGCTTATTTTGTAAACACTCCGCTTTTCAAACCGGCATCCCGATTTACAAGACGTATTCCCATAAAAAAAAAAATAAGAGCGCGTGTAACTCAGCACACGTGACAGAAGTGAAACTTCTTTTGAATTCAAGCCTCCGCTCGTAAGTGCTCTCTCTTTATAGCTCTTTGGCGTGAGAAACATTCAAAAACAAAATGTTTCACGAAAATGTTGCATCAAAATTCGAAATTTTACTCCCATCGCGCGCAAAAGAAGTTTCGGTACAAAAATTCAGTTATTCCGACGCGTTGCCTGGACGATCTAGCTCGAAGCCGTACTCCTGAGTCGTGAATCTGAGACGGCGAAAGGACCGCAGCTATTCGACCTGAAAGCCGCAAGAGCGTCGTTCTGCAGCGACAAATTGCTTTCCGCTGGAAGCACTTACGCTCTAGTGTTTCTGAGCTACCGAGTAGCCAATAGCCGAGCTTCTTCTTTCGCGACGCTCACAGTACGTAACGGGATGGCAGAAGGGGAAAAAATAGAAGGGAGAAGCAAACAACCCAATACCCGATGACAAAGGCTGAGAGATTTAGTATCGGGAAAAAAAAGACAACGATGTCGGTCCTGCCTTTTTTTTTTTGTACGTTCATTTATTTACCACCTGGGACGTGAAGATTGTTGAGTTTGTATCGCTCTTACCCCCCCCCCCCCCCCCCACCTTTTCCGATCGTAGCAAATAAATCCCCTCCTCTCTGGAGTAACTGATGAAAGTTCCATTTGCGATACCATTCCGAAACTAGAGTTCGCAAAAGCGATAAATTCCAGTTTGTTACCACTAACAGGAAAAAATAAACATCTATATTCAACAAACCAACGAAAAAATACCCAATCAGTAGAGACCCGGAAAATTCGCGGGTTCATTTCGTGTTATGCTAAAATTCAAATAATTATACCTTAGTGCTGCTTCTGTCATTGGTTCACTGTTAATCTGGAGGACTGAGGGCCAATTAGAGACCCTCACTCATAGAAGTGACGAATCACAGGCCACCCAGTCGAGACGACTCACAATTCAGCTAGCTTACAACCCGCGGCTTCGCTAGCACTACTTCAGGGTATTGCGCCATTTTAAGAATCGTATGTAATTTATTCCAAACATTTTTACGAAAAAAATAGAAAAATATAAATTTTCAGGTGTATAATATATTTGATTCATAAAAAAACCGTTTGGCAAAAATAGTTTTTAAGTTAGCTAAAGGCCTTACTAATGAAAAAAAATCATCAGAATCCGTCAATTAGTTTTCAATTGATGCTTGAACAAACAGACAGACAAAATATATAAAAACTATATTTTTAAGTTATAAATAATTATTCCTTGGCTCAGAGTCATTCAGAATAACTGTGGCATAGAAGCAACAAAAAGATAAACGTCATTGGATTCCAGCATATCGTTAAAATGATTCCGCAATTTTTCCTGGATTTTATAAATATTCATTCGTAGAGGCACGAAAATTCCGTGGGTTTATTGACCTGCAGGTGAGACTTGATGACGCTATGTTTTTTTCTCGAACATTAAGCCATTTGTAGGTGCATGTGATTTTTCGCGAAAGGATACCGGGAATAGCTGTATGTTAAACCATTGTGGCATCGTCTGTGTTTCGTGATATGTTGAGTCCCCCCCCCCCCCCAGAGGTATACGTATACTGACGGAATACGAATCCCAGGAATTTAGTGCGGGAAAAAAGAGTTGTCTCGCGGGGAAGACACGCCCCCCAGTCATCTGTTCATTGGCTGCTGCTTCCGGGTCGTTACCACAACGCCGAAATACCATAACGCCGAATGTCCAAATTGACCACAACGTCGACAGCTAGAAAACTGCTGTGTACCACAACGCCGAAATAAAAACTGAATGAATTTGTGTGTGTTTCTTAAATGTACCTTAACGCCGAAATACCACAATCAAACCTAACCTTACCTAACCTAACCTAACCTAGCGTAATATAACCTAACCTAACTTAACCTAGCCTATCCTAGCCTAACGTACCCTAGCCTAACCTAACCTAGTCTAACCTAACCTAGTCTAACCTAACCTAGTCTAACCTAACCTAGTCTAACTTAACCTAGTCTAACCTAACCTAACCTTTGTGGCAGTCCTGCAATGACATTTTTCGGCGTTAGTGTATTTCGGTGTTGTGGTAATTTGGCGTTGTGATACACAGCAGTTTTCTAGCTGTCAGCGTTGTGGTCAATTTGACATTTCGGCGATGTGGTATTTCGGCGTTGTGGTGCGCCCCCCTGCTGCCCTCGAGACAAGGCATCCTACACCACCGTCACTTGTACTTTACTCGACCGGTCAGTCGCTGTTGGTTTATTCACTGGTTTGCTCCACCTTCGGACGTGTCAAAGCGATTAAAGACGTCACAGAAACATGCAAAACTGTTGAGTTGTCAGATGACTGCGCGTTATTCCCGTGTCCAAAAACCGCGCGAATTTGTTCCTAACGGAACACAAACATTATTGTAGAATTACAGATATTTGCCAATTTGTACATTTACACGGAAATAAATAATATTGTATCACTACAAAATAGTGTTCAGAGTAACACTGGATCCGGATTCTTACCCCGGGTATTTAGCCTTTGTGTTGTCCTAGTACCTCCAACCGTTTCCTGAATGGTGTTCCAAAATTAACTGAACACATAATAAAAAAAAATGAAGCCAAATTGTTGGATATTCTATTACCTTTTTTATGGTTTAAAAAATAATGCTTGAATGAAAAAAATTTATTAAAATATCATATAAAGCGTCAATTTCAGTAAGAAATACTTAATATAGAAACATGTAAATCATATATGTAAAACTAACAATAGCCATGTTTTGTACAAAGTTTCAATATCTTACGTGTAGCATTACAAACTATTTCTTGGCTGCTGTTTTCCAGAGGAATGTTTTGTAAAAGTACAGTCTTCTTCTGTACAGTCGCGTGCGCTACGACGGAACGCCGGCGGAGTTGCGAGGTGACTCGGGTCGCACGGCAATGGAGGACTTTTAGTCGCATCTCGTCGCGTCGACTTTCCCGCCGAGAGGTGCCGCGACCCTCGCCGGAAACGTTTTAAATATTCATGGGGATTCCGGGGGTGGAATATTGCTTTCTTCCCCAGCGGCGGCAGAACCGCCCCGGGCTTCCAGGCCGGCTACGTCAACAGTGGAAATTATTATCTTGAGGCACCTTGCACTGTAGGTTTTACTTTCTGTAAACGGAACAGACATATTCATGTAAAATTACAGACATTTGTAAATTTGTATGTTTACACGAAAACACATTTGTCACTACAAAACAGCTTTCGCGGTAATACTGGGTTCGGATTCTTACCCGGAAATTTATGATTTGTGTTACCCCAGCACCTACATTAGTTAAAATTGTTTGTATACAGTTCCCTGAATATATAGATTTTCAGTATGAACTGCGAACATTAATGAGCATAATAGAACAAAATAATGTCAAATTGTTGAATACTTATTCCTTCATCTTTTTTTTATGGTTTAAAATATATGCTTGAATGAAACATAAATAAAAATACAAAATTATGCACCAATTTTTGTAAGAAATACTCAGCATTATCTCGAAAAAATCTTGTATCATATGGAAAAACATCCGTAGCCATTTATTATACAACTTTACAATATATTTCTTGTAGTATTACAAATCATTTCTTGGCAACTGGTTTCCAAAAAGGAATCTTTTGTAAAAGCAAGAAAATATTTTTTTCTGAGCGTGGGTCCCGGGTTTGAATATCGGTCCTGTGTGGGTATTCACACCTGTTGGAAATTTTTCTTCCCGGGCATGAGACTGCAAACTGCAAACTGAAAGCTGCACTAAACGTACCGTTTCGGTGTGAGATGCTGGCCAGGTATGACAATAGTTATACGCGTCGAAAACTTCAGAGACCAAGAACCCACGTCTTGGACAACTTATCACGGACTAGTAATGACCAGAGACAGGAAAATTTTTTTTTTGCGTATTCATTCCGCGATAGTAGTTCTAAAATTCAAATACACGTACATTTAAGCTGATTTTGTCCGTTGGCTCGCTGTTCATCTGCGATCGACTCCGAGTCAGCGAGAAACCCTCGACCGGAGAAGTTAACTGAATCGCGGGGCAAACCAGTTGAAGACAACTCACAAGCCAGCGGCCAATGGACTGGCGTTGTTTGCCCGGGTGCACAGAAACAGAGGGCCGTGTAGGTCCGTCTCGGAGGTCACTGAAGTGGCGAAGAGGCGACTGACGGGTACCGTAAAACGGGTGTAGACCTAAGATACACATAAAGTTCTGCCATTCCCGATTACACCCGAACAATTCACCTTCGGCCAACTTCGGGATTTGTTTTATTTTTGCGCAGGTACAATGATTTCAAATATTAAAAGTGGTCGGTTAGGTTATTTGCATAAAAACACTTTAAAACACTATGGACGGTTAGTTAGGTTAGTATAGCTACATTAAAATAAACATAGAAATATAAATATATTAAATAAACCCGAGGTTGGACGAAGGTGAATTGTTCGGGTGTAATCGGGAATGGCAGAACTTTATGTGCATCTTAGGCTTCCCGTAAAACGGGGTGAATATGATCAGAGGTGTGAATAGAAAAGTTTGTAACATTATATGTTTTGAAGCATAATACAGCAGAAAAGAATTGTACATAGAACTACATATTATAACTACCATTATAAATATTTGAACAATGTGTAGGTAATATTTTCTTCTGTATTATGTTCCAAAATATAATGTTACAAACTTTTGATCCTATTCGCCCCTCTGATCATATTCACCCCGTTTGACGGTACTTCACGTGTCCGCCTGACGTGTGCCCGTAACGCGATCTGGCGTCGCAGCTTCGCCTGCGCGCTTATGCGCTGGCAGCGAGTAACGGAACCGAGGGGCCCCGAGACACTCCTGCTCCAGCCTGGAGCTCGCCGATCGAACCCTCTGGGGCTGATTTGCATGAGTACCTGGTGCCGCGCGCCCAGGGTCTGCCCCCCCCCCCCCCCCCCCGCCGAGGAGCGAACATCGGGGCAGGGTGCGCGCTAAGGGCTGCGCAGTGCCGGACAGGCGGGCCCGCCATCTAACGAGAAGCCTAAGATGTACATCAAGTTCTGCCCCTGCCCGAACACGCCCGAATATTCACCTTCGGCCAACCTCGGGATTCGTTTTATTTTTGCGCAGGAAAAATGAATTCAAATATTAAAAGGGGTTCGGTTAAGTTAGCTACATTAAAACGCTTTAAAACACTATGGACGGTTAGTTAGGTTAGTATAGCTACATTAAAATAAACAGAGAAATATAAATATATATAAATAAACCCGAGGTTGGCCGAAGGTGAATATTCGGGCGTGTTCGGTAGGGACAGATCTTGATGTACATCTTAGGCTTCCCCCATATAACACATTCATCGAAACATACACACTTATACCAACACCGAAAACAAAATTTTCTCTACTTTCAAAAATAAAAAGATTGCCTTGGAAACCAGTTTGACAAGAATTAATTTTCAACACTACATAAAAAAAAGATATTGTAACTTCTTACAATACATTTGACGTGATAGCGTTCTATTGGCGAAAACGTAATGGTCATGCACATACCACTGATAGAAATTGCAATAAATTTTTTAACTTTTTTTTCAAACGAGGAGATCTTCGTAATCTCAGATAACTGAATCTCCAAATAAAATACGCCAAGTGCCAACCTTCCAGTTATGTTTCGTTGTAAAGGAGCAAACAAACACGTGGAAGGATAAAAAAGAAGGTTCGCGTTAGACTCAACGAGATGTCGAACGTTTTGTTATAATATCAGCATTATTTTAAGTTATCCATTCATGTTCAAAGTAAGTGAGCTCAGCACTCGTGAGCTTGCCGACATAACCGTTAATTTTAGAAGATCCTGGGTAGTTTTTAAACAGCGTTCTTCGTAAGTTTATGGCGAAAATGTTTGAACGGTGAAGAAGAAAGCCGTTCTGCTCCCATCTCGACTATATTCAGCGAATTCACGAGACGTTCATGTGTTTGGTGGCTAATTACCAACCAGTGAGGTAACACCAACTGTGGTGTGTGGCGAGGAATCTTTGTATTCAAATTCCTCCCTCTAAGACGGTTAGCGGTTCGGAGTAGAGATGTGAATGAGAAAGTTTTCAAACGAATATTTTCTGGGAAAATATAAAAAAAAAATATTATTTTCCGGAAAATTGTCATTTTTTCAATAACAACATGGATTTACATGATTATAGGTAGTTTAATATAATTACGTAATCAATTTTTTTTATTTTCTGCAGATTGGTATGTACAAATTAGAAAAAAAAATTTCCATCAGTTGGTACAGGGCAGCATGAATCCTACCAAAATATAAAATGTTAAGTGAGCCATTAGGCTTCTGTTTGTATGAAAAAAAGTTGATAAATTTTATTTGAGTGTTGGTGTGAGATTAAAACTCGTTGGAAATTGTCCTGTTTTATAAGAAAATAACAGGGAGTTTTTCCCAAAAGTACTTTTCCTGAAAACTAGCGTCGGAGCCATATTCTTCAATCTTGGATGTTCCGTTCCCCAGAGCCCGTGTGAAGAGCCGTGCTACGTAAATCCCGATCAAGAAAATAAACTGACGAGGATTTCGCAGTCACTTGCACGCCCTCTTCACACGCAGTGAAGTAAATTTACGGGCTTTCCAATGAAGAATGCTGTCGAATAAACTAAGAGTTCTTCGTTGTTACAGTTACCAGATCTTCGTACAAACTTCATCAGATTCCGACTTCCGAGCCCGGTGTTCGGTTAAAGAAGTCCCGCGAAGGAAGATAACTTATTTTCTTAATACTTGACAAGGTTTTGAAAGTTAATTAATACACACAAAACAAAAAAAAACTGTACTTTTACAAAAAAAAATTCCTTTGGAAAACAGTTGCCAATAAATGGTTAATAATACTACAAGAAATATATTCAAACATTGTACAACACGTGGCTATGATTATTTTTGCATATATAAAATACGTTTTTTCGAGTATTTTTCGAGTATTTATTACAAAAATTGGTGCATAAGTTTATAAATTTTTTGATGTTTAATTCAAGCATTATATTTGTTAAACTATGGAGAAGATAATCCAATATTCAACAACTTTGACTTTATTTTGTTGTATCGTGTTTATTACGTGCGCAGTTAATCCTGGAAATCTATTCAGGGAACGGTTTACAAATAACTTTAACTATTGAATGTTCTGGAACAACACAACACATAACTGACTAGGTAGGAACCCTAACCCTAAGAAAACTCTTTTGTAGCGATAAAGTTGTTTTCATGTAAATGAACAAATTTAATTCCATAAAAAAAACTTTTTCAGTGTATTAGAATGATTTGTGTGAGTTCATGTTGAAAGAAAGTAAATTCAGTGCCCGTAAGTCTGCGAAGATATCGGTAGAGTTTGTTTACGAACGTTTCTTAGATGATGAATTTCCATATAAAACTTCTTCAAGAAAACTGTTATTTACACACAACTGATAAATATGTGGCTTTTAAGTTTCGTTAAAACTAAATCCATTTTATATTTTATTTTCATTTAATTACATAACTAGCATATACTATGTGCAGTTTTTAAGACTATCTAAACGAAAGGTGATTTTGTAGTAAAATAAAATTACTTCATGGTATTACATTTTTAACAGTTGTTCGAAAGAGCTATTAATTATTTTATGAGCATAATAAATGAAAACATGCAGCTAATTTACCTTTATTCTCACACGTGTAAGCCAGCACTTGTGGACACGCCCGTGGAATTAAGCAGGCGTACGTTTTTTAAGGCTTAAGACAACTCAATTTATTTTCCCCCGTGTGTCCTTGATCAGCGTAGGCTTCCCTCCGCGAGAGAGCCAGGGAGATAGTTAAGCCTATTAGGATGCGGTCTTGCGAGCCTATGCGCACAGCCTCGTGACGTCCCCCCCCCCCCCCTCTACCACCCACCAGAGCACACTTTCGTCGAGAAGAGCTTCAGAAGAAATCACTGCTCAAGATATCCGAGCCGTGTCTTCTTAATAAAAACATAAAATAATATTTTGAGGTAGAAATGGAGATTTATGTTACCTTATTTCATTCTGAATTTGGATAATTTGTGGAGAGAGAAAAATTGCTAAAAAAAAAAAAAAAAAAAAAAAAAAAAAGGATGTACTCAGAATAATATGTTTAGGTACGCAACTCCTGGTATAGATTCTTGAAAGCACTGAAGAGACATACAATGCACCCTTATCAATATAATGTTATAATGTTATGTTAATATAGTGTTATAATGTTTTCGTACGACGATATTTCGAGTCCTGCGCTTAGGGGCGAAACCGCGCTAGAAGCACCAGGGGGCGTCGCACTTATCATCCCGCCTCACTAACAATAACACGCTCTTGACTAGGCGGGGCCCTTAAATTTCGGTCTCAACCATCACGTTTGTTATTTTTGTTTGTTTAATATTTTATGAAAAAAAAATTTTAAAAACTGTGACTATATAAATTAAACTGTATACATTGCTCAGTTGAAATTTTTCTTCTATAAAGTGGTCTTGGCACAGTTAGTCAATCAAAAGGTGTTGACGATAAAAACTTGTATAAACATCGGATAGCGTGTAGCATAACACGGGAGAAGAAATTTTCGAAAAAAAAAAATCGTGGAGTGTCTTTGTAATGAACACTCGTATAGATTGCCCCTAGGCCCCCTAAACAACGATGACATAATAATGGCGAATGACGAGAAGTCTTAAACCTTTTCAGTGCAGAAGTCGGTCGTGTTGACACCGTGTCTTTTTCCAAATACCTCCCTAAAGACCCTTAAATATCTTAATATATGTCAACCAAATGTTTTTTACCTTGCGATTAGTTTGAAAGATCCTCATATAATCGCCGATGCTGCCTTTCGAGAAAGAACAAGTCACTCGTGAACTTTCATGCGCCAATGCAGCCTTTATGGACTTATGCAACATCTTTTAGTTAAAATGCAACGTTAGTTTGTTGCTTAGCCAACCAAGTGTTGTTCACACCCTTTAATGTTTATCTATGTATGCCAACTTAGGTTACTTGGACGTGAAAAGAATGGGAAATTGCATAAAAATATAGCGAACATATTACCGTAGAAAATGTGTATCTTTGTTATCTCATCTCGTAATGTTAGCGTGGAAAGAATTATGATACCGTGGGTATGCCACAAAAAACGTGACCAAGTTAAAAGTGTCAGAAGTATATCTCGAAAAAAAATACTCCCATATCAGTTTCTCAATCAGTAGACTAGGAATAAAAATTTCACTATCCTGATCACGTCTCAATTCATAAAAAATTGTTCGACAAAAGTTAACTTCAGTCGACTTTGTTTTGCCTTCTTTATTATTATTATTATTATTATTATTATTATTATTATTATTATTATTATTATTATTATTATTATTAGTACACCCACGATGTACTTCTTTCACAGCTAGTTTCTCACTGAATCGAGTCATGAAAACGAAGTGTCCTTTTTTAGTAGACTTATCAAAGTCCCTGATTTTTTGCTGACGGCTAATTGGGGGAAGTCTTATAAACAAAGTTAAACTTAACGTACGTCTATAACACCACACACAGCCATGCTTTTAACACAGAGCACCTAGGACTCAAGTGTGGCGAGCAAAATTTAACGTCTTAAAAATAAATTGTTTTTATAATTAACTCAACCAAAACAACCAGTGTTGAGATAATTTATACTCCCTTTCGCTCGTTGGAACCCCCAATTTGGGTCTGTAGCTGTAAATTTAGTGAGAAAATACATGTTTGAGTGTTCTACATATTTATTAAAATAAATATAAAATATTTTCTTACACGTTTACATGACAGATAGTGTAGTTATATTTGGCAGATATATATATACGTTCTTCCAATTGCCTGACGTAGGTATGCGAAATTTGATGTTTGGGAGAGTCACATTAGTATGGGGTGGAAAATTAAAAATGTGTAAAAAAAAAAATAGCGGTTGTGATAGAAGTGAAACTTCATTTGGCAATTTAAACCTCGACTAGTATGTATATCGTAAGGGGTTTAACGGCAGATATATAGAAAGAAAGAAGAACATTTTATAAATAAACATGAATTAAAAAATTATTACCCACTTCAAACTAACTGCTCAGGAGATCAATAATTATTGATCAATAAATATTGATTAACTATCAATAAATACTACTGTTGAAATACACTATAAAGAAAATTTGTTTCGTAAATATCAAACAAACTAGGACTGATTATAATGAAAAGGTTTTTAATTGAATGTTATAATAGTTATAGTTTAAATGTGATCAGGCATTCTTTTAGATTGATTTTGTAGCTCTGCAAATATCACATTATCACTTAATTATAGTGCAGCAGATTCTGCCAGTAGGCTACATAGACATATAGCAATGCATTCATAGGCACATTCATAGGCATTGGTAATGTTGATGTCGTCGAATGAATAAACAATGACACATGTACACCAATCCGCGACGCTTAAACTAAACGGCACGGACCTACCTCAAGGTAATTATTTTCATTAGCCACAAAGTGAAAATAAAAACCGTTAATATTCAACGCTTGGGATTTGTTTGAACTTTTAGTTGAACTTAACATATTTACACACGCTCGTGGGCTCATAATTATAATACGGTGTGTGATTTAATTGATCAAATAATAATTCCAGACAAATAATTACCCTGTCAAACAAAAGCGTGAAAAGCATTATACCAGCAAAATATTATCTAGTTAAACAGCTAAAACAATACTCATATAACAATGTTAAACAATGCTTATTTACACAAGTAATTATAATAATACGTACTTGAAAGAACAACATTTCCTAGCAAATATGGCCCGTGGCACGGTGCACAACAATAAGCTCAAACCCCGCTGTGTTGCCCTCTGCCCAATCACTCCCTTACTAGATGCCAGCAAGTCGGGGTGGCGTCAGGCGCAGGCGGGTCCCTACCGCCGTGACCCGCCTATCCCTGCAGCATGGCGGGGTTCAACCTGAGCCGCACGCCACCACGTGGAGTCCGCGCAAGGGAACGAGGCCCGACAAGTTCTCTGCGCCGTCCGCAACATATTCTTCGTTCTTTTTGCGTCGGAAACGTTTCACGTCGGTGGTCGTCTCTCGGGGCGTGCGCATCTCTCTCGCGGGCTGTTGGCTGGGAGTTCCCTGCGCCCTATTGGGTAACCGAAGGCTGGCAGTGCGTGTGGGTTTTGTGTGCGTGCTGGGGGCGGCCTAGCAGCGCCAACTGCTACCGACCGCGTCCCGCGGGTGGCGGATACGGGAGCCCAGCTCGAGAGTTGCAATCTCGCTGGGGTGGCTGTGAATAACCAATAGCAGTCCGCGGACCACTTGCCGGCCTGTGGAGTCGTTATTACGGCTATCGGGGTGAAAGGTAGCCTGAATGTAGCTCGGCGCGTGGCAGGAAGCAGCTTCGTCGGCGAAGGCACCGCAGGGGAGCTCGATGTGCCTTAGTAGCGAAGTGTAGACGAACTGCGGGCTGGAACTTGCGGAGCTGTGAACTGCTGCGCGCGCAACGGAATGGAAATGCATCGTAACTCTGAAGGAAGACATCAGGAACCTTCAGCTGGGGCTACTGTAGGTCTGGCAGTAGTAGCCTCGAGCGGCGCGACCTTAAACCGTCTCGGGAATTTTGGGTGGCGAGGTTGGTTCCCTCCCCCCACCCTGGCTTGAAAGGTACACTGCTGTTAACCTGAAGAAGGAAGATGAAGATGGCGCAACGTCAGGCTGCCTTTCGCTCCGTGCGCCCGCAGTTCGAGCCGGTTTACTGGCTCGTCTGCTCACTTCTGTTTTAACTGTGGCTGCCTGGGCAGCTGTGGCTGGGCTGACGAGTGAAGTCGCCCGCCCCTGGTTAATAACAACCCAGGAGTTCCCAAACTTTAAATGCGGGCCGCAAGGCCCAAGCACCCAACTCCAGCATGGTTGATTTTTCAGCCCCTCCAACTCTTCTTACCTGGACCCTTCTTCCCTCTTGTCCAGTAGTTACCTGCATGCCTAATGCATGATAATTGATCCCCGCATGACCCGGCCCAGGGTTTTCCCTGTGTCTATGCAGGTTTTACCTGGGTCACATTAGTTAGCTTTTAAGCTAATCGTCCAATGGGACGTCAGCCATGGCGCCAATCGCAGCCATGGCTGGCCAGTAAACCCCAATTAGCACATGATGCACGCGCCCTTGTCCTGTATGGTTAAAAACCCGCATGTTAGAGTGTATAGGCTTCGGCCTGAGACACACTTAGGTCCTCCCATAACCTGGACCCACACCTTACACAGAATAATTTAGGCTAGGAAAAAAAAACTTTTCACAACGTTTAAAGAAAACTTTGCATTAAAATTCGGCCTGGACATTTTACTTCCAACACGCCGAAAGAAGTTTCACTTCAATAAAACTAAATCTATTTTTATAAATAAATTTTTACTTATAAACGACAATGTTACGATAATTCCCAATGGGAAAAAAATATAGATTTCATTAATTTCGATTGGGCAACCGTAATTTATGCACGGAAAATATTTGAAACATTAGCGAAAAAAATGAAAAATTATAACATGGATCTAAGTTCGGCTGTAACTAAGGAATTACCGACAGTAATGATGAGTCTCAAGATCGAAATTTTATATCTCATTAAATATGATACGCTGTGACGGTTCAATCCGTGTTTTCATACGTGTTACCGTTCGTCCGCGAAGGTCCTCCGAAGAAAGATCTGCACGAACTTCCAAAAGGTCGTTTCAAGCTCATCTCTCTTATGCTCTTTGGGAGCTTAGCCTCCCAAAAAATCGCACGAATTTTGATCCATTTTTATTCTACTACTATTAGCCGTGTGCCCGATCGGATTTCCCATCGCCAACATCTCAGGAACCACCGGACTTCGATAGACGTCAAACCGGCATAACTGAGAAATACATAAACCTAACACTGAAAGCATGCTTTTCAGAATTTATATTTAATTTAGAATAAAAATCATTAAATGTGAATTTGTTTCTAATTAAAAACATAATAATTCTCAGAAGTATTTGATCTTCATTTCTTATGAATTACAAAAAAAAAAAAACTGTTACATCTGACTTCTATTTATAAACAGAAGCTTAAACACCAACTTACATATTTCTGACTTTAAAAATGGCAATCTTTCATCCCCTATTTAACCCTCTTAGGGGAATTAATTTACAAAAATCTCTTTCTTAGTGCTCACATGCGTCATGTAAGGAACTCCTGTACAAGATTTCACGACCGGTTTAAGCTTTACGTTGTCTGCGAGTCAGTCAGCGCTAAGCAGAGGCCGACCCTCGCTGTTCGGGGCACGGCGCAGAACTCACGGCGTCGCGCTGCTCCATGGGCGACTGCTGGCGGCTGCTGCGAGGGGTCTGGGTCGCACGTCCGCGCTGCCTGCTTCCCGGCCGACGAGTGCCGCGGCCGACGGCGCGGTGATGACCCGGCGGGAGGGGGAGGGGGAGCCCAGACCCGCGCATGCGCACTCGCTTCTCCTCCGCCGGCACGCGCTCTCGCGGTCCCGCGCCGCGCTCAACACGTGTGTCGTCCTGATCATGGGGGAGACTGAGACCTTAATTTTGACGTGACAACGTCTAATAAATCGATGAACGCCGGCTGCACGCACGAAAAAGTGTCCCGTTACGCACATTGTTCCGTTACGCTGTGTTCCGTTACGCTGTCGGCGAGTGCAGTAATAATAGGTTATGTTAAAATTGACTAAAAAATTATGGTGATTCATATAATTGATGATAGATATTTGATTACAGTTTATTTATATGAAAACTTGTTCATAATAATATTTAAACTTTATAGCTAAACGCCAGTTTTTAAAATTAATTACAAGTCATCTACACGTGAACTTTTTCGTCGACTGTTTATAAAGTGAAGTGAAAAGTTAATGTGGTTTTCATTGCTTATTACAACAACAATTTCGGCAATAAAGGTTAATTATTCTTGCATTTTAAAAATCTGATTACTATTATAATTTCAAGTATTCATTATTTTATTATTAAAATAAAAATGATTCAATTTTATTCATAAAAGTATGCAATCATTTCATCAATGTTTTGCTATGTATGACGTCACGTAAAAACTATCGTCCGTAAACCGACTTTACAGACAACCAATTTTTTTTTGAAGTAGTTTTGGGCCCGCCCGCTAGATGGCAGCTTTCATAATATATTGTTAACATAGCTACATCGATTGTGAGATGTGATGCATCGGCTATATCAGGCAAACAAACCAGTGAAAATGATTTCACTTTATTTTGGTAGCCACTTATTTTGTGGTGTCATACCAGAAATTTTTACATTTCCTTCTCATTTATATATAACATTACTTTTTTTAAAATACAAAACAGCCTTAAGTGTTTTTTTTCGCATAGTTGAAATCAATTTTACAAAACAATTAGTATCAAGTAGATAAATTAAAATAATTAACCTAAAACTTTTTATCAAAACTACTATCCCGAGATTTTGTTTGCTAGTAGTTACGGGCCCACCCAACAGACAGCGTCATATGTCGCGCGCAACATGGTATCAGTTTCCACTGTAGGAGTAGCACTTCTATGTCCTTCCTTGTTCTGTGGTCGTGGTGACGTCTGAGTTCGACCGAAACAGCTCTGCTGCTGGCCAATCACGAAGAGATAAGTGAGAAACATCCATTAGATACGACTTACGGCCTAGAGTGCTTCCCGAATCTGGAGTGCGTATTTGTAGTCGAACAACATTTTTATTTTAAATGATGGAGAAAGTGTTTAAGATGGAACACCTATCGTCTCAATCATTTTTCACTGAACGACGTATTACAACCAATGTGAATATTGTTGCTGTCACAGAATTATTTACTTTAAATTCTTCTTTTTTTTCTTTACCAGGCTCAGGAGCTACAGGGATGATTTAACCGGCCGTAAATTCGTTCACTGAGATTGCTGTGTGACCACGCGCGTTGTCGTGATGCAACATCCAGTTGCTCTTGATGTTTGGTCCCACACGAGCGATCCTTTTTAGAAGGTTTTGAAGAACCTCTCGGTAAAAGTGTTGACTATGACTGTTTGGCAATGAGACACAAACTGTTTGTAGACGGTTCTCTGGCTATCAAAAAGCAAACCATGATGCATTTGATTCTCGACTTGCTAATTATTGCTTTTTTTTTGGGCCTTGTAGATGTTGAAGTGTGCCATTCCATGTTCTGGCGCTTGGTTTCCGGATCGTACTCGTCACCGGTGATGACACGTTCAAGAAAATGGGGATCATTTTCAATCGACTCCAAAAAGTCAAGGCACCTTTCTCTCCTGCTGTCCTTTTTGGTCCTGCGAAGGTTTTTTTTGGAACCTTCTTTTGCGCAGATTATTCTCATCCCCGAGTCATTGGTCCAAAGCTTATGAACGGTGGTGAGAATCAAATTAAACTCTCCCCCGATCATTTTGACCGTCAACCGACGATCTGAACTTACAAGAACCCGGATTCTGTTGAAGTTTTCATCGGTCCTTGAAGAAGAAGATCTTCCGCTTTTTGGTTCATCTTCAATCGACTGTCTTTGCTCTGAAAATGCCTAAAACAAACGGAAAACACAGCCCTTGACAAAACTCTGTTCGTAAGCCTGCTAAAGTTTTGCACAAATTTCCGTTGCACTGTGCCCAAGTATGAAGCCAAACCTGATAGTACACCAATGCTCGAAATTTATGTCACCCATTGTTAGAACGCACTAAAAAAAAAAACTGTTTCACGAAAAAAAATCGCCGTGGACAACGGAATGTCTGGAGTAAGTTCAAACTCGTAATGAAAGCATATCATTAGTT
This sequence comes from Bacillus rossius redtenbacheri, assembly GCF_032445375.1. NCBI lineage: Eukaryota > Metazoa > Arthropoda > Insecta > Phasmatodea > Bacillidae > Bacillus > Bacillus rossius. The sequence continues at coordinate 46,319,252 of NC_086334.1, forward strand.
AATCTGCCACCTCTCCAAGTTGCCAGATCGAATGCTATGCTTACAGTCTCATTACTTAATTTACACTACTCGTATAATTGAAATGTTTGACATTGTCAAAATTGCTAGAGGCTCATATATAATTTCTTTGTACTTATGAGGGTTATGAACTGGCAATAAATGTAGAAATAACAAATCTAATACTGCACATACGTCCAAACGTCCACCGGAAATACGTTTACCACTGAGGAAGCAGTCGATGTGCGAATGACAACAATTTGGGCCATTGTTTAGAGACTCGTGTATTCTGCACGCGATAATGCGACAGATTGTTAAACATCGACATACTGTGTTAACGATTTTGAAGAAAAAAAATTGTGGATTAGAAGTACCTTCCAGCACAATGGTGGACGTAATTGGAGGATATGAGGTGTGTATGTATATATTGTATATATATAAGTTGAAAATTAATTGTGCAAAATATCAGTGAAGGCAGTAAGTTAGTTTTGGTGATGCAAACTCATCTGTTACAACACCTGCAACTTCAACTTTGTGAAGCCGCGTCACCTACGGTTTATTCTGTATGCCCATATGCCATTGGGTTGGTGTCAATATAAGTTTATTGAATACACGTGTTAAAATTGTATGTTATTCATTAAATTTCTTTTCGGTTTCTTACTCCCCTACCGAAAAAAATAATCCTGCATCCGCCACTGTTTTCATATATTAAGCGTGTTGATGGCATAACTGTGACTAATTGAAATTTCGTGGTTGACCGTAACGGCAAGAGGAATAATACTACGTTATGAGAAATATTTTGGCACGAAACGTTTTCGTTGAAATGGTCTCTCTACTGTTGAGCGTTGAAGACTATCGTGGACGGTAACAGCCGTTTGTTCAAGGCTTAGATCACAGAACCTTCAGCCCCGTGAAATACGTCCTTCAAGCCGGTGACTGTCGAGAGCACCTGGGAAAATTCGTGATTTTTAAAATTCAGACTACAGAGTTGCTTATCAACAGCGAGCGTTTTTTTATTCATCAGATTCTGTCGTCAGCACGATAAAAATTTTCCTCTGTGTTTGAATCAGCTTTTTATGTTATAAAAAATACATCGTTGGCTTGGCTTGTACTAATCCAGGTCGCAGTCAATAAACTGTCACAAAAACGTGACACTAGTAATTGAATTATAACCGATCACGAAATTAATCCACGAGATTTGTCTGCTATGTTTGGAACAGTCATGTAATTCCAGAACTTTCTGTTTATCTACCTCTCGATGAAACTTGTTACTTTTTTTACTTGAGCTACCAAAAGGAAATAGAAGCAAATATTTTCATATTTCCTCGCTGAAAGTTGGTTATTAATAAACTCCGTATTGCTGAACATAAATTGCTTGCTTTAATTCTCAGAATTATAATTAAATACATGCAAAAGAATGGTTAGTAAAAACTTTGAAATCTGCAACCTAAATCTATACTGGAATTTCGATATTGCACACGAAACGCTTTACCTAAAGCAGCGAATGGGTAATATCAGCTACATTGGCATGCAGTGGTTAGCATCCGATAGGTTTCCGGCAACTCAGAGTAAATTATGGACACGAGAAAGAAGTTAAAAGCGTTTACTAATTGGATTGAGGCGTTTGGGCGCGCCTCTATGCATATCTTAGTCATGTTCTCTTTTGCTTGGTATTTTCACGCTGGCGCAAGCTTTCATTACGTTTGCAATTCAAAGTTAAATTTACGCATTATTCTGTAAGAATATAAAGACTGCGCTTTTTGCTCCAGGTAAGTATACCAGATGATTATGGGCCTTATTTGTAAAACAACCTATTGTTAGGGACTGAAAGATTTGCGGTTGGAATGACCTCTAGGCCAGCTTCCACAATCCTCTGTACACTCGGGAAGATGCTACATGTTCTTTGGCTGTTTACTTTTGAGATGTTTCGACTGGGCAGCCAGTGATTTGATGCTTCTTTGGTTGATGGTCTCTCATCGACTCAGAGTCCTCCAGATAAACTGTGAGCCAATAGCACAATCAGCGCAAAAGTAACTACAAATGTTTGAAAATCAGCCTATCGCGAAATGAGTCCACGAATTTTTCCTGTCTATAGCGAGTGTACATTTTATATTAAACTTTTGTAGACAACTCGCTCGTGAATAATTTTTCCCACGTGAAAATGGTTTTTTTTTTCTGCTGAAGACCTGGTCAATCACAAACAAATATGAGATGTCGTCAGTTGTGACGACTGTATTTGCTGAAACGGGATTTTTGTTTTCGTACAGAGTCATTTAGACACATGCAACGGCTATCATGCATACCCTTACAGTAAGTACTTCACGTGCCCGAGGCATCGATAAAGTATTTCAAGAACAGCTTCTTTAAGTTAGTGTGAAGGTTTCCAAAGCCGTTTCCACCGTTTCCACGTTCATAGTTGAATCTCGGTTTGTACCCTAAACCTGTAAGTTTTCTCGTTATTTCTCATTCGAAGGCTGTGTCTGAGTGAGTAATGCATGGCGCAATGCGAGGCTACTCTCATCTTTGTAAAGAGAACAGATGGTTCTGGCCATACTTTCGACAGCTTTTTTCCCCTCCCTCCTCTGAACTGCTTTAATGAATTTACGACTACACCAGGCGGGAATTGCGAGATAGCTTTCTGCGGCCCTTCATGAAGTTCAACACTGATGTAGCGGTATTCGTTCTTGTTTACCTGTAATGTTAGGAGAATTTCAGTAACGCAGCACTAACTATATCAAAACTAATCTCACATATTTTGCACAGTATGTAAATTTTCATTTAAAGAAATACCTATATAAGTAGGAACTTCTACAATGTCGCTTTTACTGGCTATTGTGTAGCTCAAGCGAAAATCTGAAATAAATAAATATATATCGTTTAGCGTATCATGAATTATATAGTATTTATCTAGAAGCGTGAAAATAAATTTTCGTCGATTCTAGCTTTCTACACATTTGTGACCAAACATAACAATTAGGCAATGCAGTATACACAGAAAAAAAATATGTTCTTTTACAAAAGATTCCTTTGGAAACCATTTTCCAAGAAATGTAACACTACAAGAATTTGTAAACACATAGCTATGGTTATTTTTGCACACATGAAATACGTTTTTCGAGATTATATTGAGTATTTTGTACAAAAATTGTCATATAATTTTATATTAAAATTACTTTTTCATTCAAGCATACAATTTTTTTAAACCATGAAAAAGATAACATAATATTCAATAATTTGACTTTGTTTTGGTCTATCATGCTTGTTAATGTAAACAGATAATTCTAGAAAGCTGTTCAGGGAACGGTTTACAAATAACTTTAATTATTAGAGATACTGGGACAACACAAAGCATGAATGCCGAGGTAAGAATCCGAACCCAGTATTACTATGAAAGCTATTTTGTAATGATACAATTTTTTTTCCATATAAATATACAAATGTGCAAATATCTGTAATTTAAAATAATATTTGTGTTACATTAAAAAATAAAATGCACAAACTAAAATAAAAACTTCAATTCTAAGATTCATTTGAAGCAGTGGTCTTTAAAACGCATCTCCTGAGCCACTTACAGCTCGCCAGGCGATTATTTTTTTGTGGCTGGCGAACAATGTTTCAGCGAGCACTATTTTCCATACAACCTCAAGTACGAGGTGGACTGCGTGCGAGGAAGACGCCTGGTAGCTCTACCGTAACTGCTTGGATGCATTTTCAGGCAAAGAAAGAACGATATAAATTAAAACGAAAGAGAAAAAAAATCCAAAGAATGATTTCTTGTAAAATGGTTTCGCTGTCCTAAAAAAAATTGCAACTTAAATATTAAATTTGTTAATTCTATTGTAGCCAATTTCTGCAAGCCCCGGCGGCCCGCCAATACTTTCCCCGCCCTCCCCTTCTTAAACTTGTCCGCCCCACCTCTAGTACAGCCATGCCGCCCCTCCTTCCCCTCTTTTCTCCTCCTTTCCCCTGAGTACCGCGATTTTAGCGCCTCTATCGGCTTAGTTTTTGCTGGTATATAGCCCCGGGCCTGAGGCTATTCCTCGCAGTCCTCGCTCCCTCTGAGCAAGGCTGTCCACCGACATGTGCACTACGAGCTCGTTCTGACACCGTTACTATGCCCGTCGGCTCCTTGATCGCCCTTATGGCAGTGGTTGTAGGCCGTTACTATGTTTTAACATAGAGCCGCGTCTTTATTAGCTGCGCCTTTTTCCTTTTGTATACACAGCAAGTGGTCTGTGTTCGGGATTTGCGGATTTCTTCGGGTGCGTTTTCATTAGGTGTTTTTTAGTGTGAGGTTGTACTTGGACTTTCCGTTTTTCGGTTTCTGTCTTTGACGGTCCTTGTGCTACACATGTCCGGTGTTTCTATTGTAATTTCGGGTATAGTACCTCCTTACGTTCTTAAATTTGCTAGGGGCTGTTAGGCTCATCTAACTTTAGTAGGAGTTGCATTCTGTTTTATTCGTGTTGTGTATTAAGAGTTCTTAATTACAGATATTTATACGGGTATATTTATATATGTTCATGATATTTTACTTAGCTACCAAACACTTGTATGGCGTTTAAGGCATGTACTGTTGGTATAAGTGCGTTGATTTGTATATACGCTCTAACTTATCGTATTACTAACGTTATTAAGGCTACGGTCTAGAGGAAGTAAGTCAGATTTTGCAGCCATATAGGTGTGTTGCATTTGTAATTCGTATGTGACTGTGCGCCCGTAATTGTAGCGCAATTCATATAGACATGGGCGTTAACATAAATTTGTTTTATATGAATGTATCTATTTCCACTATATAAATATCTTATACATTTGTTATTTGTGATGATATTTCTGAATTGTTATAAAATAAAATATATATTTTGGTACCTCTTGTATTAAGTCTGTTCGTTAGGGTCAGCCCCATTACGTCTTTAACTCACACTTACAATGCTTGCCGAACTAGTGTTTCACTTGTGAAGTGTATAAGGGTGATATGTCCGCTTAGTGGTTGTAGCCGACCTGGTGTGTCCGGATCGGTTACAATTACTGCGCTACTCTGCTAGGGCAGCTCTTACTGTGTGTGTTCTGTGTTTTGTTCCATGGCAACTTCCGGGCGTGGCGAGGGTACTGGATGGGTCTATCGGTTGCATAAACCAGACCTAATCCAGTATCTAGAAGAAAATGGGCTGCCTACAGACCCCGCCGAAACCGTGGCCGACTTACGTTCACGTTTGATTACGTATATCCGAGATTCCCTGGCGGATACTCCTGGCATCCAAGTCGGAAATCCCAGACCTACTGATATTGAAGTAAGTGTCACTTCAGACCCTTTTTCACACAAGTTATTCCTGTCCGTTCTTAAGAATGTGCCCACATTAGAGTCCAGTGACCCTAAACAAGTTTTAGACTTTTTCTTACAAGCGGATAGGTTACATAAGTTACAGCTTATTCCGCATGACTCATTTCTTAAGGCCCTATTGTCGAAATGCACTGGTGTTTACGTCAGTGCGTTAACAGATACAATTGTTAAGAAGGAATCGTATGCAGCTTTTAAAGCCGCTGTTCTTCAATTTGTGTGTCCACCCCTGGTAGTTGAACATTGTAAGCGAGATTATGTCTTGCGCCTTCAACTGTCCAACGAGACAGTTTCACAATACGTTGACAGTGTACTATCGTACGCACAGGTGTTAGATTTAAGATACGACGAAAAAGAACTCGTCGAACTTATCTTGGGGAATGTGCGGCCTGAAGCCATTAGCTTGGCAAGTATGTTACCTCTGCCGATTACGTATGAAACTTTACGTAAGTGGGCAAACGACGTGGACACACGGATTAATGCTCGGCAAAGGTTTTATCAGTCTGCCTCAATCGGCGGGAACGCCCAGCTTATCAATAGTGACCGTAAAGCCAAGGCTGCGGCTACGTCTATGTACCACGATAAAACCCTGCGGCATACTGTAACTCCGACCCCGGAGCGGTGTGTCATGAGCGATCATCGCGAGCCGCGCGCCGCGGCTAGGGTAAGGGCGCCCGAAGCTGACTCCGGCGCGCGCTGCGTCACTGCTGGGGTGGCGCGGCAGGACGGGCAACCCGACCTAGAGTTTGTACACCGTAGATGTGCCAACTGCACGCAGTTTGGTCATGCAGTTGTTAACTGTTCGGCTCCCAGGGTAGAAGTAAACAACCGTACGTGTTTTAAATGTAAACAACCAGGACACTACAGGGCTTTGTGTCCGGAAAAACCAGCCTTGACGGGGCGCAAAAGAGGTCGCCGCCGTCGTTTTCTCCGCAAAGCCTCTTTTCAAAATAAAATCTATTTACATTTCCTTCAAGTCCAAATTCAGAATAAGTATTTTCCGGCCCTGGTTGACACTGGTGCCACGTGCTCCGCCATAAGTTTAAATTTTTTGAATAGTCTAAAGGCTTTATTTCCAAAATTAATAAACTCCACGTCATTTGTGCGACAACCTACAACCATATGCGTTGCTAATGGTAATTGTATATCCTCGGAAGAGTCCGTAATTTTGCACTTTAAAATCAAACACTTTTCGTGGTCGTGGTGTTTTGCTGTGGTCCCCGGAATAAATCCCGACTTCATTTTAGGCTTGGATTTCTTAAGTCATACGAGAGCCGTATTGGATATAAACAAACATGAAATTTTTTTTTATTTTGCTTAAGCTTGTAAAATTCCCTTACAATTTAAACAGGATTGCGAAACTATATTTGTTTGCCCAGAGGTTCACAATCTTGTACCCACTTGTTCTCTCGAAGAAGTGGTTTTGCGTTATCCTGACGTCATTACTAAGAATATAGGCAAATGTGACGTGTTACCGTATCGATTCTACCTTATGGATGAAGTCCCGGTGCGCAGTAAGGCATACCAGGCCTCACCCCCAAAGCTCCAGGCTATGCGTGAGATTATTGAAAACCTCCTTAAGGCTAAAGTAATTACAGCATCAAATTCAGATTTCAGCTCGCCCACATTTTTAGTGCGTAAAAAAGACGGGATTAGTTGGCGTTTGGCTCACAATTATATCCCATTAAATAAAAAAATTATTTACAACGACGTATATCCCCTTCCGACAGTAGAATGTGCTCTGCAACATTTGGGTAAAGCCAAAATATTTTCCATCATTGACCTTAATAATAGTTTTCATCAGCTTCTGTTAGACCCGGCTTGTAGAAAGTATACAGCGTTCTCGACCCCCTTTGGACATTATGAGTTCAATAGGATACCCATGGGGGTAACATTTGGGTCTCAGGCCATGAGTAGAGTCTTAGATCATATATTAGCCGATATCAAGTATAAATTTGTGTTTAACTACATTGATGATATAATAATATATAGCAATTCGATGCAGGAACACATTGCTCACGTGACCGAGGTCCTAGATCGTTTGCGGAGAGCTAAGTTGACCATTAATCCCAAGAAGGTGGAGTGGGGTAAGACGTCAGTCACCTTTTTAGGGTACGTTATTCATCAAGGACAATTGCTTATGAACCCAGAAAAGATTGCCCCAATAACACAATTTCATAGGCCTATAAATGTTAAGGGGATTCAACGCTTCCTAGGCTTGATAGGATATTTCGCTCGGTTCATTCCTAACTATGCCACCATTTCCGCTCCCTTAAACGAGTTACGTAAGAAAAAGGTAACGTTTAAGTGGGAACAGGCACAAGAAGAAGCCTTTAATAAACTAAAAAAGGCCATCAGCTCTCCTCCAGTCTTGATCCTTCCAGATTTTGACAAGAGATTTGCCGTACATGTGGATGCCTCAAGTATAGCTATGGGCGCTGTATTAGGACACTTGGAAGGGGATAAAATGCGACCTATTTGCTATGCGAGTAAGACCCTATCAGAATCAGAGCGCCGTTTAGGGGTATATGAGAAAGAAGCCTTAGCGTGCCTATTCGCCTTGGAAAAATTCGAGTCATACCTGGATAACCGGGAGTTCGATTTATTCACGGATAATCAGGCCCTAAGCTGGTTATTTAACCATCCGCAGCAGTTAGGCAAGTTAGGTAGATGGATTCTGAGGTTATCACGATTTAGGTTTGTAATACATCACCTGCCCGGTAATCAGAATATTGTTGCAGACACCCTTTCTCGTATGTTCAACCCTGACGAGTTCAATATAAATACAATCTCAGAAACTGATAATGTGAATAGCATTAACGCTTTTAGACTTTTTCCAGAATCCTATATAAATATCCGCCAGTATCAACAAGATGACTTATTTTGTAAGGAATTAATACGTGATATTAAGGCTAAGAAAACTAATGAATTTATAGTTGAAAATGGATTGATATATCATACAGGTAAAAATGGTAGGGCACGAAGGGCGGTGGTACCTAAGGTCCTGCGCCCTATGATCCTGCAGTATTTTCACACTTCTCTTATAGGTTGTCACCTAGGGATTGATAAAACACTTCAACGTATTTCTTCTCATTTTTTTTGGCCCGAGATGCGCCAGGATACACGAGAGTTTGTGAAAACCTGTATCGATTGTCAAGTCTCTAAGCCCCCCCACAATACTAAGAAGGGTTTGTATGCGGCTGACCCACCTAAGGCTCCATGGCATTGCATTCATGTCGATATCTTTGGGCCACTGACACGGTCAAAGAAGGGCAATGTGTGCCTTTTAGTAGTTATTGATATCTTTACCAAATTTGTTATCCTGCTACCTATGCGTAACATGAAGGCTGAAACCATAGTAAGATCTTTAGCAGAATACGTTTTTAAATTTTTTGGACCTCCAAACTTGATAGTTTCAGACAACGCGCCTTACTTTCAGTCCGCTATTTATAAAGACTTTGTTTTCCAGTGGGCCATTAAACCTATTTATAGCTCTCCATACTTCCCGCAAGGGAATATGGTTGAACGGGTAAACAAGGTGATCAAAAGTATTCTTATTTCTGTTTATCGACATGATCAAACCTTGTGGGACACCGACATCCCATTCCTTAATATAGGGCTCAATTCCACTCCTCATTCTGCTACTGGGTTCCCTCCCTGCGTTCCATTCCTGGGCAGGGAGGTGTCCCACCCTCTCCTTAACCAATGGGGTCTTCCTCCCATAGATTCAAACTTGGATGCCAGGGAGCTGGAAGACATTTTAGATTCTGTTTCTTGCAACCTTACCAAGGCACGCCTAGATGTTGCCCAGGCTTATAATAAGAATAGGAGTGACCATGCTTATCAAGTAGGTGATCTTGTTTTAGTTAGGAGTTTCAAACTGCCTAGTTTAGCTTCGCAGCTCAATGTTAAGCTTATGCCCCCTTATGCAGGTCCTTTTGTTATAGATCGTTTTCTTGGTAAGAACACTGTTCTGCTCAATGATTGTAAAAATCCTAGAAAATCTCGCAAGGCCCATGTGGAGCAGATAAAGCCCTTCTATGGCAATAAAGCAGTTTAGGAGCCCCTTTTTTTGTGTTTGTAGGTTTAAGAGTGTTCTCTCCATGTTGTTCGGTGCTGTGCGGCTCCCCCCCCCCCCCCCCCACCTCTGTTACCTGTTTTAGCCTGGTCGCGACCGCCCTTGTTTTCTTCTCCGTCCTTTCCTGGCACAGTCACGCCGGGGCTAATCTTCGTGGGATCGCCTCGTCGGGACAGTGACAGAGGCGTCTGCTTGATCCCGTTCTTCTCCCTCCTGCTAGAGTGTACCTCGCCTGCGGGATGGACTTCTCGTCGAGATCAACACATCGGTCCACCCCGGAACGGGTGGCGTGAGTGGATGCAAGATTAACTAGATTCTGGATTTCTGCGTTTCTCCGACTTCCCGAGTCTGGTGGATGTCTGGAGGCGTTTGATTCGGGTCAGCGATCGTTTTCTGTGCCTTTTCTTGCAGGCCTCAAGAGGGGTACCGGTGGGAAGGTTAGCCGCTCCTTGGCGCCCCCATGAGATGATTTTGGTACCTGTGCCTGATATGTGTTATGACTGACCCTGCTACTGTGAACGTTTATCCATGCTGAAATGGGTCAAGCTCAATACAACTTCAAACCTAGATGATGTGAGAAAATTCGACGTAGTCTTGCCAGTCACGCTTCAAGATTAATGATTGCACAGAGACTGGACCTTGCCGAATCTGTTTGCACTGACGTTTCCCGCAGGCTTGAGGAGCTTAAGGAGGGGGGAGTTGTAGCCAATTTCTGCAAGCCCCGGCGGCCCGCCAATACTTTCCCCGCCCTCCCCTTCTTAAACTTGTCCGCCCCACCTCTAGTACAGCCATGCCGCCCCTCCTTCCCCTCTTTTCTCCTCCTTTCCCCTGAGTACCGCGATTTTAGCGCCTCTATCGGCTTAGTTTTTGCTGGTATATAGCCCCGGGCCTGAGGCTATTCCTCGCAGTCCTCGCTCCCTCTGAGCAAGGCTGTCCACCGACATGTGCACTACGAGCTCGTTCTGACACCGTTACTATGCCCGTCGGCTCCTTGATCGCCCTTATGGCAGTGGTTGTAGGCCGTTACTATGTTTTAACATAGAGCCGCGTCTTTATTAGCTGCGCCTTTTTCCTTTTGTATACACAGCAAGTGGTCTGTGTTCGGGATTTGCGGATTTCTTCGGGTGCGTTTTCATTAGGTGTTTTTTAGTGTGAGGTTGTACTTGGACTTTCCGTTTTTCGGTTTCTGTCTTTGACGGTCCTTGTGCTACACATGTCCGGTGTTTCTATTGTAATTTCGGGTATAGTACCTCCTTACGTTCTTAAATTTGCTAGGGGCTGTTAGGCTCATCTAACTTTAGTAGGAGTTGCATTCTGTTTTATTCGTGTTGTGTATTAAGAGTTCTTAATTACAGATATTTATACGGGTATATTTATATATGTTCATGATATTTTACTTAGCTACCAAACACTTGTATGGCGTTTAAGGCATGTACTGTTGGTATAAGTACGTTGATTTGTATATACGCTCTAACTTATCGTATTACTAACGTTATTAAGGCTACGGTCTAGAGGAAGTAAGTCAGATTTTGCAGCCATATAGGTGTGTTGCATTTGTAATTCGTATGTGACTGTGCGCCCGTAATTGTAGCGCAATTCATATAGACATGGGCGTTAACACAAATTTGTTTTATATGAATGTATCTATTTCCACTATATAAATATCTTATACATTTGTTATTTGTGATGATATTGTTCTGAATTGTTATAAAATAAAATATATATTTTGGTACCTCTTGTATTAAGTCTGTTCGTTAGGGTCAGCCCCATTACGTCTTTAACTCACACTTACAATGCTTGCCGAACTAGTGTTTCACTTGTGAAGTGTATAAGGGTGATATGTCCGCTTAGTGGTTGTAGCCGACCTGGTGTGTCCGGATCGGTTACACTATTATATTATTTTCTAATAAAAATTTGCACAACAAATACTTAGTATCATAAATATATATGCTATGCAATTTTTGACAAAATACTGGTTGTAAATTTATGTAAATAACATAAAAACATATAAGCTGCAAGGTTTTTTTAAATACCTTATTTCATTTAAACTTGCTAAGACGTTTTTAAATCAGTTATCTAATTGAAATTATAAATGTGCAATTATACTTTATATAAACTTTCAAGTTAATTGATAGGTAACAAAATATCTCTTGCAGACGAACGCCAATTACAAGGAAGAGAGACGTCTGGTGCAGGCATAAATCTTTACAGTCTAATGGGCCTTCAGAATTTTTTTTTAGCGAAAAAAAAAGGCCTGCCCCTATACATACCCCTAGAAATAAACCGTGTAGATGTTTTCAACTTTATTTTTGTTGTGATGAACTTGCAGACGAAATTTGTTGTTCGAATTCGTTCTCACTCTGTATAGCGGTCATGTCTGAGCGTCTGACAGTGACGAATGCTGCTGTCACGCCGAGGAGAGGGTTGTTTCTGCCGAAGAGGAGAAGACTTGTCAGCGCGGGAGATGAGGGATTGCGGCTTGACGGATGGCGAAGAGAGAGTCCAGGAATTAAAGGCTCGAATGCGCACAAACGAGTACAAATTGCTGACAGGAGAATGCTCCCCTAATGAACCCTTCGTAATGACGTTATGCTTAAGGGCTTCTAGACGTATCTTCGAGCTCTTCCGCCGAGGACTGACGATAAAGAATCTAATTATGAAAGACGGCCGGAACGGTTTCAAAGACTACCGAACTCCGCCGGTAGATTCCGAACACATTTAGAGCGTAATTTTGTAAAGGTAGACGATTTTACCATTAAAAAAAACAAGCTTTGAATTTTCATCTGAAAGCCGTGAAGTTATAATTACAAACATGGCTACTTCTTAATTAATTTGTGACGGCAGAATTTTCTAAGAATTTCGTTCCACAGGTCAAAATAAATTTAATAATTAAACTTATAGGATACTGTAAACAAAAAAAAATCACGGTTCGCTTATATTGAGAGAAGAAAGCTCTTTTGCAAGGCATATTATAAGATAAACCATTGTTTTATTAACCTGAATATCAGTTAAAAGTTTTATTATAGCGTGATTAGTCAGCTACATTACTTGCAGTATTAAGCATTCTACGTATATTACTGTTAAAATATAAGAAAATATCTAACTTACTTTTAATTTTACATTATTACTCATCAAGCAATAAAATTAGCGTAAAACTTTTTGCAGCACATGCAAAATGATCATCCTAATTATTATATAAAGCTTGTACACATGCCACACACGATTATTTCAATATGATCCTCTTTATTCAACTGATTTTCCTAAAGAAATAACTTATCAAATCATTTTAGTGTCTGCTGTCTTCCTCTGTGCATGAGAGAAATTTCGTGTGATATAGATTTGACTCTTTTTGTCAAGATGCCGAGGGCCTACTGAACACTTTCGTTTATTGATCTGAACGAGCAGTCGGTTAACATGAACGAAAAGATCGCGGAGACTAATTATAGAAATAAAATGTATTCTGTGAATATATGCATGTAAAATTATATTTATAGGTAGGCATGTTTGTGTGGGAAAAGCACATAATTATTCACTTAACATTGGAGTTTTGTTAATTTGTAGTGGCGTGGATAGTAAGTTCAAATTTAAAAAGCACGATCATTTAAACGATGTGTTACGAAGTAAATATCACTTATTTAAACTATCTATCCAGTGAAAGACATTCGCGTTTTGGGATGAGAAGGCCTGGGTTGCGGAATCTCTTGACAAACATTGAGAGGCACAAGAATATTGTTTTACAAATATCTCCGGTGTCTACGACACAGTATGGCTGCGGAATAAGCGACCACTCAACTCACATGGAGCTACTAGCTTGTTTTATTCATTTTCTGAATTTTATTTTGGCTTCACAAGTCTCGTCTACAACGAGGTCATATGAAGCCGACTCGTGAAAGTGACAGAGTACAAGACAATTGAGCAAGGCATTGGCTATGAAAACATCGCAACATTGACGTGATGGCTTCACCGGTGTTGAGAATAATATTTTCTCGGATTCGAATTAATTTGCGTCAACTCACTCCATCGCCAGCAATCGGTGTAGTATAAGTTAAGTTTTATCAATCCGTCACATAAAATTATAAACATAACTTCGTTTTCAAACACAATAAAAGGCCTTACGACTACTGGATGTCAAGAAATTTGGTCAATCTGTGTTATAGTCCTTTATTCATTTTATAAGAAGACAATAGTTGTTAAACATCACAAAATAAGCATTATTTTACTTATTTGCATTTGCAGTGGAAGACAATAATTTACGTCTATATCATAGGTATGTCTAGTATGATAATAAAAGCTTGAGGCTCAGGAATATTGTCTACAATATTAGCGACTGCGCGGTTTCTCTACAGTTGCTAACACATCCTGTACTTATGACCCTCTAAATTACCTTATTTAAGTCAAACTAATTGGGTCAAACTGCAGTTTTATTCAATCTACGTTCACTTCAAATATTTTAAAAGATTTTTTATTAGTTTGTTGGTTTTTTTAAGGTTATTTCACTCTAGCAACGCTCTAAAAACGAGTTTGACCGTCATAGCTAAAAAAAACGTTAACAAAACACAAATTATTAGTTTAATGCAAACATTTTAACCTAAGTATTAAATGCAAAAACCATTATACAACATAAAATAAAAATATTTCCAAATTATTCTAATATTACATTAACTACCACATAAATTAAAGCGCGAAATGTTTTACAAGTATTTTCCATTAAAACACTTTCTTTTTTATTGACATATTTAATATTATATTGTACTTAGAATTTATATATGTGTGCAGCAATACATGCAAATTATTTAAAATATGATTCTGACGTGTTATGCAAGTTTTCACTTGTAAATAATAAATGTAATATTTTACCAAGAATTTTAATTTCAGTTAGTTCACGAATCATGATTTAGTTTAATATAAGTTTATATTTCAATACGAACAGAGCTGCTGCGGTCACACACACACACACATTTATATATATATATATATATATATATATATATATATATATATATATATATACTAGCTGCAGTACCCGACGTTGCCCGGGCTGAACACAGGGTGATAAATAGTCCGTTAGTTAAAGAAAAATGAATAGCGTTATACGACAGCGTTGTGTACATACATAAAGAAATGACACACAATTGCTGTTTGCATGTCTATGACCTATGATTTTCTGTTTACCCATGGCGATCGGTTGAACGGTTTAGAAGTTATTGCGCTGCAGAGCCATCTAGCGGCGAGTTACAAAAAAAAATAGATTGCACAAAAACCTTCTCCATGAAAAAAACATTTCGATGTGCCCACTTTCATGGCTATCGGTCAAGGGAAGCCTTCTTTTCACAGACGAGAGAGCCAAAATCAGAAAGTTCCCCGAAGTTCATGTTTTTTTTCGTATCTTTAACGTAGTTATCCTAACCAAATCAACCGTCCACAATGTTTTAAAGTATTTATAATGTAGCTAACCTAACCTAATTGACCATTAGTATCCTTTTATCAACAATGCCATATTTATTTACAATGAACAAAAAAAAACCGAAGATGCACGATCGGGCGTTTGGCTCTCTCGTCTGTGAAAAGACGGCTTCCCGATCGGTCAAACGGTGTCGGAATTTATCGACGTCATACACGTACCAACATCCTCGGATTATAGGCGTTAGGCTACGAGCAGCACAGTACAGTGTTGCGGGGTGCATAACGCAATACTCCCTAGGCGGTGCCTACATCACCGACTGCTCCAGTCAAGATTTTAAAAATCAATTGCAAAAATTTCACACACACACAAGACTAAAAAGCAAAAAAATAAATATATAATAATATAAAAAGTTTTAAATATACTACATTTTTAAAACTGACAATAAGTATAAAATAATTTACCCTAGCCCCATTCAAACGTATAACGCCATTCAGATTCCTAAACCCATTAAAGATTGTCCTAAAAATTTGCGATTGTCAATTTTGAATCGCCATGAAAATAACGAAAAACGTGGGTGCATGCAATATATAATAGTACGGCGTGTAGGAAGCAGCTGTCGTTGAGAAAACTCACGCAACAGTTCACATCATTTACAGTGCAATAAAGTTGTTAGTGACTTAGGTGAACTACTCATGCATCAATTATCTATTTTCATGCGCCCCACTTTTTTCGTTTTTAAATATTACAAGTATTTTCATAGCTATTAAAAATTCACAATCACAAATTTTTAGGACAATGTGTTATGGTGTTAGGAATTTGTATGTGGTTATTTTATACTTAAATTATTTTATACTTTTTATCCCGTTCCAAAAACGCTATATATTAAAAAAATTGTTCCTATTATATTATTAAGCATAGGAAAAAAAAATACTCCTTGGCTGAGGTCGCTGATAAAAAATATATATGCGAGCGCTAAATTATGCTATCGTGTGAAAGTATGGTAAGTTTGCAAGTATTCAAATATGTAAGTGGGCAAATGTGTAACCATGCAAGTATGCTGCGTTATTTCTACCGCTCCCCTGCCGTATCCTCCTCTATAGCCCCCCCCCCCCCCCCAACTACCACAACCACCACCAAGGCTATCGGAATTTCAGTAACGCTCGGAAATTGTAGCCCCCTGTGCAAAAAAAAAATTGGTTGTCTGTAAAGTCGGTTTACGGACGATAGTTTAACGTGACAACGTCATGACAAAACATTGATGAAATGATTGCATACTTTTATGAATTAAATTGAATCATTTTTTATTGAATTATCACTATTTTGTATGGATACAAATGAAATCTACAATTTAATTGATAAATTTATTTTTATTTGCACTCATTAATTCAAATATGTTTATTACTTTAACGAAGAGATTATTTTAACTATAATTTTTACACATGTTTGCTATTTAACTTCTTCCAATCTGTGTTATTCTGTTAAGGATAGGACGATGATAGGAAAAGTAGGAAACGAATGGGAGTGTTTCAAGTTTAATGTGCCTCGAAAAAGTCAAATCGATGATTGTCCCAATCGAGTGGAAGAGAGATAGATGAGGCGCAAGCGTATAGTGAGCGTAACGGGACACAGCTTAACGGGACAATGTCCGTTACGGGACACTTTTTCCGTGCGTGCAGCCGGCGTTCATCGATTTGTTAGACGTCGTCACGTCAAAATAAAAAGTTTCGCTTCGAAATGATGTGATCAGTGCACATACAGCCAGGGGCTCGGCAGAGGGACATGTTCCGAGCGTGTTTTCTCGGGGCGGAGTCCTTCAGGCAGCCAGAGTGTCGCTGCTCGCACGTCCTGAAGCACTGTCCGACCTGCGCCCCCGGCACCCACCAGCGCGTCGCGCCGAACAAGGCTGCAGGCTTACGTCACTAGCGCGGCCGCGATGTTCGTTTCGCAGCAACTTGAGTTTCCCACGAATGTGTTTGCACGTTGGAATGCGAACGGCCGATCGAAACCCCTTGCCCATCGGAAACAGAATTGACGTGTTGCGTTTCCGTCACAACGATTCTTTGTGAATGGCAAACACGAGAGGTTATGAAAGTAAAAAAAAAATGACTGAAATAATGTTAATATGAATGTCGCGTACGGTATGATTCCATATGTTAAACGGAAATTATTTCTATAACTTTAACAAAAATATCACCGAGCATTAATGTTTAATATTCACCGAATATTTTTGTGACATAAACTTATAAATTTTCAAATGCAAAACTTACATTCCAAATGAGATTACAAATAAAAAAGTTCGAGCTGGATTAGACCGACAATAAAATTTGATAGTGTGACATGATTTAAAATTTTTTTTTTAGTTATTAGTCCAAATATATTTGATGAAGATAACTGGAAGCCATTTCCCATCAAATACTACCTACCACTCCAGCTGTATTTGGAGACACACGTTTGACAGTGTGACAGAGTTTTAATGACCCTCTTCAAACCCCCTCTCCCCCCTCATGGGCGTGCGCAGGACGAGCCATCGCAACCGCCCCCCCCCCTCCAAACTCACCCCTAGGGCGGGAGTCCATTACCCACAACCCCGCGCGGCGAGCGAGGGAAGTCTGCAGCTCGGCGAGGCTCGAGTCCACAGTATCGGGAGGAAGAGAGGGCGGGGTCACTAATAATCAGCACAGTACACAATTTATTTTTTTCACGGAAAGATTTACAGACCAGCTGTGTGGCGAAATTTCTAAGCATCGCCTGTGTTTTGAAGGTTGGCTTGGATTTCTGTCAGGTGCGTGTCTGCTCACGGCCATCCAGCGAGCAAGCAAACGCGTCCTGATTGGCCCGGCCAAACATTGCAAATGGCTTCTCTTGAGCACGGCTGCCAATTACAAGGGATCAACAGCCTACGGACATGCCTATATTGCAGTCTAATGATCGGTCGGATTATTTCGCGAAAAATGCATGCCCCTGCTAATAATAAGAGCCACGATCATTTCATGGATTCGTTGGATATCAAAATAGACTTGAAGCACACGTAAATCTGCTTTATTTGAACTCACGCTTTCGAGTGGTATTATTTACTCCCTTTATACCAACTATAGGTTACACACGACCTTTTATTTCCCACTCTAAACACACTACAACTTCGAGTGCAGACGTTTCGAAAGCTCCAAAAAAGTTAATATCTTCATTAATCTGTGCCCTGGATGAGTGATTTGTTGAAGTGGGGCAGTTCATCAACCAACTCCACAAACATTCCTCCGATCACTCTAAAACAACCAGATATAACTAAATTTTAAATAAGTATTTGATTACTATAAATCTGGCTTAACGATGCACCCTATAAATTATTACCACTAACATATGCTTCTAAATATGGCTTTGGTAAATTTTGCATAATGATTTTGGCTCTTGTTTCAGTGGCCAATGAATTTCTTTACTGTCCCCTGCAATTAAAACGTTTCTCTAACAGTGGGGTTGCTTGCGTTTACAAAATCTGAACTGTGAAACGGGAATGATAAATGCAATTAACGACAAACACCTCCCCCCCCCCCCCCGGGAATACTATATATTTTCGCCACTAAAATTATACGAAACAGCAACATTTGTAATACACTTCTGGCAATTATTTCTGTTCACAACTGCATCTTATTTTAATTAAACGTAGCCTGTCCAACAGCTGTTTCAGACTGAGCACGTTTCAAAACAAGTCGTTTTGTGTTTCAACCACTTTTTGACCAACAGAAAACGTTTCGCAAGTATTCAGAAGTGTTCAGTTTAGCTGTAACGCAACATAGTAACGTTTCCAATAGGTTACTGGAGGGAAGTTCCTAAAACTAATTTCATATGACTATGTAAAACCATAAACATACTGAAATGGTTTATATTTATTTTTCAAATCTTTATAGTTAATTATAAGAAGTTGAGAATAAAAAATGTGCAAAGTAAACCATATAATGTGAGTTCTTTAGAAACGTTTACTTAAGCAGTGACATGCAGTAGGCCTATAGTAATATTTATAAACGATTTAGAAGAAAACATGTTTAAATTGTGAGTTCATCTTATATACCAAAAAATTGATAGCAATGTTTTTATTCTTCGGTGGTACACACCTAAATTTTTTTAAAAATAATTTTTACAGTACTTACAAAAAATATGTAGGCCTAGCAAGCGCTTTTAACAAAGATATATAGTTTACAAATTCGCATGTGTTCACGTAATCAGATATATGCGCGTAACGAAAATTTTTCATCTTCAAAACTTGAGAGAAATTTGTTTTATTGTTACAAAAAAATATCGAATTTCCTTCTTATGAAATGTACGTAAATACTTCTGTGATTCATTGGCGAAAACTTTTTTCCCAGCTTTAATGGTTTGTTATTCTGTTAGGCTGGAATTTCCAAGGAAATGTGACTCATTTAACACATTTAATCTTCTCTCAGTGACGTGCAGGAAGCCATCAATTTTTCCTTCTAATCATTTATTATTTTTTTTAGCTCGAACGCTTGCCTTTAGGAAATTTCTCTCTCTTCGTTTCTTAACTTCCTTCTGGCTCGGTTTCTCTTTACTTTGCCCGCGATATGGACTATTCCTTCTGAATAGGTACTGAGGAATATACATTTTCAGATCAAAAAAATGTTTCAAGTGAAATATGGTTAGAGTTAGTCTCATGCCTTAAAAAGAACGACGTATAAAAATATTTCATGTATGAGCTGTTAAATTAAATTTATTTTTAACTATATTATTTATAGCTTTTTGGGGAAAATAATATTTTGTAATCTTTCCAATCAGTTTGAGGGTAAAATATTGATACACTCAGACAATTTTTCTGCTGAAACAATTCACAAGAGTAACGTTTCACCCCCCTTTTTTTACTTATACCCTAAAAAGATTACATATATAATATACACGTATTTCTTAACAGAAACACAGTTTTAAAGTATTTATTAATGTCAAATAAAAATATATTGAAGAAATATGTAGTATTTATCAATCCATGGTTAAAGGAAAGGAAATAATTAATTATTCAGCCAACAAGTTTTTCCTGTATTGAATGTAGTACCCATTCATTAGAAACATATTGAAAGAAAACGAAAGTTCAGAGTCTAATTTTGGCCTTGAAATATCAGAATTTGAAGAAAACCAATGATACACTTAAATGAATTAAAGTATTCATAATGTGTGCTGAATTATTAGACTTTCACTCATTGGTCATTTAAAATTTTTTCTACCGTTAACAGCTGCAGGCGGTGATTAAGCCTATTTTGTTTCTATAGAAAGCAGGGCTTTCAAATCCTACATTTATATTAAAGTTCGATAATAATCAACATTATATAGTAAGGAAATTTATTTGTTATATTGAACGTTAAAAAAAAGTAAATTTTGTTGAGTTTCCATGATTTCGAATCTCTAACAGAATTATTACATATAGGTACTTCTGATCGACGGCAATTCCAATTCACATAAAAAAAAAAATTCTTTAATTTTACATAAGATTCCTTTGGAAATCGCTTGCCAACAAATAGTTTGTAATACTCCAAGAAATATTATGTAACTTGCACGTGTTTTTTTGCATATAAAATACGTTATTAGATATAACTAGCGACCCGCCCCGGCTTCGCACGGGTGCAATTTATCGTAACGTACTTAAAAGTACGGATTACGTTGTCGCGCTGAAAAGCACGTTTTTATTAAGTAATAATTGTTATTTTCCTCGCTAGAGAGCTCCGATAAACGCGTGCGATCGCTGCTAATCATAAAGTTCTGTAGGGCGAAGCGCGGCCTTCGACGCGCTATTTATAGGCACGCGCCGCCGGCCGGTACCGCCGCAACCGCTATGTCCCTGCATTTTAAATCAGTAATATCTTCGAAAATATTCATTTAAATTACATTCTGTACAGGGCCATATTGATCTATATTAAATGCACAATGTATTTAAGGTACTTAATTGGATAAGGATTAATGCTGTATTTCTTAAAAATCGCTTCGTAAAGAAGCCATTATTTCTCGTAAAAAGTAAAGGATAAAAAATGGTTATTGTGGGTTATCCCTAAGAGATAGGCATATACCATCGCGGAATTTTTTGTAGATTTTTTTAAGGTACAATAATGTAGTACATTATTTTGATCTATCTCGTAGATTTCAGCCAGCGTTTGCAATGTAAGCGCAAAAAAAAAAAGTGTTTATTTACGACATCACATTAGAAACCTCTACAATTATCGGTGTTTCTCTACAATATTATGCATGTATTATACATATAAACCTTCCTCTTGAATCACTCTATCTATTAAAAAAACCGCATCAAAATCCGTTGCGTAGTTTTAAAGATCTAAGCATACATAGGGACAGACATACAGCGGAAAGCGACTTTGTTTTATACTATGTAGTGATACTGAGTATTTCATACAAAAATTGGCATATGATTTTATATTTAATTGATGTTTAATTCAAGCACAAGTTTTTTAAACCATGGAAAATATAATATTAAATATTCAATAATTATACTTTATATTGTTTTATTTTGCTTATTAATGTGCAAAGTTAATACTGGAAAACTATTCAGGGAATGGTTTACAAATAACTTTAACTATTGGAGGTACTGGGACAACACAAAGCATAAATGCCCAGATAGGCATCCGAACACAGTATCAATGCAAACACTATTTTGTAGTTATACAGTTGTTTTAATATAATGTGCACATTTACAAATATATGTTCGCGTAATTATACATGAATGTTTATGTTAGATTTATAAAATAATCTGCAGTGTGGACATATAAGAGCAAAAATTAATTTAGTTATTATAGCATATTAGATTCCTTTAAAATTGCTACGACTGATTTTTTTAAAATCGAAAACGAGTGAATAATGCAGTGTATCTTGACTTGAGACGGCTCATTTGTATTTCAAGAGATACCCATGCGGTGGCTGGATTACATACTTTACCTACAGCCATTTAAAATACCAGAATTTCATTCGAATGAGGTGCTGCCTGGCCGGAAAATGCTGCGTTTGAAACTTTGCAGCTGCTGGGGCGAGATGGCATCGCGGCGAAACACTGGAGCAGCTTCCAGGAGGACTCGGGTTCGAACACCGATCTGGCCAAGCCGGTTTCTCTTTTCCGCAGGCTTTCCCCAAGTCCGGTCTTTACCCTGATTCGCCAGAACTGTCCTGCATGGCTTCCCGATATGATGTGCTCGTTGTTAACAATGTCAGTTTTTTCTCTTCTTTCTTAAACATCTCATAGACTACGACGAATTTCTTCCAGCATCTTGTATGTTTTTTTAAAATTATAATGTTTTTTTAATACTTGCTAGTATTGTTTTTTTATTTTGTTGGTTAATTATTTGTAAGTTTGTTTTAAGTTTCTTGGAAATTGTTTTCTTTTTTATTTAGGTTAACTTAGTTGTGTAAGTAATGTTCGCAGGCTATCGCGGCCATTGTCTGAAGTAGCTTGGCTTCTGGGTTTTTAGGCCGTGTCCTCGGCGAATAACTCACCGACGTTTCGGTAACTGCTGCCTGATGATGGCGACTGCAATATCGACCGAAACGTCGGTGAATTATTCGCCGAGGATACGGCTACAACCCAGAAGCCAAGCTACTTTAGTTGTTGTAAATTTTGGTTTATTACCAATTTGTAATAGAGTAAAATAAGTAATTTTGTGCGATCGCGCGTTCGGCAGCGTCGACGATACACCGCCGAGTTCTGCACCGGGCGCGCGCTGCGGGTGACCTTTGTCCTTCGGTGACCCTGCCCGCTCTCCGGCGGTCCCGGGACTGACGGCCACCCCCTCCTTCCCCTACACCCCCTTCCCAAACCACCTTTCCAGCCCGCTAGCGCCGCTCGGAGTTCTAAAATTCACAACTTAGTACGGCGGCCTATTCACACAACTTCGCTCCCGCGTGGGGAACTAACTGCCGAGGACGTAAGGGTGGAGTTCCTCGTCGACACAATAAACCAAACCCGCGTCTAGTGTAAGCACGTCCCCCAGCTTGAGTCCTGCAGAGTAAGTCTCCCTTGCGTGTGCTTCAACGAAGCCACCCAAGTGTTTCGGTTGAAGGTTTCTTTTCTTTTTTGGTCTCACAACACACGTCAAAAAGTGAAGAGTTCAACAACGTTTAGGTTGACATCGCATTCACCATCATCAAGGTAAAAGTCTTCTAATGATGAGGGTAGTAGGAGACATACGAAAGGGGGCCTAAAAATTAACAGCAATGTGCGGCTGTGAGTGCAGCCAAGAGAGAGAGAAAAAAAAGAGAAACTTCACAGCAGCTCGTTGTTCGTGAGAATCAGTCACGTTTCCTATGTCACGTGTGCACTAAATACACACACAGAACTGCCAGAGAAACCACACTCGTCTTTTTCGGACGACGCCACCTGGCGGACTGGCTCAGGAGAGGTCCTCAAACAGCTCCCTGGTGGTGAAAAATGGCACTACAATTACGTTCCTGTTGAGTCCCAACCGCGCATCTTAGCGATGGCTACTGCAATGGCAACCGAAACGTTTGAAAATTCTTCATTTACGACGCGGCTGAAACCCGCAAGCCTAGCTACCCCACACAATGGCCGCGAAACCCTGCGATACGGAATACAGTTCTGTTTGCCTGCGCCATTGAAACCGTAATAAAAAAAAAATTAAAAATATATTTACGTACCCTTCCAAGGTAATATTAATCTTATAAGAGTGAACGATGTTATAATATTTTACATCAAATCTGCAATGGCAATTTAGAATTTAAGTATAATAATTTAAATTGTACACTTCGCTATTATTGTACTTGACATAAACAGGACATACATTATGTATTTTTCTACTTCACAAAACCATTTACAGAGATATTTCGAATTTTCACTTCTAAAAATTGCAGAAATTCTACAAGAAAAAACAAAAAAAAAAACATAATTTTCAAAGAAAACACCGAATACTCTATAGCTGAATAATTTATTTCAGGGAGAGATTTCTGTGATATTTAAGTAGGTATTTTTTGGTAGATTATAGATATTAATATTGTTTTACTCATCATTCAAATATTTATGTGCATTACATCACATCTTAAAATAGTTTTTTTATAATTATAGCATTTAAAAAAGTGAAACTATATATATTTTATATTATGTTGTTAATAATCTTATAAATAGCAAAAACACAGTCGTATACATTAAGTTTACGAAAAGCGCTCACACATAAGCTAGATTTGCGAGTGTTATATATAATTTAAAACAGTGTAATGGTGTAAATGATGTAAAAAAAATAAAATAATAATTAAAATATAGCAGTCAGTTTTCCTTTTCAATGATATTATGGTTTGCTTGTCTCTTAGAATTTCAGTTTGGCTTTAATGGAAATCTTTATATTAATATACATTTTTGCATGTTTTTTTTCTCATTTTAACTTACAGGGATCTAAAAATTTCAACAATATTTATGGGATATCTCTGAATTCTAAGTTTTCCCAACGAAATAATTAATCCGCATATTATTAATACTTTTTTAGAAAATATTAAAAATTATTTTTAGTCTAACTCCAAATGTGTTTGAGTTGCTTGCTATTCGTGGATAGTTGGACGTGTGAAGAGAGGTAAAAAGCTTCGCCAGGTAAGCCGCTTTACTTTATCTATTTCTCTCAAGAAAATAAAGCTCTCAAACCCTCTTATTAACTTGCTGCTTTTCTTGCTAGCACTTAGAAACGCCTCCTGGAATTTTGAGCAAGAACTATTTCCATTTTTACCCCCTTCAAACTTTTTTTGTACAACGTGACCGAAGAAAAGCGCTTTTAACCATGAGCTTCCTGAATAAATTTTCTTCCTTCGCTGCCAACCTTCGCTACACTCGCCCAGGCCTATAAGCATCCAGGTTCTATGGACAAGGTACTAGCTGAATCGCTGTGTTCCCAACCGCCTCTATAGGACACTAAAAGGTACAGAAAGGAACTAGAAGAAGCGAAATGTATTTCAACGATTTTTAAACTATAACTTCATCTTATTGTTTAGTAATTAAAATTTTCCTTCGTTTACACTGTGATTTTGGTTTTTGTAAATGGAACAGAAATATTTATCTAAAATTATATATATGTAACTTTGTACATTTACGTTAAAAAAAACTGTATCACTTCAAAATAGTGATCGTAGAAATACTGGGTTATTATTCTTAGCCGGACATTTACACTTTTTTTTGTCTCAGAACCTCCAATAGTTAAAGTTATTTGTGAACCGTTCCCTGAATAGATTTCCAGTATTAACTGCGTACATAATAAGCATGAAACAACAAAATAAATTACAATTATTCAATATTAGATTATTTCTTCCTTGGTTTGAAAAAAATTGTGCTTGAATAAAACCTAAATTTAAATATAAAATTATGCCTCAATTTTCGTAAGAAATACTCAGTATTATCTCGAAAAAGTATTCCAAATATGCAAAAATAACCAAAGTAATGTGTTGTACAAAGTTACAATATCTTTCTTGTAGTATTACAAACTATTTCTTGGAAACTAGTTTCCAAATGAATGTTTTGTAAAAGTACAGAATTTTTTTCCGGTGTAGGCAGATATCACAATAAAGCTATAACTTAGTGTCTTTTGGCATTATTATTAGAGTCGTAGTCATAACCAAATTTTGTAAAATAAACAACAGGATGTTGTTATGGTCATAAAACTGTTGAAACTAAGATCTGTCCTCGCACTTAAGAGATGACCCTGCCATATTATTGCGATCTTATGAAGATTGTGTATAATACTTAAACATAAATATTAGACAAAAAACCAAGACATGAAATAGGCTTGCAAATCGTTCTTGCTTGCCTTGTTATAACTTTTTAAATGTTCGATTCATAATATTGTTTAATTTTAAATATTAATGTTATGTTGAAAAATTTGCGCCAGATATAAAAGTGATTTAGGTACTGATTGTAGAGAAAGTCAAAGATGTGCTCGTAATTAAAATTTTCCATAATACATTCGCCGCGGTACTCAAAAGCTAATGTTCTCTTTGCACAGCTGGTCTCATTTTCTAAAATCTTCCCATGCATATCTGGAAAAAATCATTTTAAAAATTTACTTGGTGAGTGATATTAAGCATTAAATGCTTTTCGTGACCAGGCACAACTAAAAAAAAAAGTTAAACAGTTTTCGAATAAATAATTTTATGGATTGTATCTAGGCGTATGCTTTGACACCTAGCCACGATGTGCAAATTGTGTAAGCTCAACAATTCTGCCTTCCTGTAAGCCCAGTCGTACACCTAGATAGGGCTTTGCATGTTAATAACTTTAATAAGTTAATAACTTTAACTTGGTAAAATATTCGAATATACTAGAATTTAACTGAAAATCTTTAGAATTTTCCCGAATTTTCAAAAAAGTTTTTTTGAATGTTATAACATTTTTTATGGAATGTTCTTAATTTTTTTTCAAGTGTTCGATATTTTTTATCAACAAAAATATTTTGAAAAAAAAAAAATAGAAATTTTTTAAAATAATTTTTATTGCATTTTCTTGTTTAGAAGTGTTCTTCCCTTCGTAGTTCCTAATGAAAGTTTTGTTTTTAAGCGATTTTAATAAATCACAGCACGAAATGGTCAGATACATCACAAACACCAGCAGAAAGCGAGAGGTGAGAATTCACACAGGGGCTAACTACGAATGGCCAACCACAACAGCCAATGAGACGATTGGTCGGTATAGTAGCTCATGGGTCTTCCCATCAGTCTTAGAGCTTCGTTGTTGCTACGGCTGTGCGACGTCAGAGTAACGATGTCGATTTCTGCATCTTTCGTGTGTCAATGGAATATCGATGAGTCGGTTCAACGATATCATTGATGGTTTAAAAAAACATATCGACATCGTCCTCGAAACGTCAGCTTCGACGTGTCCTCCTTAAGAGTGGTATATACCCCTTTTTAAAACCAGTTATACATGCGTCCACTACTAGCCTATTTTCTCGAGAATTATGATAGCTACAGCTTCCAGATTATTAATCTGACGAGAAAAGTAATGCAGTTTTTCCAATATAGTTTTATATTTTGGAAATCGTGACGCAAAATATATTTAAAAAAATGGTAAAAACAAGCAATTCGTTGACGAATTTCTAGTTATTCGATGAGAAAAATGAAAATTTGAATCTATATTGGAAAAGATTATATTTTTCTGAACAAAATGGTATATTAAAAGTATAAGGTCACAGCATTAAATATCTGTGTATTTGGTTAGGAAAACTGGCTAATTTGGCATTTTCAGTGTCTGCCTTGTGCTGCTCGACGTGAAAGTTGACGCCAAGCTCCGGGAAGACGAGCAGGGTGGGGATGACACTGACACGCCTCAACGTCGCCCGCTGTAGGGGAAGTGCTGATCTGTACGGTGATAAACCTCCCTCCTCCCTTCAACCTCCTCCCACTACACAGCAACACCGTTTCTCTGAAGGATTCATAGTCCAGGCATTTTATGAGAAAAAGGGGTCGATTTACGGACAAATTGCAAGAAAAGGTTTTATTATATCAAAATTTGCAGAAAAATTTGTAGAATAACATATCCAAAATCCACCGAAATCCATTTTATTTTGGTAACGTTTTTCCGGGATTTGTCCCGGAAAAATGCGGAATAAATTAATAACTGGAAAACGGTGCGTTCTACGAAGAAAGGTAGAAACACTAAAATTAAAGAGAGCCAAATTTACCATAACATATAAAAAATTTACAAAAATACACTAATAACTACTATTTTGTTTTCTGGAATTCGTCACGGAAAAACCTAAAATATTGAAATAAATGGAAAATAGCGCATTTTACAGCAAAATGTTTCAGGACAAAGTTAAAGTACACAACGATTTTCATAATATATTACAAATTAACAAAAATCAACACAAAATAGGTTTTTGGTTTTCCAGAAAATTTCCTGGGAAAAAAAAGGACAAATCGAAAACGTATCGTACGTCAAAGAAAGTCGTGACTAAAATTAAAGACTTTTTTTGTATTAAATATAATTTAATTTCACCAAAATCTGCTCATATATATAAATGTATATATTTTTATATGTATAGTTTTTTTTGTGACTCGTCCTGGAAAATCTTTAAAAATTCAATAAAACGAAAACGGAACATCGTATTGAAAAAGTTTCGGTGGGACAAACAGAAGCACACAAGATTTCCTATACCAGATCCTAAATTCACTGAAATCTGGTAAATAGATTTTATTTTGTGATCGGCCACGGAAAAAGTATTGAATATGTAGGCAAAATAACAGAAAGCATTGTATCCCATGTCAAATTGTCAGATCCGAACTATATTCATTTTCCATAATATATATTTAAAGTCACTTAAATTATATTCCTTTTTTCAGTTAGTGATGTGTTAAAACGTTTTTGAAATCTACCAAAATTATATTCCAGAAAACAAAATCAGACTCATTTCAACTGCTTATCGTTTGAAAGAAAAATTCGACACGTCCATTCTCACAAAACATACCATACAATTAAATTTACACAAGATTTCCAGTGACCTGTATCGAGAAGAAATAGAAAAATATACACACATTGGGATGCACTCTAACACACAATACTGAATAAACATGCATTAGGTAACATACATAAGTACTTTAATTTAAAATACAGGTTACCTAAACAAACATTAACGTGATTTTATATTTCTATTAATGTTAACAAACTGATCCAACAATTCGAAAAATAACCTACATATAAGCTCGAAATGTTATTTAACAGAATCATCCTGTTTAAGAGTGGTATATACATACCCCTTTTTAAAACCAGTTATACATGCGTCCACTACTAGCCTATTTTCTCGAGAATTATGATAGCTACAGCTTCCAGAGTATTAATCTGACGAGAAAAGTAATGCAGTTTTTCCAATAAAGTTTTATATTTTGGAAATCGTGACGCAAAATATATTTTAAAAAATGGTAAAAACAAGCAATTCGTTGACGAATTTCTAGTTATTCGATGAG
Source organism: Bacillus rossius redtenbacheri (assembly GCF_032445375.1). Classification (NCBI taxonomy): domain Eukaryota; kingdom Metazoa; phylum Arthropoda; class Insecta; order Phasmatodea; family Bacillidae; genus Bacillus; species Bacillus rossius. The sequence goes on from NC_086334.1 coordinate 46,348,013, forward strand.
AAAAATGAAAATGTGTATCTATATTGGAAAAGATTATATTTTTCTGAACAAAATGGTATATTAAAAGGTCACAGCATTAAATATCTGTGTATTTGGTTAGGAAAACTGGCTATTTTGCATGGATATGTAGGAACACCCTACCTTAAAAGCCGTCACAGTAATTGCAGTCTTCGGGAGGTAATTCACGGTTTTTACAGGTTGATCCATGACAGTTTCCACAAGCCGAAGAACATGAGATGCCGTGTTTCCTAGAACTGCAGTTGGATGCACCGCAACCATCTTCCTTGCAAGTGCACCTGATTACCTTAAAAAGGCATTCCGGAACTGTTGGCTTGTCTGTCGAAATTGGCAAGAGAAGGTAGCCACATTTTCTCCATCCCCATTCTTCTGGATTCATCTTAATTCCCTTCCATTCTTGTATCTGATAGAAAACCCTTAAGAAATGGAAACGAGCTGAAGCACTAGTTGGAGGTAATTGTTCTGGTTGTACACATTTGGAACTAGTAGCTGCATTCTCACTAAACACTTTATAACTTTATTTCGCTCGTTCAAAAGAAACATATCTTTACGGAGTGATAGATGCATTTCTCCTGTGAATTCAACTACGGGTAATGCATTACCTCTTGTTCTTCTCATATGTGCTGTGTCTTTAGTACTGTGAGTTTTCCCATATCCATCAAATACAGTAGTTGCTAATCCATAATTTTTCAAGATGAAACTCACGTACAGCTGAGCGATCTCGTTGTATGTTGCAGTATGGGGCCAAGGTAACTGATGAAGTAAATATCCTCCGTCAATGACATATTTAATTTAATTTAAATATATTTTATTGTTTGCAGAGTTATAACACATGGATACATAAAATCACTCAGTACAAGGGAATGGGAATTAAATCGTATAAATAGTAACTACATATACCAGCCAGGACAATAGTACACAAATTTTAAGCACAATTTGATAAAGGTCAATTATATAATGCAATTTTTTGCCCATAATTTAATTCACGATTTATTTTGAAGTACAGTGCACGATTTCCGTTTTTTTTTTTTTTTTTTTTTGCTTTCGATAACTTTTTACCGGGACATTTCCTGAAAAACAAAAAAAAAACAATTAAATGTTGATATGTGTTAAATTCTCATATATTATGATAAACATTGTTTACTTTATCTTTTTCCTAAACCATTATGCTGTAAAGTGCACAATTTGCGATTTATTTCATTTTTAATATTTTTTCCGGGACTAATCCCGGAAAACGAAGCAGAATTTATAAGCTGATTTTCTTTAACTTTGGATATGTTATGAAAAAGTTAATCTTCTTTAATTTTTGCCTCTACAGGTTTTGTCGTCACATGCACAGTTTTTGAGTTATTATTTTATTTCGTGTTTTTTCCGGGACAAAACCCGGAAAAAAGTTACCAAAAGAAAGTGGATTTCGGTGGATTTTGGATATGTTATTCTACGAATTTTTCTGCGAATTTTGATGTAAAAAAAACTTTTCTTGCAATTTGTCCATGTTTTTTTCATATCATTCCTGGACTATCATGGGACAGACGATTTCCTTGGCGAGTAGCTTGAAAAGAATCTTCACTCGGTAGCAAACTACATTGTAAAAGATTTTTAAGTCTGCTGATTCGTTCAATGGTTCGTTAATGCTGTTTGTGAGCTTTCGCATAATATACAAAAGACGCAATTATCTGTTAGTCGGTACGCATGGAAAAAAAGCAAGACAAATTAATCGGTAAGTTAGGGCGACTTTATTTAAGTGCGAAACGCAAGAAAAGAAGACCAACGGATCTGATTGAGTACCAGAAACAAAGGTAAGATATAGCGATACCGATATTAATTTTTCTTTTATCAATGTAAAAGAACACCGGAGAATTCCAAAACCGGCTAAAAACTATTTTAAGAAACATATTTTACAACTTAGTTTGTACAATGCATTTAATTTTTAAGAAAAATCCGAAGAGTTGAAGAATATGGTGCAGTTCAAGAGGAAGTCAACAGCACAATAACTGATCCCCAAACAGCTAACTTGACGGCTCATTTTTCTTTACCAGGATCAAGCAACGCAGGGAATGAAAATATGGTTCTGAATCCTGATGAGGAGTAAGTAGCCAGTGTTTTATACTACACAAACTGCGAACTGTATTTAACGATAACATTTAGAATTAGCATTTTATTACGTTCAGAGTCTAATGAAAGGCTTAAATTTTTCATATAAATAATTTTCAGTTCAGTAATTGAACTTCTATGGATTTGTTCTTGGAAAAAAATATATATAGGCCTAGTGTTACGGACAGATTAAAGAAAAGTTAGATACTCGGTATTACTGTTGTATGCAAGTCATAGGAAGTTATTATGGCTTGACGACCATACATACGTCATCGATTATCAATTTCAATTAGTAATTTTAAAAAGTGAACTAATAGGGCATTTATTCAGTCCAAGAAAAGTCCATGTGATGTGAAAAATACTAGTGCTATTATAAAACAAGCCGAAAGATAATTAAATAAATCAGTATGGGTGAAGTTATGAGGGTGGGGGAATAATTGCGAGAATGGAAGGCAAGCTATTGATAACTCACTGTGTTCGGTTCCAAAAGACAGTTTCTTCATCCCCCACCTCATTTCCCTTGTTTGAGCGTGTCTCAGTTTACAAATGCGTTCGACTATCAACAAATTATTGTGTTACTTGTGGTAGCCGCTTGGCTGGAAAAACGCCAGGAATCCTTACTGCTGTATGTTGTAATATTCAAGTGCGTCATTGGGTGATTGTCCATGTTTCCTTATAAAAAATATTGAGTGCGAAAAATTTTCGCCTCGTAGGCTTTCTAGTAAAGGACGATATACAAAATGGCTCTCCTGCAAACAAAACATTCAGTTAATATATGATGACATAAATTATTATTGTTCCACGTAGGCATTTCTTGTTTTTGAATGTTACTTGTTTGTATGCAAGTTTGTACGTGCATGCATGTGTATGCCCGTATCTCGTGCTGTACCTACATTCTGGAATTAGACTTGTCATATTAGTGTACAATAAAACTCTCTTACATCATATCCCACATTTACTGATTAGTTTGCGAACAGTGGTAGAGTTTATAGGCAGGATTATATAATTAACTGAATATTTCACTACCTTTAAAGAGTAATTCATCAACATTTTGAGCGGAACACACAACTATAAAATTGTACTCAAATATGAGAGCCAAAATAGGAAATTTCGTTACTTTTGGAATTTTGATACTCGACATGTCACAAATATATTTTGTTTTAATCTTTGCAGGACAGTCACCAAATCGTACGCCAAACTTCAGCCACCAATCCAACTGCTGGAAACGGAAGCCGGTGTTTTTCATTGGTCCATGGATGTGTCTGACACCATCATCATAGAAAACATCAACATCGTTGAAAACTTAATAAAATGGCGTATGAAATGAGCAGTGTTCAACAGGAAAGAAAGGTATTTAGAACAAAAATTTATCGCTGATTTAGAATTTTTGTAATAAAACGTTTGAACCTATTTGAAGCCAACAACAACCTGCTAGAACCTAGTAAGAGCCATAATATACTCTCATGACATACTTAATGTTCCAGCAGTACAACATGGCAGGCAGTCCGAAGAAATAGTCATCAAACAGCTAGAAGACCAGGAAAAAATTAATATAAGTAAAGCTGGTCTTTTTATTGACCAAGAACACACATTTCTTGCCGCAACACCCGATGGCCTTGTTGGTGAAGGTCGTCTCGTAGAAATAAAGTGTCCTGCTTCGGCATATGGAATGGACATAAATGAAGCCATGCGAGAAGGCAAAATAAAGTATTTGAAATATTCTGAAGAAATTCCTACTGTCATTTCATTTAAAAAAAGATCCTGAATATTTCTACCAAGTCAAGGGTCAACTTCACATAACCAGAAGGGATATTTGCTTGTTTGGCATCTGGACTTCGAGCCAAAAGAAATTAAAAGTACCTATTGGAAATTTTCAGAGACGACACATTCTGGAAAGAAAAAAATGGAGCCAAAACTCGTTTTATTTTACACACAATGCGTTCTTCCGGAATTAGTTGATCCTAGACACACAAGAAATATGGAAATTCGGGATCCGCCGCACATAACAGAGGCTATCAGAAGTCATAAGATAAAATGCATGCGAAAACGAAGATCGTCCAAAACAAAACCGAATATTACACCCTGATTACATTAAACGTGAACATTTTTCAAGCTTTTGCAGAACTTTCAAGAAAATGTTGGTCTTGGATAATCATTCAAACTAATTTTTATAGTGACCTGTTTGATTTATCAATCTAAGTCGCCTGCTCACTTTGCTTCATAAACTATCACCTTTCATACTGGAAATTATTCTTGCTCATTGTTTCTAGAACGTTTAACCATGCCAAGTATTTTCATGAACCTTCATTTTTAGTATGCCAGCACCTACGTGTGCATAAGAAAGTATAGCCCGTGTAGTCACGTTCAGTGGCTACCTAGAGAATCATTACCGTAATTATTTTGGATATGTAAAAAAATAAAATGTCTTACCTATAATGTAAATTTTAAAGCTGAGTTAAGCTTTCCAGAATGGTTAAATGCTCAAGTGAGCAATGGTGCTTTAAAATTATAGAAGACATTGCTTGTTTAGGTGAATAAATACTGAGGTGTTCGTAACTGTTACTTAGTTTGAAGGAAATTAATTCATTTGGCAGCCAATTGAGAAATTTTGTAAAATTTTTAAATGAGAAACAAGAGAATTTCATAAAAAGAGTGTTCGGTATGCATAAACTTCTTGTCTGGTAAGTCCTAACAAAAAGGAGAAACGAAATAAATGTATAATAGCGACCATAAAAATATTTTGCTTCAGTGGTAAGCTGAATTAAATTCTGTGTTTTGTTGTTTTAAAAGTGTGTGTGCATTAAATCAAATAGTATAAATGCCTGTCTAGTTAAAAATATAAAGCTTATGTACATTTTTTGTGCGTCACAGGTAAAAACCAATTTGTGTGTAATTCTACTAAACTTGTTTAAATAATCTGTTGTCGTTTACTGTATCGGATTTGTAAAATTATTTCTATTTAAGCATTTGTTTCTCTTAAATACCTCTCTAAAGGCCATCTACATACTTTTAAGATTGTTGGACTTTTCTGCAAACTGTTTTGAAAAAGTTTTTTGTGATGTAAAAATATTTGTGTTTAAAATGTCTATTATACCGTACAGTTTTTTTTAAATTTGTCTTTCTTGGAAGTAACTCGTGCCCACGTTGGTTTAATTTATAGTGCTCTTTTTAAATTTATTTGTCTTTTATAACATAATGAACATTGTATATTGGTGTGAAACAAAATGTATGAATTACATGTGAAATAAATACATGTTTTATAATGTGGAATTATGTAACGATTTTTTGTATAGTGCCTTTTTATACCACGTCCAAATAAAATATATGCTACCTGCATGATAACTCATTGCTAGAGACCTGCAAAATTCGCGGATTCATTGACCTCTAGGATAGACTCCACAGTTCTTTAAATACTCGCGAAAATGACACCTGTTCATTGGCTACTGACGCGTGAGACGTCTCAACTAGGCTGTCCGTAATTCGGCACTTTCTTGGTTTAGTGTTTCCCATTGGCTCACAGTTCCCCGGATAAAATGAGGGCCAATCGCAGAAGCGGTACGAAGGTATAGTTGTTTTGATGCTAGCCTATCGCGAAATGAATCCGCGAATTTTGCATGTCTCTACTCATTGCCATGACACAAGTGAAACAATTACAAATGAGATTATTCCATGTTATAAAAACACGAACACTTTTTTTAAAAAAATAATACATAATATGTATGTATTTCGAAAAGCTTTTACAACTATCATTGACAGATGCGAGTTATAAAAAATACATAACATCGATTCGGAAAATATATTTAACTTCGGCAAGATTTGTTTGCAGAATAAGGTAATTTCATGTTCCTTGGAGGATATGTAACGTTTAATATCCACGTGACTTAGAAAATTACGATGTAATATCACTTTTCCCACTTCATGTAAAAGTTTGTGTTTTTAGCAAAAACATAGTAATCCATTTTATCTTTTTTTTTTACTTATGAACTACTAAACACGCGTAAAAAAATGCTACCATTACGACAAACATACTTTTCGCGTTATTTGACATTTGAGTTGAATGAAACGTGTGTAGCCACTGCTAGCTCGCGCGGCGCTCCGCTCCTACGGGGAAGGCAGGCAGGCAGGTAGCAATGCTGTCGAGACATCCCGACCCGTACCGCGCCGTCATGAGGAGGGAATGACCATGGAGTGAGGGAGGGTAAACCGAGTCCATCCCCTCCACCGACATCATTTTGCCAGGACGCGCTCCTAGTAGGCCACTCCTCCAAGGCTAAACTCCGCCCAGGCTAGAAGTATTTTGTGCTGCTCGCGCCGGATTCTGAGTAGCCGCTTCTCTATATACCACTCTTAATATCATCTCCGCAAGAAATTTGGCATTAAGATTTTAACTTGATGTAAGTTTTTGGACATACGCCATTGCTAAGAACTTTTTCTGTTGAAGAAAAACTAATAAATAAAATAAATAAAAATACACAAGAAAGACAAAAAAAAAAACACAAAATTAAGCAAACAATTGCTGTTGTCAACAAGAATATAAACACCACAAAATATTCCGAAACAGAAATATGGTCAACAAACAAAGAAAAAACAAAGAAAAGTACTAAGTGAACAAAAAAACACACAAATGATGACAAAACAAAAATATTGAAACCAAAATAATTCAGCACAACAGTTGAAACGAGACAAAAACACGAAAAACGAATTGACAAAAAAATACAATAGTTTTACCAAAATATAACATTAAGATTTTAATATTTAAGTCATAATACATTTGCTGTTCAAATAGAAAAAAAAAATTATTTTATTTATCTCGCGATTTTGGTGATTATTTTTCCACATATAAACGGTAACCAGATCAAAATCATGACTTCGACATGTTTATTCCCGACACACATTATCAGCTTTGCGACGTGTGTAATTCAGCTTTGGCATTGAGATTTATAGTTATCGAAACATCGAGCTAACATCTTCGACATTTCGAATCATAAAATTAAGCTCTACCAATCGACACTTCGAGCTTGTCTACTTCTTGTCGCGCAGCCCTGGTGCCCGTCTACCAAGGCTTTCTTGGCGTGACACACGTCGTAGGGAGGGGGTGAAGGGGGTTGAATGAAGGGTGAAAGTGGCGCAGCAAAGTGGCCATTGTAGGTCACCTACCTTCTCCCCCCCCCCCCCTTCCTTCTTACTCCATCTCTTCACAGACTATATCGTACACCACGTCACCCCTGGTGCATTAAGGCGCACCAGGACCCGGGTCGCGCGGGCTTATTCCTTGTCGCATCAACTTCGTTTGACGTAATGGCCCTAAAAGCCCTCGTTCGCTCCCTCCCCCCCCCCCCCTTCCCCCTACGACTCCACGCACGTCCACTTTGAGCCCCGGGAAGCGACGGGTGAAGCTTTATAAACGTCGTTTGCTCTCGCTGAAGCGCCGCTCTGCGTCCGAGAGAACACAGAAAAAAAAACTTTCTGTACTTTTACAAAAGGTTGTCCCAGCCGCTGGTCATTGCCGAAGCCCTAATACTTTCCCGATTAACAAAACGGAGCGATCCCTAACAGTTCTGTTTTTCTTAAAGCTCTGGAATGTTTAAAAAGCGAACTGGAATGCTACTCCCACCCTACCCTATTAGGGCGCATATGTGGGAGGGGAACGCGAGAAAGCCGGCCGTAAGGGCGGAATAATCTGTACAAAAGGTTCCTTTGGAAAATAGCTACCAATAAATAGTTTGTAACACTACGAGGAAAATATTCTAACTTTGCACAACACATAGCTAGGGTTAGTTTTCCATATATGAAATACATTTATCGAGATAAAACTGGGTATTTAATTGCGTATATTGGCGTGTATTTTTTATAATTTAAATTGATGTTTCATTCAATCATATTATTTTTTAAACCTCGGAAAAGATAATCAAATATTCAATAATTGGACTTTATTTGGTTTCATGTTGCTTATTAATGAGCAAAATTAATACTGGAAAGCTGTTCAGTGAACGGTTTACAAATAACTTTAATTATTGGAGGTACTGGGAAAACACAAAGCTCTCTGTCCTTTCAAGATCAATTTTAAAATTTTCCTGCACATATTTACTAAGTGTTATATAAAAGTGGTAAAATACAAGCAAACGTTAGTAATTTTGTTAACTTGCATGACATTTGGCAGCTTGCAAATAACTTACTGATAATATCTCGTGAAAAAATTTGAAAGGAAACTTAAATTACACGAGAATTAATGTAAAAAAGTACAGGAATAGCCTTCGAAAAAAAGTAATTACAATACAAATAAATAACCAACATTTCGTGTGAGACCGTACATTGGATACAGGGACGGTCGTATTCGGTTTGACTGTAACACCATAAACTCCAGCGAAGTGAAAGAACGTAAGCTGTTTTGTGAGATGCGACCTGCAGAATAAAGCGTACGAGTTTTATTTTCACAAATATGTTCTGCAGTGAAACGTCTTCTTCTCGGAAGCTCGCTGAAAGTGCAAGGAAGGACGCCATACCTTCGAGAGTGAAGTGTCTCCAGCGAGAGTTTGGCTCTCTTTGCAACGGGACAAGTCCCCGACATCACCCGCTGCGTAACGGGAAAACTTTCCTTCTGGAGCCACTTTGTCCTCACGGCAACTCACCAAACTCAGCATCGCCAACTTTTGAGAGAATAAACGTTCGGTGCATTTAAAAGCAGGCGATTCTTCTTTTAGAAGTAGGGTAATTTTCTTGTAACGATTCCAATAAAAATCCGGCAAATAATGCCGAGTAAGTTGTATCTTTAAAAGGATCGGAACTATCTTTGTTTTAAAACAACACTTAATTAACTAGCAAAATAATTCTTGTAAAAAAATAATTCAAGCAACATTTTAATGAACTAAGTGTGAGTGGGTTGTAAATGGGTTTATTATATTTTATGTATATTGCAACCTTCACATTTATTTAGCTTCAGTCTTTACACAATTATAATATACCTGGAAGTTCGGGCAGGAAAAGTATCTTTGTAAGAACGTAAATAAAATTCCTGAACTAAACAGTGTTTATGTTGTGTTTTCATGTATTAAGATAGTCCTTGCAAGGAGTTACTTTAAGGCATCTGTTATTTATCAACGTTAAAACTTCTTAAGTAAATGTGCGAAATAACTGTATACTTTCCTCTATAAGCACGTAAGTGAAAAAATGATAAAATTTTAATTTTTCAAATTGAAAGGACTGCAGGATAGATAACCGCAACAGATCAGTTCATCTGTGAACAATAATTTTAAAACGAAATATTTGCTTTAATGTGAATCTTTGAAAATTTTTTGTTAGTTTTAAGTATCGTAATTTCATAAAGACACAGTAAACAGTTCTGAATTCAACACTTGAGAAAGAAAACCATAGCAAACAAATAATAAAATGTACTATACTTAAGCCACACCATGTTTTGCACATCCAGCTAAGAAAAATATCATTAGTGTGAATTAATTAAGACTTAACGCCTTGTTGACACCGCGGACACGAGACGATCAGGGGTAATGATGTGAGGACCATCTCTTAGTGGCCTGGGAATCCCGTGGTCCACTGCGTGGAGTGGCGTGAATGGCGTGACGTTCTTGATGCTTCGAGCTTCGGGTCACCCTGGATTGATGCGACACATCACAGCCCACTCTAGTCGGTTCCAGAAAGACTGCCAAGAGTATAAAAGAGACGACGCCAGCTTCCGCGAGAATTCTGGGAGTTCCAACCGGCGAGTTGCGTGAAGTGTGAGTGCGCCGAGGAGGATGAGAGACCCCTCCCCCCCCCCCTTTTTCGAGAGTGGTGCGATGTGTTCGTGCGTATAGGACCGAGTGGCGCGAGACTGTGTGTGTGAACAAGTGCGAGGTAAGGGGCGAACCACTGTTGAGCCTAGCTCCAGCGAGGAGTTTGACCTGCGGACTAGACATATATTTAGTGATTTGTGAACAGACATTTATAAGTACGAGTGATTTGTGAACAAACTTTAAGTGTGGTGATTTAATTAGTAATGTAAATATTGGTAGTAAATAAAACTGTATAAAAATTAATATGGCTATCCTTACGAACCTTTTCCCCCCAATCGTAACAATATTTTCAAGACAGTTACTCAAGGTCGGTAATGGCAATGTACCTACAAATTCAGAAACAAAGAAATCTTCCCATATAATTTTTGCAATATAATGAATTCCAAAGAAGAATTAGTAGACAAGGTTTTACAAAGAATCGAGAAAAAAAATGACCGAAATAACGCATTTTAAGCGGAAGAGCCATTATAATGGCTAAAAATGTCGATGCATACGATATGAACATCATTCTAAACAGAATCGCAGGTGAAACAGTGACATACAATCCATTTACTCCGTGATGAACCAAAGTGAAGTAGCGAATTTCCCAACGGAAAATATTAATTCTCTCGATGTTACCGGATTACCGTCACGCATTCTGGATTTTGGACTGCCAATTTTATTACCCTGAAACATCAATCAGCCAAAGTTATGCTATGACACAAGATTAGTAGTTAAAAAAGGATGAATATAATTGAAGAAACAATTCTTATTGGACTTCATAAAGGTGAAGACTTACTACTTCTACGAATACCACTCATTCCGTCTGACGTAGCGTTTGAGTTGAAACGACTTCAATTTCCAATGTGTTACGTTCGCTATGACTATCAATAAACGCAAGCGAAATCTTTTTAGGTGCGCGGCTTGAATGCTTCTCTCATGGGCATACGTCGCATGCTCAAGAGTCGGTAAACCATCTAATCTTTATTTTTATGCAAAAAAAAATACTGACAACCAAAAAATGCAGTCAATCCACTAGCTTTAGATAAGAAAAAATTATTTTATTAAAAAAAAAAGATCTTTCTTTCCTTTCATTCCACAGCATGGCCACAGCAACGCAAAGCAGGGTATTAAATTTCTCCTCGGTGAATCTATGTTCGCTACAACAGTAGTAAGCAGTACGCTACAACAGTAGTGAGCAGTAGGACGTTACAACAGCCGCCTGGGTAGGCCTACTACTTAACAGGTCACGTAAATGCCACATAAAGAAAGTGTTTCACCACTCATGAGGACCGTCAAGTTCATTTGTTGAGGACATTAAGAGGTAGAGTTCACGTTAGAATCACTCCTGGAATTTTTAGAAATTGTCAGACTGGAAAACGCGTCTATGTGGGATGTTCTAAGTAACTATTACCTGTATCATGGCTTTCTACCGTCAGGAGTGGGAGACTATAAGCCCTGTCTGAAGTAGTATGAAGATTATATTTTACATCATGCTATGCTATCAATTTTGCAAATTATTTTAACTATCAGCAAGAAGTTAATATAAAAAAAAATTTTTTTTAAGACACCATATAGCCATAGAAACTAGCAAATAGTACCAATAATTCATTTTCGGGCTTAAAAATATTTCTAGCTATTGGTTTTGTTACAGCATGAAGATAACGACGCTTAGATTCTTGTAACCCCTAAAATTTAAAATGAATTAAAAAAAAACAATATAAAGTTTATAATAATTAGAGATCAATATATATTATACATATAAAATTAGAGATCAATAAATAATTATGGATAATTATATGCAACGATTTAAAATTTCAGATAAGAAAAGTGAAATGGAATGGCTGCGATTCATCTCCTAAAACATAATGAATTTCTAACGACGATTTCCTGAAACCAACAACTGACGCAAAGGCATTACGACCTTAGGCTAATGATTTGATGGATGCACTTTCGAAATACACAGTAAAAATATATAATAGATTTTCAATAGTTAAAAACCTTATTTTTACGTGTACTGAGTCAAAGTTGAAAATTATAGTAAAAAAAATTGGTTGTCTGTAAAGTCGGTTTACGGACGATAGTTTAACGTGACAACATCATAACAAAACATCGATGAAATGATTGATCCAGAAGAAAATGAAATATCATATTTGGCCTGAGACTGAGCCGTAATAGGTTTTTGCAACCAAACCATTTAGGCATTAAAAATATTATATTCTATGGGGAAAATTTTTTTTAATTTTTCTATCTTTTGTATGATAAAATCTACCTCTGCATACTTTTATGAATAAAATTGAATCATTTTTATTGAATTATCACTATTTTGTATGGATACACAGAAGGAGTGAAATAAAATCTACTATTTAATTGATAAATTTACTTTTATTTGCATTCATTAATTCAAATATATGTATTACTTTTGTAGTGTCGCGCGCGCCGTATTTATTTTTCAAGTACAAAAATGAAAGTATTGTAGCTGCTGGGATTCGGTCCGTCAACCTTTGGATTGTTAGTCAGCATTGCTAACCGCATGGTCACGAGGCCATATTGGAATCAATTGTTTCAGATGTTATAAAATAATAATATTCCACGCACGATATTTGTTTGAATTTCTTTTAACTAGCATATTCTCTTTTGGGCTCGAAATATTTACACGCTCGTGGGCTCATAACTATATTACGGCGTGTGATTAAGTTGATCAAATAATAACTCATGACAAATAATTACCAATGTCAAACTAAAGCTAGAAAAGTATCATACCAGCAATAAATACTTAGTTACACAGCTAAAATAATACTCATACAACACTGTTTAAATGTACTGATTTACACTAGTAATTAAAATAATACGTACTTGTAAGAACGCCATTTCTTTGCGAATATACTCCCGTGGCGCGGTGCACCCTCCTCAACAACCATAAAGTCGTTAACATTTCGAAAGTAAATGTTGGCAACATTGATTTTTGTGCACGTTTGTTGCTGGAAATATTAACCATATTATGTTTAAGATTATTTATTTTTCAATATGGAACTACCAACACACGATGCAAAAATGCTTTGTCTTTTGTTTAAATTAAAACTATAACCATAAACTAAGAATGTTGAGAATCATAACTTCAGTTTAATTTGGAAAAATGTACATCTGCACAAGTGTGTTAACTATAACTTTTACACGGAATTATTTTTGTTATTTAAACAACATTCAAATACAAATAATGTGCAAATATATTTCATTTAATGCAGTGCACTCTACTTAAACCTGTAAAATGAAAGAGCACAAAAATTCAAAAAGGACTGGATTCAGATTTTGAATCATTTTCTTAGTCATTGTCAGAGTTTATAAAATAAAATAACAAACCAAAGATATTGAAAATACGTAATAAGGTAATATAAGCCATGACATTAATTCTATGAACAAAACATTGTTTTTTTCCCAACCTTTGCTCACGCAGCAGAAAAATTGTGTTAAGTATTCAGGAGCTAAAATGAAAAATACAGAAAGAATATTTTAAGTTGAGGCCATAAGAGATTCTATAATTTAAATTTCAAATTTTTTTTTTAACATGCAAAATCAAACTCTTGATAAAATATATATATATATTTTTAGTGTTTGGCACGACCAATTAATAATAATAAACCAATCAAATATCGAGCAAACAATCTTTATTTCATTTTAAGACATCATTGATCAATCCTTTTTTATAGCTATTACTTTGATCAATTTCAAAGTTGGCTGTGTCGTAGGTTTCGAAGCAACTTCAGCTTGCTGGCAACTCATTTGATCATTTTTTTCACTTCCAGAACTTTTGCGCGTCTTCTGCGAAGAACACGGAGTGACTTCTTCTGGTGTCGTACATTCTTTTTTTGAGAAAAAAGGTTTCATAATATCTTCAGTAATGGCCATTTTCGGGTAACTCGGGACAAACGGTGTTTCTGTTAACATGTCTGTCACATTTTTTAACGAAGCTGCTTGTGGTCTCATGCAGTCTGATGAAGTCCTGATGAAATTCTCATTTTGGATGTGCATACTATGCTGTTTTCGGAAATCACCCCTTGAAGTTATTCTTTTGTTGAAATGAGACGCGTTGTAAAAGTTATCACCTGTAGCTACAAAATATGCGAATTGCTCCACAGGCATATTCCCTCTCATCGTAGTAAGACTTCGGTGCATGTGGAAGCCGCAGAACTCATTCGATTTTTTGGGTGTTGGCTGAATATCTCTTGGCTCTGCTACAGTTCTGTGTAGCTCTCCCTCAGTACCAGTTAGGCTTATTTGGGTTAATACCTGTCTTCTCAGGATCTCCAGACGGTCTGGAACATTCTCTTCATCGTAGGATTTGACGTAACGAATGAGTTGGTTTTCCTCTGTTATTGAAGGAATTATTTTTGTTGTGTCGTCTCCAATTTCAGTATTTTCGTGTGGTAAAATATATCTGATTTTTGTATTTCGATTTCGCTGCAAATGGAAGCCACAAAACTCGATAGTTTTTGCAAGGGGTGGCTGAATATAAAACTCTTTTGGCTCTTCTACAATTGCGCTTTGAAATTTCATTGTACCAGTCAAAATAATTGGGGTTAAGACAAATGTCCTCAGGAGCTCCAGATGGTCTGCCACATTCACTAAATCATATGAAAAGACTTGACGAATTGTTCTCTCTTCCTCTATTACTGCAGGAAATGTTTCTACTGCGCGACTTCTCTCAACAGTTTCGATCTCAGGAATGTCATGTAGTTGGGCGAGATGAAGCTCGGCACATACGTGTGTCTCTTCACAGCGGTGCACCACCACTGCCAGCTCTACTGGTGCCCGCAAGTATTCTGCTTCTTCTAGTACCGGTACTTGCACAGTTGTCTCGTGCATATCTGAAGGAGCATCTGCATACACGTCAACGTGGACTACTTTTTCATTAACCCACATCTCTTCTGCTGACTCTTCCTGGTAATGATGGTATTTTTTTAGCCATTCCTGTATGTCCTTGTTTGTGGCGATTTGAAGAAAAGGGACCTTGTGTACATACTGATTTTCTATAACGAACACAACTACTGTCTTGAGGACTTCTATAATTGACGAAGGTAGAGTGTTTAAAATACTTTGCTCAGTTGTCCTGCGAGCCAATCTTTTTTCCTTCAATTTTCTATATTTATTCCGAAACCTCTCCTTGAAGCTTATCTTTCCATGACTGCTGTCTTGCGATTCCTTCCATTTTCTAAATTTTTTCCGAAACCACTCCATGAAGGTTATCTTTGTATCTTTGTATCTTTGTATCTTCTCCGTGTAATCGTCAACGTGAAAGGGGATTGATTTCCCCAATCACGTATTAAAAAGACTTGTAAGTTTGTAGTTTTCGGCTATTTTATTTTATTTGGATTGATGTTTATCTGAAAAAAAAAACGTAATCGTAAATCTAAAACTTAAATCCCATTTGTTTCTGAAAACGATGTATCATTAATTATGTAAAACCAATTTTAACGATTTACATATATAAATTTTGAAAACAAATAACATGGTCATAATTTCCTAATAAGTAAAAAACAACATTTGAGTGAACTGACTATACCTATAACCATGTGAATTATTAACAGCTTCTGTAATTATTAACAGATTCTTTACCGAAACGAATTTTATTTATTATATACGTAAAACCTTGAATGAAAATGAAACAATCATTTATAAACATACAAGGTGCAGCTAGCTAAATGTCAAACATCCACAACGCAAATTAAGGGAAGTTTTTTATATGAGTTAGCGGATGTAAATAATTAAGAAAAAGTTACAATTTTGATTATTTAACTTTTGGCAAGCAAAACACCGTTTTATGTTTCTATCAGAAGTATTGATTTTGCCGCTGTCTTTTATGTGAGTATGTTAAAGCATGAAATTTCATAAAAATTAATTGGAAAAGTACTTACATTTTTATTGAAACAATCCGACCGTTATTACTTCTTCGTAACTCAGTAATCCGCAATTAAAACTTCATATATTATTTCACCGTAGACATAAAATCTAACCACTGAAACTAGTGAAGTAACCAAGGTAACAATCTGTTGGTTTGTCTGGTGTTTTGTTAAGCTATCTGCATAGACAAAACTGTATGTTTATTGGTATGTTTATATATAATATACATCTTCTTTCTTTATAGGTATTATGTTTTAATATAAACTGTAACCAGAAAACGTCAATCGATTTTTAAAATATATGACCAAAGTGCTTTTTTAAATTAAATTATCGCTACTAGAAGAGACAATAAAAATCGTAAATGTATCAGATTTTACAGGATACCGCAAAATAATATATAAATATTTTTTTGTTATTGGAACTCCTCAGAATATTTGTATTATTTTATTTTAGTTAATTTTAATAAAAATACAGCCAAGATATAACATGAAAATATGACTCTTTTTGTTTATGTGTAGTCATTAAATTTCTCCATTAAGACTTAATATTATATAAACACATAGATATGTAACAAATGTGGTCCTCTTACAACAACACAGCCTAAAATAGTGAACATATTTAATTATGCATATGACCATGACCTTAAAAATCCAGAAGTCAAAATTGTTAAAAAAATTCCGATCAATCAATAATATATTCAAAATAATATAATTTTTAACATTGCACCTGGCCACGATCTATCTTGATTTTTGATCAGTTCAAGTCATTTGTGAAAATAAAACACAATTTTTTAATATTTTCACTATATAATTTATGAATCTTCTGCCATATTAAAACCTAAAATTGGAATAAACTATGTAGTTTAAACCTTAGTTGCAAACAGTGCGGGCCAGCTTGCACTTTTAACTTCATCACGAATCAGTTATTGTAATATAATATAGTATAAGAGCAGGAAACCTGGAACAAGAAGCAATAAAAAACATGAATGCGTGGCCGTACGCGTATTAGAAGTTAAATATTATAAAGATAGAGGTATAACACTCAGAAATGATTAAATGGTAATTTTTTATATATTGGCCAATATTTACATAAATTTAAACAGCTGCCAATAACGATGTATAAGAGCAATCACAAAAATACTTTGAAATTAAAAAAAACTAGTATCAATCATGTTATTATTTAATTTTTAGGTACGTTTGGTATTGTATTTAATTATTCAGATATTTTTTTTAAAAAGATTTTGTTTGCTTATATGTATTTATATGAGTTAAAAATCCATTCACGGTATATTTAATAATACATGTTAATAATATTGAAATATTTTATATTTTTCTACTAATATATTTATAACCGCATAAGTTGTATAAAAGAGGCAGGCAATCGCAAATCATGAAGTATGTAAGCAATGTACGGAGTGCGTTCATATTAAATAAAACATATTTTATTTAGTTAACGCCTGCTACTTGGTCCTTCTTAAAATTTGTCAGAATTTTTTTTTTCATTGCTCACAGGCTGGCATATATTGAGCAGCTATCATGTTAATCACGGTGTTTTACGAGTAGCAGTTTCTAGCGATTAAAATTTGCTAAAATTTGGTGACCGCGTGTAAATGTGGCTGCTCCTAGCAAGTCGTGGGGACTGTCACTGCCTCTGTCATCGCGGGGGACAGTGACACCTTCACTCCCACACTGGGAGGGCCGCAGTTACACCACGCCTGTGTCACTCCTGTCACACCGTGGTCACTGCTCCGTTGCCATGGCTGCGGTACAATCCAGCCTCCTGTCTGATCACTCTATCACCGTCATTTATAATGATGACCTACCTTACGTACATTGCGATTCCGGCCCGTATAATACATCTATTCCTTTCACTTACTACTGAACTTACCAATATTTAATTACGTCTAGCAACTGAGATATGTCATTTTGAATAAATTAAGTGACGCTACTAAATAACATTATCATAAATGATAAATATAATATCTTTTAACTATTTTCTTATTTTATATTGTGTATTTTATTGTTAATAATGCAGCTTTAATACTTTGAAATACTTTGAAATTCAAAATATGATTTTTTTTTACCCTAGGTTATTTAATCTTTGAAGAAGGTTATCATACTATACAAATAGAAAAATGAATTAAAGTTATACCTATTTTAATACCAAATAATAGTTCTCTCTTGTATGCGGTAATGCCCAATTATTTGTATTTTTTTTCTTAAGTGAAATATTTAATTTGTATCTCGTCTTTTGAAAAACTAAATAAACATATTTCTTTGCAGAGTTGGTACGTGGCACACCAGGCTTCTCTTCAGCGGCTCACACCCGTGCACTCGGGTCTTTCCAGTTTGCAGCTGCAGCTGCAGCTGTGCGGGCCTGCAGTCTCTTTCTCAGTCTCCTTATGCATTCCTGCCCAGAGCCGTGTGGTGACATCCACACCTGTCACTTCCCTGCAACCAC
Source organism: Bacillus rossius redtenbacheri (assembly GCF_032445375.1). Taxonomy (NCBI): domain Eukaryota; kingdom Metazoa; phylum Arthropoda; class Insecta; order Phasmatodea; family Bacillidae; genus Bacillus; species Bacillus rossius. The sequence continues at coordinate 46,366,252 of NC_086334.1, forward strand.
GCACCGTGCGGTTTTCTGTGGATTTATAATATCCTTCACATTATTATCTTGAATATTATTTATGTAGCTTTATTTAGGTGTTTAATAAAAGCGTGTTCTTTGGCAATGAATATTTATGTTTCTGAATGTTTTATTATATTTATTTTATTTACATGTATTTCACAGTTTGTATTTTTTGGCACATATTAATAAACAGAATTTTCGTTTCAAATTTAGAGCTTAATAAAAATAAATATTAAGTGAATTAATTAAAGATACATGTGTAAGCCATAAAAATGCAATCATATCAAGTACTACAACAACGCCTTTGCCCTAATAAGAACCATTAAATACGTTCCGAAAAAAAAAACGAGTGCAGGAACACTGGCACAGTCATAAATAAACAAATATCTGACGATCACTGTCATTTCAGTATTCAAAGCAACTAAAGGTTTTAATCGAGTGCTGAGGTTTGCTAACCGAACTTTTTTAAAATGGTTAAAATAGCTAGGAATAGCTGTCGGCTTCCAAGGCCGAGTTCAGCTGCGCCAAGGTAAAAATACAATTTATCTTTAACTTGGCCCGTTCTTACGTTAATTAATTAAAACTTGCAAACTGCGAACTCATTGAATTATCTTCTTTTTTTACTAATTTTGACTGTAAATGCTAGAAAACTATTTAAATTGACAAATTATTAAACATTATAATTTATTATATATAAAAACCATTAACATATAATGTCTTCTAATTATTTACTTGTTAAATATACCTATTAAATGTATATCAAATTTATATAAAATATTTTATTATAGCTCTGAAAACATATTGTTATATAAAATGAATTTTTACCTTTAGAAGATGAAAAAGGCTAATTTAAAATAAGTTGGCAGTTTTTTAATTATTTACTTTTATTATTTGAAACCAATATAATTTTATTTGGAAGATTAGTGTTTTGTTTTATTCTGTACTTACTGTTTCAACTCCCTCCGACATGGTAGCTTATAATGACCAAAACCTGCCGAATATTAAATTTTGCTAGAGCATCCACAATTTAGTTGTTAGTCAACACTGAAGATGGTTAAAAAAATCCAGGCTGAATATCAGGCAAACCATCACATTCACAAACGGGGCCTCAACACAGTAAATGAGAATTAAATATTCTAGTGATTTGGCCGAGACTTGAGATCAGCACCTCGACTTTGAAGACGTCAGTAATAACAGTTGTATGCGCTGTTTCCAAAAGGATAGAAAAATAACTGCAAATAAATTTAATAAGTTAGCGCGTGTCTGTTGTAAAATCATTCGTAATTTTTACTAGGCATGCTTGGTCTATGATATATTTGTCATTTACAGTCAAATTTGTTTTCCTATTGGCAGCGCCGAGGTTTATTGGCCAGTTGCAAAAACTTTAGGAGAGCCATTACTCAGAAGCACATCTAGAACTCTTCTCCCGAACATTATAACCATTGTCTTCTTCTGCTGACACTGTCTGTACTCCTGTGGCTTCGGCAGGAAGAACAAGCAGCATCTGGACACAATGCTAAAAATCATCATTCCTCGGCGGTACCTGAAAAACTTCGGAATATCATGGTACTCTCGTCTGTGATCTCAGCCGCTGTCAGTAGGAAAGGGAATGCGACCTACGATGGCGGAGGAACCTATTAGTCACCTATCCCGAGTCAGAGGCCCAAATAATCCTGGTTCGTGCATCGTTTTTTGTTGTGGTAAAATTTTACAATTCAGTTAGACTTAGGTATTTTATATAAATTATCTGATAAATCGTTAAAGTATTTAAATCTTCACAAGAATTCGTTATTTTTTTTGGGGGGGGGGAGGGGGAACACTATCTAAGTGACATTTAAAATACCATAAAATCATGAACATCCTTTATTCGTATTCAAATAACCACACCTTGATGAATACACTTTTTCCAAACCATAAACATAAGAACCAGTAACGATGTTTCAAACTATTTTCTTATCCAACCATTCTACCATTGTCTGTAATTGTTTTTTTTAAACATAAATAACACTGTAAAAACTTTTTGTTTTAAAATGGTTTTATTTTTATTCCAGCCGCAAAATCGCAGGAGCGAACGACGAACTTCAGACATGTCCGGTACTACTCGGCGGACTTTGGCCATGTCCGGGACTGCTCGGCGGACCTCGGCCATGTCCGGGACCGTTCGGCGAACTTCGGCCATGTCCGGGACTGCTCGGCGGACTTTGGCCATGTCCGGGACTGCTCGGCGGACCTCGGCCATGTCCGGGACCGTTCGGCGAACTTCGGCCATGTCCGGGACTGCTCGGCGGACTTCGACCATGTCCGGGACTGCTCGGCGGACTTCGGCCATGTCCGGGACTGCTCGGCGGACTTCGGCCATGTCCGGGACCATTCGGTGGACTTCGGCCATGTCCGGGACTGCTCGGCGGACTTCGGCCATGTCCGGGACTGCTCGGCGGACTTCGACCATGTCCGGGACTGCTCGGCGGACTTTGGCCATGTCCGGGACTGCTCGGCGGACTTCGGCCATGTCCGGGACCATTCGGTGGACTTCGGCCATGTCCGGGACTGCTCGGCTGTGGGCCCGAGCGCAGCACGGCGCGGCGCAGCTGCTCCCGGATGAGAGGCTCGTGCAGCCGGACGTTGAAGTCGACCAGCGCCTGCAGGCGCCGCAGCTGCAGCGGCTCGAACGAGAACTTGAAGCTGGAGTACGGCTTCTCCGGGTCGCTGAAGATGTCGAAGTCCGCGAAGTCGCGCTCCTCCTGGGTCTCGCGAGGCACCCCTGCTGGACACGGTCACCCAGACCCTTGCAGCGAGCATTGGGGCGCGGTTACACAGGACCCTGACCTGATTCAACTCTTACGAGCGGTTGCACACAGTCTGAACCTATTTTATCGAGGACATTTCTCATTCAACCTAAAGCAAAGCTTCTTATTGACTGTATTGTTGAGTGTATAAACAGTTCTTTGCGAAAAATTCAAGCTGGACAATGTTCCTGGCACAAGTTCGAGTGATATTTTACCGACTGCAACCAAACTAACTAGCAAGTTAATATTGTATTGTTTTAAAATTGATGCTGACAGTATTCTCTAACAGGGAAAGACTTGCTCAAATAAATAGGATCCAAATAATATTCGTTCGATGACATTAGACAATCGGTTTTGGAGTTGAACATACTGCACACCAACTGCAGTGTAACCGTAAACTTTTGCGTTTGTGAGCATGTTTACTCAAACTTGTTCACCTGAAGTTGTTCGGCATTTCCATGTAACCGCGTTTTTAGGCAGGCTTTACAAACTACGCAAGAAACACAATAACATAAAAAATGCAAGACAGAAAAGTTAAATAACGTCGTTTTCAAATACTCTTTTATAAACTACCAACACGAAACAACGCATTTCCCAACTTGCAATATCTTGCGTTTCGGCTTGCGTTTCCGCCTTCCATATTTGAAGGGAAAAGTTCCGAAAACTTTTAAGACGCAAACCTTATGTGCATAGATATCCATGATGTTTATATTATATTCATGACGTTCACTTGTTTAAATTTCGCACAGTGAAAGAAAATAACAGTTTTAATCATATCATTGGCAATTCCATGATAAACATGACTGAACAAAAGAAGCCCCGAATGAAATACGTTTTAGATCGTTTACAATTTCGAAAGTTCCGAAGTTCTCCGAGGTTTTCCAATCGCTCGTAAAAACACCATATTGCAAAGATTTATATATATTACGATCATATAGTATTTTAAATAACGCTAGCCTAACCAATCGTTTATTTTATTTACGATAAACTTTCCTAACCTATCGTACCGGGAAAAAAATAATGACCTAACATGTATTACAATGACCGAACCTAATCTAAAATAACATTTTACTTCGGTAAACTTCGGAACTGTTCAGGTTGTCTTTGTGGCTTTCATCCCTGTGAACTATAGGTTATCCTTGACAATTTTAAGCTGTAATGTTGATGGCGTGTTACGACTTGCCTGCTTTGTAAACGACCGTGTTATTCTTGCATTTATTGCGTGTTTCGATTATTGAGTCTATACATTCCTTTCTTAGTATATAAACCCGTTTCTAAGCTCCTATAACGTCCCTTTGACAACGAGATCAAAATACACGGCAGCAAACCACATCACATACCAAGAAATCGTCAATGGCATATAGTAAAAAAAACCGGGGGAGGTTACGCATGCGTCATCACGTTGACTCTGCGTGGAGCCAAACACTATCTGTCCAACTGATGTTCCGCGCTATGTTTGCGGGACACCCAAAAAAAAAAAAATTCGTCCAAACGTTATTTACACACCGTGAAACAGTTTTCAAGGACTGTATTCTATGGCACTGACTAAGTTTAACGACTGAAATTTATAAATCATACTCTATTAACTACACATCCAACGTGGTCAAACACACGAACGGCATGAGAGCACGTGAGTTTGCTGGTTACCGAGATTATATATGTTTACGCATCACTGGCTAGTACTGACTACTTGGAGGGAGGGGGGGATGATTGATTCTCTCCCCTCTCCAACCACCCCCCGTGTACACCCCGGTGTTAGTTTCCTCCTGAGGACAGTCGGGTGACGCTGGCGTGGTGGTTGGAAGAGGGGCGCGCGCTCACCCACGTCCTTGAACCGGCGGAAGGCGGAGTTGACGAGCACGAAGTGCAGCACGACGGGGCAGAGCGGGTCGGCGGGGTCCTGGAACACGTATAACTCCCGCGGCGGGCCCGGGGGCAGCTGCGCCACCAGCTGCGCCACGGGCGGGAAGCGCGCGCGGTGCAGCCGAGCCCACTTCTCGGCGAGCACCAGCTCCTGCGCCACCCAACAGCACCACTCAGCACCGTCAGTTTGGACTGTCACAGCTTAGAAACACTCGCATTAGAACTATGGCTAATTATATACACGTAACTTAGAAAAAATTCAGATCGGAGAAATTTAATTTACTTATGTCTAAGTGGTGTTTTGAAAAATGCATGTTTCTAAGCTGTAGTATTCTAAGTTGCATATTTCTAAGTTGTGTTTCTTAATAATGTACTTATAAAACGTGTATTTCTTAGTTGTGTTCCTAAGCAGTGTGTTTCTAAGTGGTGTAATCCTAGGTAGTGTGTTTCTAAGTAGTGGGTTTCTAAGTGGTGTGTCCCTAACTAGTGTGTTTCTAGGTAGCATGTTTCTAAGTAGTGTGCTTCTAAGTAACGTGTATCTAAGTTGTGTGTTTCTAAATGGTGTGTTTATAAGTGGTTGGTTCTAAGTAGCATGTTTCTAGGTAGCGTGTTTATAAGTAGCGTATTTATAGGTAGCGTGTTTCTAGGAAGTGTGTTTCTAAGTAGTGTTTCTAAGTGGTGTCCCTAACTAGCGTGTTTCTAGGTATAGTGATTATAAATAGTGTGTTTCTAAGTAACGTGTATCTAAGTTGTGTGTTTTTAAGTGGTATGTTTATAAGTGGTTTGTTCTAAGTAGCGTGTTTCTAAGTAGTGAGTTTCTAAGTAGTGTGTTTCTAAGTTATGTATTTCTGAATTATGCGTTTCTAAGGTGTGCCAGCGGTTACGAGAGACGGCGCAGGGGCTTGCCTCGAATGGCGAGGCGTCGTCCTTGGGGCGGTTGGTGAACTCGAAGGAGAGGAAGAGCGAGACGCGGCGGTGAGGTCTCAGCAAGGGCGGGTAGGGCAGGTTGAAGCTCAGCCCTGAGTCGGCCACGAACAGCTTCCTGGTGTCGGGGCACACCGGCTCGTAGAAGCCCTCGAAGTCCTCGTCTGCGAGACACGCGGGCGCTCGTCTGGGCGGAGCTGTCTCAACCACCGACACTCGTGCATCTTCACTTGACAACTGGTGTTTTGTCACACCACTCTATACAGCAGCGAGAGAACAAGACTAGGATATTTACCTCGAGGACAAACGACTGAGGCTCAACCTAGTACAGCATCATCAAGTGTAGCCTGAAGGCCATTGAGCAAAGTGTCCGTGTCTACTCATTACATTTCATCAGCACAGCCTCACAAAGAAAGTTAATGTTTAAAATCACTTAATGTGACTTAACCAAAAAAGAGATAACAAAAAAAGTTGCTAGTTTTATATTTTTATAACTCAACTTCCTAAAATGCCTAATGGTTTGAAAATACCGTATATGTGACCTAACCTAAACAGACCACACTTTTCTTCTATTTATTTCATTATAACCTAACCTTACAAAATAAAAGTGTGATAGTTACTTGTGGGACCTAACCCAAATGTGCATATGTATTAAAGCTGCATTAGTATTAGGATTCCTTAAAACTTCGTAAGCATTTACCGCAGAGAAATGTTACTGCGAATCAGTTCTTGGACAGAAGTGCGAAATAAATTCTTCCATTCGCTCGGAGCCAGACAAACCATGGCCACTTCGACAGCAGAGAAGTAAGCTCTGTTCAAAGTAAGGTTTCACTTTTTTTACAGGTGTGCCAAGGGATTTTCAGAAAGATGGCTAAATATTCTCATAAAATTAACAAAATAAATATTTATGCATTATTAGCTAGCCTGGTGTTACATGAAGCTGCGTTAGTTTTGTTCATGATGTCACAGTGTACTGCTGTCAAAATCTAAATGTTCATTGAAAACACCTGTCAATATAGTGACAACTTCTCTTGAAAAATTTGTACTTATTTTTTTTAAAGTATGAATTATAGATGAAGCCGACTAAATGAATTTGACTAGTAATACTGTAAAATAAATTCGCAAGTAAATTGAAAAAAATACTTGTTTGATAAAACTTGTTAATTTAACAAAGTGATTTCACTTCAGTATGAACAGTCAATGTTACCCTATTAAAAATTGTTGCCACATAAGTCGTGCAAAGAATTTTGTTCCCCAAAAGTATAACATGTTTCATTTATTTTTGTCATCTATAGTGTGGTTATTTATGATTGCTTAGAAAAAAATTTAGACACAGTATCTAATAATTTGATACAGGGTAGATGTGTATATATATATTAATATATATGCATATAGCTTGAAAACTCAATACTTTTTACTTATTTTGTTTTATCATAACTGGTCTATCAACTGTTCTTGGCTTGACGTTGAGTTCTGGGACACAACTAATGATATAAATTAATTGATAATATGAGGGCTGTTTCTTTTTTCAACCTCCGATGGGCTATATAAAAGAGACAAATTTACATAACACTATTCGCAAATATTACCGATAAGTCTTGACGTGGGACCCAGTGCGCCGGGTCTATTAGTCCACCCGCCTCACAGCTGTGTAATGAGGGAGAGGGAGATACAGGCGCTGGCCCTGTATCTCTATTCACTGGTGGCTAATCCCTTCGAAGAAAGGCAACGATATGAAAAAATGCCTCGATCGTTTTGGCGATTAAGTAGAAAAATTTGTAAGACCCTGATTAACTTTTGGTAGTAAAATGACAACGTTATGTAAAGTTGTCTTTTTATTTTACGTGACGTCTAATAAATCGATGAACGCTGGCTGCACGCAAGAAAAAGTGTCCCGTTACGCAAATTGTCCTGTTACGCTGTGTCCCGTTACGTTCATTGTACGCTTGCGCCGCATCTATCTCTCCTCCACTCGATTGGAACAACCATCGATTTGACTTTTTCGAGGCACATTAAACTTGAAACACTCCCATTTGTTTACTACTTTTCCTATCATCGTCCCATCCTTAACAGAACAACACAGATTGGATAAATTGTATTGATTAAAAAGCAAACATGTATACAAATTATAATTAAAATAATCTGTTCGTTAAAGTAATAAACATATTTGAATTAATGAGTGCAAATAAAAGAAAATTTATCAATTAAATTGTAGATTTCATTTCACTCCACTTTTTTGAATCCATACAAAAATAGTGATAATTCAATTTAAAGAATGATTCAATTTTATTCATAAAAAGTATGCAATCATTTCATCAACGTTTTTGTTATGACGTTGTCGCGTTAAACTATCGTCCGTAAACCGACTTTACAGACAACCAATTTTTTTTTTTTTTAATAGTACATCGGAGGTTAAAAATAAGCCTCTGTATTTGGTCGTAGCCAAGTTCGTCCGACCGAGCCCGGACACGCGCGAGCGTGAGGGACGTACCGTCGTCGGCGGTGGTGAAGGTGGCGGGCGCCGAGGGCTCGCTGGCGGAGAACTGCACGCCCCTCATGGGGCTGAAGACCACCCCGGCGCGCCCCGTCCTGGTGTCCACCAGGCGCCCGCGCAGCAGCCAGCTGAGGATCCGCTCCGCCCTGGACGGCCTGGGCTTCTTCCTGCTCGCGCGGCCCAGGTGGCGTCTGCCCCGCCAGCAACAACCATCATTCTATACAAGCTTTTTTTATCCATACGTTTGAGAGACATGCAGGTATGAATACTTTAATGCTTCATTAAGGTTTTCCAGATAAACGTAGACACTAAACAACAACATTATTACCGCTGCATCAGTCCAACCAACAAACGGAAACAAAATTCTGACGCGAACTGAAGTAACGCCACTCCCGTGGCGTGATGGAAATAAAAATATTAAAAATAAAAGAAAAACATTTTCTAATCAGAATATCTGTCGCGTTGACGTCACACATGTGTCGAACGTAATTAGCTAGGAGAATTATTTTATTAGCTTCGTGTTATTTCAGCGGTTAGCATGACGACGCGTGATACTTGAGAGGCGAAAAATCAATATTGATGGGCAAAATTCCTATAAAAAATTTAATTGAATAAACCTAATTGAATTTTTAAGAAAAATTCCTTCGAGGTGCAAACGGACCTACCCTAAAAATGAACGTAGTTTCATATTTCATGTATCTGCGCTATAATTAATAAAATTGAAAAATTATTTGTATCAGTTTTAAATTTTCATTCAGTATGTGTGTTAAAGGGACTGGTGAAATATTTTCTGATAATAAAATAAAATAATTAATAAAAAAGGACTAGAGAATACGCAACTCAGTAACTATCACACAAGTGAGAGGCTCTGCCTTGTTATCTGTTTGTCCAAGCAACACCGTCTCGCACGAAGCAGAGCTTGCAGATAAGCGATACGGGCCACGAGGAGTGTTCTGTGCGCACGGCTCACCTTATCCTGTCCCTCACCTTATCCTGTCCCTCACCTTATCTTGTCCCTCAGGATCCTGCGCAGTCTCTTCCTGGATGACCTCGAGGTCCTGGCGCCGTCGCCTCTTCCGCCCGCCTGCAACAACACACGGCTGGACAACAACAACCCGGCAACAATCAAGCCTGAAACCCACATGTAAAAATAAAAAAATCCCTACACATCTAAACGTGCAGGTTTAAAAGTTTATAAATCTGTAGCATTCTACACACGCGGAGGTCAAAACAAGAACTCACTTGTAGCTCTCATGGACTTGACTGTTCTTCAAGGTGAAAACAATCTTGAAATGGTGGATCGTAAGCCCATGGTGAGCGGCCATAACCATACTGAGTATGACTGACTACGCACATATGGAGTAACATAAAAAAAGCCCTCAACTCCCCATTTACCATCCACTTAATTAGTATCGATTGGTTTGCGCAGCTGGGAAGAAGAAACACTTGGAAGTTACTGAAATTCTTCATACTGGCTTTTTCGAACTTTACAGTGTTGCTAAAGGGCCCTTAATCCCACGACGCACGAGACAAGTAATATACATGGGAGATGCTTTATGTGGTATGTGGCATAAAGAGGAAAGAGGAAGATGAGGAAACCAAATACCCACTTATACAGATTGTCCATAAAATAATGTCCCAGTTCCAATAGTATATTATTACAGTTTAATTTACACTATTTACAAATCATACATCAAATTGAAGGTAAACTAACCTACTTTTTCTTACAAATGTTCGATATGTGCACCTTTAGTTGCACGACACACGTCCAACTTTAAGTCCCATTCTTCCCACACTTTGGTTAACACGTCCGGAATAATGGAAGCAATAGCCTCTTAAATTATGTGTAGGGAAGCATCGAGTGAGTGAGAGTGTAGAAACTAGACTTATTTGAAAACTGGGAATGGTCATAGCCATTGGAGGGGCTCGTAGTTATCCTAGACGAGGGTGGAACTCAAGTAAATAGACCGCAGGGTGAAAGAGGGTGGGCTGAATAGTTGTAGGTGTAAGTCACCTATTTATTCATTTCAGCACACAGCAACCGACATTTAAAAGCGTTTAGTATTACGGCAATCAACCCATAATTTATGCAGCTATTAGGCGGGGATTGGTCGCCTGGGACTCTCCAACCATGTTCTTTTGCTATCAATTTTATGTTTACGATTTATGTATACGCACAATAAACAGGCTCAAGTTTGTGTGTGACGTCTAATGGCGTAAGCGTGATGTTCTCTAGGGAAGGTTCTTAATTTCGAAACAAGTATTAGCCACAATTGAAATACTTACTGTTTAAGACTAAAAACTTTAATTTTCTCTACTTATTAAAAAAAACGCAGTTCGATGTCCGTATCTTACAGTCAGAGCACGAGGCTCTGTGACTGCTATGACGACAGTGCAGTTTGCTTTAAATCATTATTTTGGACAATCCCCATTGCTAGTGTGCATTGTATGTCATAGAGAAAACTCAAAGAACGGAAAGTTTAATATAAGTACACAATCTCAGAGGAAAAAAGTCAAAATCAAACCGATGTTAAACATTTGAGTTAGAAAAAGGTCTGTTCGACCTTTTAAACTCTTACGTGATATGACATAGATGTTTTTGGCTTGTTTTTTCCCTTCTTCTGTGTGTTTGTGTATTCATCTTTCTTTGTCCGTCATTCGGACATTCTCTGTGTCATAAACTGCAAATTAGCAATGGCTTACGTGCACCAAATAATGATTTGAAAAAGTCTTCCGCGTCGCGAGAATGTATTCGGAGAAAGCGCAGTCTGCGGCGTACGCCGTCACAGGCGTCGTGCACGAGGCAGACCTTGGCTGGGCTGGGTCCACCGTCCTCTTCGTCGTCGTCTTCGTCCTCTCGGCTGCTGGTCCCCGAGTCGTCCTCCGCGGCGCTGCCGTCCACCTCGGTCCAGCAGCCGGCCGCGAACGGGCCCTGGTCCGCACCTGCCGGCGCCACGAACACTTCTCGGGAGTCACAGTCTGTCTGCGCGCAACTCCGCGACTAACGCGAATCGAACAAGCTAGTTCCACATCTATACCGCGAACCTCTTTCCAGGAACCTCCGAAAACCAACCAACAACAGACAGGTCGCCTCTTATCGGCCCGGTTAGCCCGGAAAACCAGAAGATAAAGAAGTCACTGATCGATCGGCAGCACCGACCAATCACAGAAGCCCATCTGCCATTGGCCACACAAACCGGCCAACCAGAATGAAAGAGGCCTCTGATTGGCCAACAGATGTAGGCACCAAAAGAACACATGCGCAGGTAACCTAATCCCAAAAATTCCCCTGATTAAACCAGCCTTCAAACAACAATATAATTTAATTTCAACCTACAAAATATATAAATTTAAATTCAATAACTGTTAAAGAAAATTATATTCAAGCAACTGTGTCATGCATTTAATTTAAAAACTGCTAAAAACAAACTTATTATCCTGTTTACCAACCCACCATAACTACACTTGCTCTCATTTCTAAACTGGAGATTATGGGCGGCAATCCGCTCCTGGTACTTCTGGCGGACTCCGTGGTTCGATGCCCAGGAACTGGCATCTGCCTCGTGGTTCCTAAATGCTGTTGCGATATCCCCGCGGCAGCCGGCAATGGCTTCATTGTAAGACATACTATTACGAGCTATCCCACACAGGAGTATGTAGAGGCAAGATAACATCAGGGGAGGCGGTCTCTGCAGGCCGCACTGCATAGTGTTAAATATTTTAATGTAATTCCTAGTGATAAATGTTTTGTTTCTTTCGTTTATTCTCTCCTTAGTTTCAGGTGCTGAATGGCGGCTGAGTGGATGGTGAGTGTAACCACCCACCACCAGGAGCGCTTGCGTCCCTGGTTGAAGAAACCCAGTACTGGATAAGACTTGGAAGCGGATCTCGCATCCAAGTGGCCCCAGTCCCCGCGTGGTAGACTCTTTTCGACTCTTCATCCAGAAAATCCTCTGTCTCCTGTATTCTCCTACAACATTCATTGCACCCTGCATGTTTTTCTGTTCGCCGGGGTTTTCCCTGTGTCTTTGCCGGTTTTACCTGTGCAATCTCTGCTACTGCTGGCCAATCCCCGCACAAAGCCATACGATGCATGCGACCCTCTCCCTGCATGGCTCATCCCAGCAAGACTAGGCGTATAGGCTTCGGCCTGAGACGCACCTAGGTCCCTCCCTAACCCGGACCCCTCCAAAATACACTTAGTTTTAGTTAGGTCAAGAAAAATATAAGATCCTAAGTAGGATGCTACCTTGATTATGGCGACTGCAGTGCTGACCGAAACGTCGGTGAAACCTTCGTCCTCGATGCAGCCAAGTCTCACAAGCCAAGAAACTTTAACAAAGGAGGTTTTTTTCCCTACATCGTACTTCTGTCCATTCCCATTTACGAGGCTTTTCACGAGTATTCTATGTGCAGCGGAATTCCACTACGGGCACCGTGAAACGGCACAGACGGAGCCAAAGGTTTTATGTTTCCTCCCTTCAACATTCCGTCATTCCCCCCCTTCCGGTCAGCAAACTTTCCAATCCGTCCGGCGTGAAAGGGAGAAGCCGTGGCTGCGGCGGGAAGGTTGGCAACTCCTGCTGTAGTTCGAACTCAAACAAAAATGGCAGTGAACGCAAGGAAAGCCGTGGCCCGTGTAGCTAAAATGCGTATCTTTCTGCATTTTTTAAAAAAACTTTATTCACACGAATGTGGCAACTGGGTATCAATTATCAGGTTTCTCTGTAACATATGCAATCGCCTTGAAAAAGTTTGTAAGGTGAGATGTTACAATAAAAAAAATATCGACTTTAATCCTAATTTCACAAAATAAATTTGCTTAATTTAATTTTAATAAATGTAGCACAGTGGTAAGACACTTTACTCGTATTCCAAGAGTCCTATGTCGTAATATTGGTCCAGCCACACTGATAACAAGAAATGTGTATTGGCATATGCTATGATCATTCCTATTTATAAGCCATAGTCAATTCCGTACCAAATATCCTTGTTTTGTGTAGTGTTTTGTTGCCTCAAATGACCTCGATACGGACGAGGCGTTAAAACCCAAAGAAAATAACAGTAAGCACACAGCTGGTTTTCGCTGGCCTAAACGTTTTATGGAGCCCTGGATAAGATTCAACGCCAGCATCTTTATGCCATACGCTTAAGGCCGTGTACGTATTCAGTCACACGGCTACGTACTTTCCACGTCTCAAGTACTAGAATAGTTCAGACATGTATAATTTTTTGTGTCTACAAACGCTACTAGCCATTCTAAAAAGACTGTTAACATATATATTTTTTACTTTTAAATTTTTATTATCACCGACCATTTTTAGCTCAACTTTTACACTTTATTGCTAAACACGTGAATTTATTATGATTTATGATTCGTGATGTTTGAACCCGGGTTCTCTGAAGTACAATTTCAGTGTCTTACCACCACGTCTACTTAGCTAAATGTGTATCAAGGATTGGCCATCCACGCTTTGCCACGTGGATACTCCAAGAAGCCACTTGTTACCATGCTTATGCGATGACCTACGTCATGTTTAAGGTACAACTGAAACATCAGGTGATGTGTCGCTTTTACATTGCGTAAACTGTTTTAAAAAAACTGTCTTTGAAGAAAAAACCTAGTTAGCATAATCAGGCGTGGTCAAGCAATGTCAGCAGTATATAAATGCCGGGCCAGGCCCTATGTTTTCTTATGGGACTACGATTTTATGTTGGCTTCTTGTGGCGACTTACAAATCGTAAGGATTCGGCCATGTTCGAACAGACACGGGACCATTAAATTCTTGGAGTGGATGCTCCAAATGGTAAGAGCCGGGACACGATTGCATGCTGAAAACCGAGTAGCGACCGCAGCTTATCGGTCAATGCAAAAAAAGCACAGACAAATTTTCTTCAAACGTAAAAAAGTCTTAAGCTAGCCCATCACGTAATGGTAACATGTGTGTGAAAACATCAAACACCAGGTACACGCCACTGACCCAGCGCACTCCAGGCGAAACAAAATGTTTACATTCTTTCAGTGCACCATTAGTGTTTTCCAACCCGAAAGCCGGCTTATCCTCTACCTCCCCTACCAAATCTGCGCCCTTTTAGCGTAGTTTGGGAGTCAACCTACAGATTTGTATTAAACATTCCAGAGCCAGTAATGAGCCAGAACTGTAAAAGGGATCGCTACCTCTTTTGATCGGGCAGCGCACCATCAGAGCCATTTCGGTGTTGTCGGAGCAAAAACAAACCATATCGCTTTTGGCACTCCAAAATATTGCCATTGCGTCTCGATACCGCCAAACTCGCGGAAACATTTTTGATATGCCGTTGACGTAAGACCTGCCTCGCGCGCCAGTCGCGGCAACGTTCATCACTCATACCACACTTCCACACCTACCCCTAGCCTGCCCACCTTCCCCTAGCCTACCGGCCAATCCGGAGCGAAGATATGCCACTTCACACACACGTAGAAATATATATTGTTCTACGCACACACGTGATATTTTCAGGCTAAATTATCAAACCAAATATGATTTAAAGCTAATTAAAACTAAAGACAAAAAATTTTTAATTCAAAATTTTTTTGTCTCACAAATTCTCGAACTTTTTAGAGTTTTTCAAATTGTTACCAACTTGCATACGATTATTCCAACAATTACCGACCAGAGTTCACGTTTACCAAAACTAAATTGACAAACTTAATTATCACAAAAAAATTTAAAACAATTAAAAAGTTAAATACCATTAAATAATACGTGAAATCAGTGCAACCTTTTTGTGGCTACGCCACAGCGTAGGCCACAGCACAATCACCGCAGAGTCTTGGGTGTTGCGACATGGGTGTGTGTTTGGCATAGGGGGGAGGGGGGGAGTGACTTGAATTACGCCACAGCTCGCCATCTCTATACAGTTCCTAACTCCACGATGTGAAGTTAGTATAATACTTCATTTAAGAATTTTTTTTTCACACACGCCATTTTTGTTTACACTACACGTCATAATAAACCCCAATAGAGAACAAAAATTATGAATATGTAAACACACAGAAAACAAGCCAATATAGAAAATATAAAAATAAAAACATAGCACATAATATTCTGCGAAAGGAATATTACAGCACAGATCGACACAGTGGGCTCACGACGACAAAACATTTTCAAAACCAACAATGAAATACAGACGAACCCAACGATGATACCAAACGGATATTTTGTAAAACGACGACGACAGCACGGACGAACACAGAAGGCTTCCTACGACACAACAGCTTCGGGAACTGATATTTGTTCCCGTTCTTCGGCACAAACGGACCACTGTTACTCTGTGACACACAGTGCAACAGCAAAGGCGTGTGCAGGGGTGCCAATCCCCCACGATGATAAAGTCGCATTCCTTAAAACCAACAATCCTTCTCATCTCGTAACAAAAAAAAAATTACCTTACCCAGGACTTTAAATTCGATAGTGTCCAACCAGTTGTTCCGAGGGTCCTAACCCAGAAAAAATATTTGAAAATTAGTTTATAAAAAGTGTTTTTAATGCAGATTTGATGGTAAGCATCTAAGATAAATATTGCCCTTTAGGGACAACTAACTTAAACTGA
This sequence comes from Bacillus rossius redtenbacheri, assembly GCF_032445375.1. Classification (NCBI taxonomy): domain Eukaryota; kingdom Metazoa; phylum Arthropoda; class Insecta; order Phasmatodea; family Bacillidae; genus Bacillus; species Bacillus rossius. Next base: position 46,381,915 of record NC_086334.1, read on the forward strand.
TAAAGAGGTTGAAATCCGCCCCCAATTGTTCTCGATGGTGCCTCGTGGGGAAACCTAAGATGCACATAAAGTTCTGCCATTCCCGATTACACCAGAACAATTCACCTTCGGCCAACTTCGGGATTTGTTTTATTTTTGCGCAGGAAAAATGAATTCAAATATTAAAAGTGGTCGGTTAGGTTAGCTACATTAAAATACTTTAAAACACTATGGACGGTTAGTTAGGTTAGTATAGCTACATTAAAATAAACAGAGATATATAAATATATATAAATAAATCCGAGGTTGGCAGAAGGTGAATTGTTCTGGTGTAATCGGGAATGTCAGAACTTTACGTGCATCTTAGGCTTCCCCTCCTCGTGGGTGACCATGCACGCGGTATGTATGGTAGGCTACTGACGGGCAGCCTTTCTTTTCACAGACGAGAGAGCCAATCACCCGATCATGCATCTTCGGTTTTTTTTTCATTGCAAATAAATATGGCGGTGTTGATAAAAGGATACTAATGGTCGATTAGTAGAGACCGGAAAAATTCGCGTATTCATTTCACGATATCATAGAATCCAAAAAACTGTACCTTTATGTTGCTTCTCTGATTGGCTCACAGTTTATCTGAAGGACTCTGAGCCAATGAAAAACCTTTAACCAAAAAAATTATCGAATCGCAAGCGTCCCAGTTGACACGTGTCACGAGTCGGTAACCAATGATCAGGTGGCATTTGCCTTAGTATGTTTAGGGGATTGTGGAGTATATCCTAGAGGTCATCCAAAGCGCGAATTTTTTCAGTCTCTATCAATTAGGTTAGGTTAGCTACATTATTAGAGACCCGCGAATTTCGCGGATTCAATGACCTCCAGGATAGACTCCACTATCCTCTACACACTCTGGCAAATGCCAACTGTTCATTGGCTGTTGACTTGTGAGTCGTCTCAACTGGGTGGCCTGTGATTCGACACTTCTATGAGTGAGGGTCTCTAATTGGCCCTCAGTCCTCCAGATTAACAGTGAACCAATGACAGAAGCAGCACTAAGGTATCATTATTTGAATTTTAGCATAACACGAAATGAATCCGCGAAATTCACGGGTGTCTATACATTATAAATACTTTAAAACATTGTGGACGGTTGATTTGGTTAGGATGGCCACATCAAAGATACGGGAAAAAAAGCATGAATTTCGGGGAACTCTGGGTTTTGGCTGTTGGGTCTGTGGAAAGAAGGCGTGGTAGGCCACTGACCCGAGGCGCTGGCGGCGGCCTCCTCCGGGTCGCCGGCGGACGAGGGGGGAGACAGCGCGTCGGCGCGGCTGCTCTCGATGACGCGGCGCAGGAAGATGCTGAAGGCGCTGCCCCACACGCCCAGCAGGTAGTGCAGCGGCGGCTCGCCGAACAGGCGCACGGCGCGGCCCAGGTAGAAGCGCGCGCCGAACTGCTCCGGCCCCATGAACAGCGAGTGCTTCAGGAAGCCCACCTGCAGCGGGCTGAACTCCACCCAGTCCTGCCGGGCCGGCACGCCGTCAAGTCACACGTCTTCACAGCGAGATGGCGGACCGCACAAACCCGGGCAGCCTTCTTTTCACAGACGAGAGAGACAAACTCCCGACCGTGCATCTTCGGAGGTTCTTTTTTGTTCATTGTAAATAAGGTTTTTTTTCTGTTCCACCCACCGTTTCTTTAATAGCCTGACTTGTTACAAGGGATTGTATTCCTACCAGAGAAATATACCACCATTTTGTCTGGGCAATCCGCCTTGGAGGAGCCGGGGCGCGAACCCGGGTCCTACAAGTTACAAGGCAGGCGCTCTACCCCAGAACCAGAGTAAATAAATATGGCGGTGTTGATAAAAGTATACTAATGGTCAATTAGGTTAGGTTAGCTACATTATAAATATTTTAAAACATTGTGGACGGTTGATTTGGTTAGGATAGCTACATTAAAGATACGGGAAAAAAAACATGAACTTCGGGGAACTTCGGGTTTTGGCTCTCTCGTCTGTGAAAAGAAGGCTGCTCGCACAAATCTACGTGTAGTCACTTTCATAAATATTACGGGACATGCCAAACGTGTTGGCTAGATAAATGAACCTTTACGATGCTGTAACTACCCAGCAATATATTTAATAAACTAATATAGTAAGAACAAAGTTTAAAAATAAACAATATACTGGCATTAAATAAATTATAATACATATTATCCGTAAAGATTACTGTCATACTTCCTAGCGCAGTCGTTCAAAATTCGGTATTGGAAGTTTTTTTTAATTGCAGACTACTCGATTATATTGTGCTTTAAGGAACTATATGAATACATTTTATTTGTTTATCGTATTGCTATAATATTATTGAATATATATTTCAGACCATTGGATTTATTTTTTCATAGTAGGTAGGCTTATAGATTCTATTTTTACTTAAACTAGGGGAACTGTGCCTAATAACGCACCGCTTCCTAATTCCGCACCCCATGGTATCTCGGCCGGTATGTGCTGCAACATAGCGGCAATAAGCACAACTTGTTGCTGCGTGCAAAGTATCGTGTTGGTGGGAGAGTATAAGCATCCTCACAAAGATTTGCGTGTGCTAGGAGAGAATGAATTTTTTACTGTGAGCTAAATATTTGTAAGGGGCCACTTCTTCGATTTGTTTTAACAACAAAGATATGTGTTTTTTACAATTTGACTGTATAAATAGCGTGTCATAATACCAAAGTGTTGCTAGTAAGAGTGGTTATTTTAATTGAAGTTACGTTTTTTGTAACAATGGCCGTCTTTTGTTTTGCTTGCATTTGCCGAATACCGCACATTGAAGTAGTCCTAATATCGCATGGTGCGATATTAGGAATATCTTAAATTTTCTATGACTAGCAGCTTAATACAATACAATGCAACCTACATTACATTATTATCTAGTCAGATATTATACATTATTGTATGTGGCATGTTACTTACATAGTTAGTAAAACAAAATATGTCATAAGTAGAAAAATACCTAACTATTGAAATTACTTTTGCGTAGTTTGAAAATAGCAAGCGATACATTGGTTAAAGCAAACAATTTTAAAATTGTCACATGAACACACATGCAAGCACGCTGCCTGTAATGCTATCTGAGTGAATGATTTGTGATGTGTAGCTTACAGTTTTGTTTTGGGGGATGTCATGCATATGCATTTAAGAGTTTATTTCAAAAGAATGTATATTTGGCATTTTTCTTTACAGATGGCGCCAAAAAAGCGCAAACAGTGGTCACAAGAAAACATGAGAGATGCTATATTAACAGTTAGAGGAAAAGAAATGGGATTGTCACGAGCATCGAAACTGTTTGATGTTCCTTAATTTACATTGAAAGACAAAGTTAATAGTCGTGAGGAAGATGTAGATAAACTAGTTGCTACAAAACTTGGAAGGAAGCCAGCATTTGATGATGAAATAGAGGAGGCATTGGTAAGGTACGCATTGGAAATGGAGGCTAGGTTTTATGGCTTAACAGCTAAAGACATTAAACGAATGTCTTTTGAACTGGCAGAAAATAATGGTAAATGCCATATTTTTTCTAAGGGAGAAGAAGCAGTGGGATGGAAATGGCTACGTTCATTCATGAAGAGAAATTCACAACTTAGCCTCAGAAAACCCCAAGCAACATCACTGGGAAGAATAAGAGGGTTCACACAAGAAAATGTCAAGCTATTTTTTGACATCTTTGAGCCATTTATGGATGTTATTAAACATTCCCCAAATAATCTCTACAACTGTGATGAAACAGGTCTTACTGTTGTGCAGCACAAAGTTAGTAGGGTGGTTTCAGTAAAGGGGAAACGTCAGGTCGGAGCAGTATCTTCTGCCGAAAGAGGTTCCTTGATGACTGTAGTTACGTGTATGAATGCCTCGGGTCACTATGTCCCATCACTTATAGTCTTTCCTAGAGTCAACATGAAACCAGAACTGCTTGATGGCACTCCAAATGGTTCTATAGCTGTGTGTCATAAATCTGGTTGGATACAAATGGACAGTTTCCTTCAGTGGTTCCAACATCAGTTCTTGGCCATTGTGAAGCCTAAAAAAGAAGATACTGTCATATTGGTGCTTGATGTACATTATTCCCATACCAGAAATCTTCAACTACTGGAGCTTGCTCGTGAAAATGGTGTGCACATTGTGTGTTTCCCTCCCCCTCCCCCCACTGCACACACAAAATGCAGCCCCTTGATGCTGCATTTATGTTGCCCCTGAAAACTTACTATGCTCAAGCAATGTAAACTTGGCTCAAGCAAAATGAAGGCAGAGTGGTAACTCACTATCAAGTTGGAAGACTTCTGGGAGAAGCTTACAACAAGGCAGTTACTGTTGCAACAGCTACAACTGGTTTCAAGAAAACTGGTTTGTTCCCTTGCAACAGCAACATTTTCGGTCAACATGAGTTTGTTAGCGAGCTCAACAGTAGCCATCTATACAACGATAAAGTAAACAAACCTCATACGACACCGCTCTACAAAACAAAGGAAATCGGTCGTTAGGCATATCAACAGCAAGTAGGCCTATCCAACAAGAGCTTCATAAAAGTCCTAGTGACATCTGTTCATCATCTCAGCCAAGCACAATCATGGCGTCAGGGATTCTAGTAGGTCCTGCTGACATTTCACCTGTGCCTTCTCTGAAATCCAACCAAACAAAACCATCAAGAGGGAGAGGTCGACCAACCTGCCCTGCTGCCGCACTGACAAGTTCGCTTTACAAAAACAAACGATCCGATTATGTGAAAAACATATCTATAAAGGGTAGAACAAAACAGCTACAGATGGGCTACAAGAAGAATACTGCACGAGGGAAAAAAGTTGTGAGATAGGTAAACCTCTAAGCAAGAAGGAATCTGTTATGGAGCAACAAACAAAAGAAACGGAAGACGAAGATATCACTGTCTTCAGAATCAAGTAAAGAAGAGATGGCTGAACCTCTGACAGTTTCCACAGATGAAGAAAATAGTGACGATGAAGATTGTGTGTGTCCTTACTGCAACCAGTTGTATTCACAAGACAGGCAGATGGAAAAATGGGTTCTCTGTACAAAGTGTCACATTTGGTGCCATGAAGAGTGTTCAGGAACAGATGATTACACTTCATTCATATGTGATTTTTGTCTAGAAGGGTAATGCTACAAATATTTTGAAGATTTACGAGACTCGTATTGATTTCATTGTTCTAGTTTGAAAATGCACATTTAAAATTTAGTTTTAATTAGAAACTCTTCTTTTGCAATATACTAGTATAAGTAAACTAGTATACTAGTAAACTGAACCATGTGTTAGTTATTCTTTTTAATGGAAGATGTGCCAGATATATTAGTTTAAAAAAAATGGTGTCCCAAATATCGCACACTAGTGCGATATTAGGAACACTGTTTTTCAAATGACGAAAGTGCATCAAATTCCTTTCTTTGTTATAAATTGCAAAATAATAAAAATTAAATCATGTCCAACATAACATGTTTTGCAGTAATAACCCTAATGTGCTAAACAGCTGTTACTTATTTTTTTAGGAAATTTGTCTCCACATAAATTAGCATTTTCAAAATGGGTGCGATATTAGGCACAGTTCCCCTAATATTAAATAAATTACGTTTGTTATGAAATTAATTTCCACAAATTCGCATAGCTATAAAAATATAACCATATAATAGTACAACTATTTATAAGCATCTAACGTGTGTGGTAACTTTTCAATGAATTTTTAAAACGGTGGGCAGTATTTTAATAAAAGTTTCTGTCAAAATTCAGGTCAAAGCCGAAGTTTAGAATTTTTCAAATATTTTTTTTTGTTTTTATTGGAGCCGTTTCATTAAATAGTTTAGTGTATTAAATAAAAAAAAAGAATAAAATCTATCTTCTAACATAAATATTAATTTAAAATTACAGATATTTGTAAATTAGAACATTTATATGAAAACAAATGTACCACTACAAATTAGTGTAGACAGTAATACCTACTGGGTTCGGAATCTAACCCGGGAATTTATACTTTATGTTGTCCCAGTACTTAAATTGTAAACTTTTTCCTGAAAAGCTTTCCAGTATTAACTGGATGATACAACAAAATTAAGTAGATTTTTTAAAAATTGGATTATCGTTCCATGGTTTAAAAATATTATGCTTAAATGAAACATCTGTTAAATGATAAAAACCATGCGCTTATTTTCGTAAAATAAAAACTCAGTATTATCTCGCCAAACTTTTTTCATATATGCAAAAAAGACATCGCCATGTTGTTGTAGGTACAAAGTTACAATAAATTCTTTTTAGTATTAATATCTGTTACTTAGCAACTATTTTCCAAAGGTATCTTTTTTAAAAAAATATATATATATTTTTTTTCCGTGTAAGACCATGTATTTTAAGGGAAACTTTGAAGCATTGTCTGTGTTTATTTTATATGCATGTCTACACACAGCCATCCAGCGAAGAGATCAAACGCGCCAGGCATGTCCCGACCAGACGCGCCAATAATCTTCTCTCGCAATCTCTCCGCCAATCACAAGGGAACCATCGCTAGAGCAAGCTTTATCTTGTTGGAGTCTAATGAGCGATCAGATTATTTCGCGAAATACACATGCCCCCAATCATCACACAATCGACATCATAATAATTTCCCCCGCCCTTCTATACCATCTTCTTGTGTCCCTGTTTGATGTGTATGCTCTGGTGTCCCTTTGTACCTACTGTATCAGTGTCATGAACTGCAGGCAGAGAGAATGGAGGTCTGGCATTGCAGCTATTGTGTAAAATTAGTTTATCATGTATTCATGTACCTATATTTCTTGGCTTCTCAGCCATTTGTAATCACATTTCAGAAATAAAAAGAATTTATGAAACCGAAAAAAAGCGATGTCATAAATTCTCATGTTTGTAACAAAATTTAAAACAGTAATATTTTTAGATGATTTTTTTTATCTGGGAATAAATTATTTTATTGAAAACAAAAATGAGGTCAGTCTGTTTAGAAGCTGATAGCGTTTGTAGAGGCCAAAAGTTACACACGTACGAACTGCTCTAGTACACAGAGGCAAGTTGAGTATGCGGATTGGCAAGTGCGTTTACGTGTCTGTCCTCTGTACCGTTCGTCTGTCAACGAGCTCTGAGATTAGCAATGATTCCATTATGTTCTGCCAACAGACCAGAAGGCTTAAATAAAGATGAAAATTCCCCTTGTATCGGTAGATTAGATTGACGATCATATAAGTTAAGCACTTACAAATCATTAAACTCCATTTTTTTTCGCTCTAAATTTTTTTGACGTGCAACGTCTAATAAATCGATGAACGCCGGCTGCACTCACGAAAAAGTGTCCCGTTACGCACATTGTCCTGTTACGCTGTGTCTCGTTACGCTCATTGTACGCTTGTGCCGTACCTATCTCTCTTCCACTCGCTTGGAACAACCATCGATTTGACTTTTTCGAAGCAAAAAACTTAAAACACTCTCATTCGTTTCCTACTTTTCCTATCATCGTCCTATCCTTAACAGAATAACACAGATTGGAAGACGTTAAATAGCAAACATGTATAAAAGTTATAGTTAAAATAATCGCTTCGTTAAATTAATAAACATATTTGAATTAATGAGTGCAAATAAAAGTAAATTTATCAATTAAATTGTAGATTTCATTTCACAACTTTGTAGCCATACAAAATAGTGATAATTCAATAAAAATGATTCAATTTTATTCATAAAAGTATGCAATCATTTAATCAATGTTTTCTTATGACGTTTTCACGTTAAACTATCGTCCGTAAACCGACTTTACAGACAACCAATTTTTAATTTATTTTAAATTTTACAATACGTAAAAAATTACACTTTTATGTCCCAGTCAATATCACCATTGTCGTGGTTTTCTGCGTGCGAGGCTGTCGCCAGCTTGCTGTTTCAAACGAGCTAGCGTGATCATCATCTCAACGACGCAAACATGTAGTAGTGGGATGGGGAGCCCCACGGAATCTGCGGTCCGAGGATTTTGAGCGTGGGGGTAACCGACGAAAGTCATCCCTCCCACTATGCGGTCCAAGCTTGCATGCATATAATAAGCGGAAAACTTTATATTATTCAAAAAGTTTTACTTGAGGCTTGCACTCACAAGCCATTGTGATTTTTTTCCCGTCATTATTTTTATTTAATGGCTACTTATAAAATTTTAACTCGATACCTTTCTTATATTGTCACACATATATTTTAACACATATTCACTTGGTGTAATATTACGGATGATAAAAAGGCACGCAGGTCTTCGTAATTAGCATCGCTCACGCGAATTTTTACATCTGTGATATTGCACCAAGTGAATATGTGTTAAAAATATTATGTGGCAGGACAACAAATGAAAGGAAGGTATCGAGTTAATGACGGAAAAAATTGGTTGTCTGTAATGTCGTATTACGGACGATAGTTTAACGTGACGTCATAACAAAACATTGAAGAAATAATTGCATACTTTTATGAATAAAATTGAATTATTTTTATTGAAATATCACGATTTTGTATGGATAGAAAGAAGGAGTGAAAAGAAAACTACAATTCAATTGATAAATTTTCTTTTATTTGCACTCATTAATTCAAATATGTTTACTACTTTAACGAAGAGATTATTTAACTATAACTTTTATACATGTTTGCTATTTGACTTCTTCCAATCTGTGTTATTCTGTTAAGGATAGGACGATGATAGGAAAAATTGAAACGAATGGGAGTGTTTCAAGTTTAATGTGCCTCGAAAAAGTCAAATCGATGGTTGTTCCAATCGAGTGGAAGAGAGATAGATGCGGCGCAAGCGTACAATGAGCGTAACGGGACACAACGTAACGGGACAATGTGCGTAACGGGACACTTTTTCGTGCGTGCAAACGGCGTTCATCGATTTATCAGACGTTGTCACGTAAAAAAAAAAACATGGCATATAAGAACGAATCTTAAGACATGGTTTTGGTGTTAGGTTTATTAGCCTCGCATTGCAGTCATGATTGTGTCCACAGTGACATGTTTCTTCATTCCAAGGTGGTCCGGGCCTCCTTGACCTTGCGCCCATGAATTTCTTATACTATATTTTAGTCCGGGTTCATGAACCAAAAAGAAATGCAAGAACGCATGAAACGCAAGACCCTAAAATTAAATCAACTAATTTCTTTAAAAAAAACTGGGTTGTGTTTAAATTACACGAGAAGAACAAACGAAACGCAAGCTTCGGCATAATTTACTCTTCTTGCGTTTCTACTTGCCATTCCGCCTTTTGTTTTTTTAAGTAAAGTATTCCGAAATCTTTTCGAGATGCATAAGTAATGCGTAAAGGAGGCTCACGTAGATATCTTTCAACTACCAGAATCACGTTTTCACCTGTTTAAGTATCGCACAGTGAGCGCAAATTACGATTTTAAATCAAATTACTGGGAATTCAATTCGTTTCCATGGAAGCAAAATAATTTTAAAAAAGCGCGACGAAAAAAATATTTTTCTACGGGTTTGCAGTCTCAATTAAAGAACTGGCGATATCTCGCGACTGGGGTGTTTCACAAACTACCGTAGTTTTTTTCTTGCGTTTGTTGCTAACTGCGTCTTTGCGTTCTTCAGTGGTTCATAAACACAGGTTACGCAAAAAAAAAAAAAAAAAAAAAAACACACAGACAAGTCATGGAAGAACAAGGCGAACGTTTGTGATGAAAAACCTCTAACCAGTTCTAAATAGTAATAGTTCGTGTCATATCGTACCTGGTAAACCCTGGCTGAGACGTCCTTCTTGATATGCACACAGGTGTAGAGGGGTAGCGGGGCCAGGCCAGACATAACCTTACTCTTCTGAGAGGAAAGTGTTTCATCCTTCCTCTACAAACATAAATTATATTATATATACATATATGCATACATTTTTATGGATAAAACTACAAAAAAACCATTTCAAATTACATCGTAACAAACAAAACTTGATAGACAATAAATGAAATATAAACATGAGTTGTTACGATGAGCTTTAGTTTATCGACCCATGCAATGTGTTTCGGTAGCCTAGACCAACTTTGAAGTAATATATTTTCCATCTTAAATGTTGATTAAGATGTTAATTAATGCAATATTTAAAAATGTTTAACCCATTTTTTATGTAATGGTTTACAAGGCGGTTAAGAAGGCGTGGGATTGGTTACAGTTTAAACATAACTCCCCCCCCCCCCCTTGGGAAACTACAAAATACATTATTTTACGTGACATATAGTTTCCACGTGTAACTTAATTTATGGGTTGTAAAATTTGTATGAATAGTAAATTTGTGTGACATCACAAGAAAGAATAAATTATTTTTTTTTTGCTTTGTGTGAGTTAAGTGTTCTCGCGCCTCGCTACCTGACTCGATTATGACAATTTTACCTTTAACATCGAGCAATAAAACTACCTCCAGAAAAAGAAGAAGCACTGAACGGGGCATAAATGGAGTGGCGTATTAACGTGTCATCAATGCAACATTCCCCTATTCCCAACACTAAATAAAAATATGAAATTCATATAACTCACTCATCACATTATAGATCCAACAATTTTTTTAATCACAGCAAAGTTAAAACAATATATAAGTCAATTGATTAATTTTTAGTGACAACAAGTTTTTTATTCAGTATTATGTTGTCACTAATAAACTGTTTTGTTATGTCTTATAAACTATTTTCCCGTCAGCACAAAATTTTTGGTGATGCCTCTATCAACATAAATATGTTTTAGTAGGCACAAACTATTTTTTTTCAATAAAAATAATTAGATCTTGGTGTCTATTAAAGAAAATCTAATATTAATTTTTAGTATAATAACACGAAAGGAAAAAAATTGATGAGACCTAAAACATTTACGAATAAAAATGTAATTTGGTAAAGTGTTTTTGGTTGAGAAAAACTATAGCTCCTCTTAAAAATGAGTCACGGTGCTTCTTGTATAACAGAAGAGAAGGAAAACGAAATTCCGAAACGTTTTGCAGATGAATAATGGAAAAAACGCAATGCCTGGGGAACTTGGCGAAGGAAGCGTCTCTGGCGATGTCGGACGGAAGGAAGATACAGACGGCTATTCAGGATTGACGGGGAAATAAGAGGGTTTGTACGATATGTAGAAGAAGGGGGGGGGGGGGGGGAAATGTGTAATACCGTGGAGCAGATTATAGCGAATGTAGGTCAGTGTACTTGTGGAGAGATGGAAGAACTGGCACAAGACAGGAATTGAGTGGGGATAGTTGCATCGCACCGGGCCAGGAACTGTTTTCTTAAACAAAACAACAGTAAAATATGTTTGCGTGAACAAAAATGAAATTATTATAATTAAAAATTTTTGAAGTACTTCAGAAACAAATCAAGTTTTACGGCATTATATCTGCGAGCCAGGCACCACAAGAAAATGGCGCGATACAGACGATTTCTGTCACAGCCTTGGTGGAGTTGGCGGAGATAGGGCTTAATCAAGCGGATAGAGTCATTATATGCCACGTAAAGAATAACATGAAACACACACAACGGTAAAACGTTTTTACTGTTGTATAGTTCTGAGGTTCCCATGTGCTGGGCGCGCTGTTGACCACCTTATCTACTGCCAAGACGTTTAGAGGATGACGACGTACAAACAGTATGATTCCAAAAACCAGCAATACCAGCAACTGTATCATTACAAATAAAATCTCTGCAGCAGTTATACTAGATTTGGATTCTTGCCCGGGTATTTATGCTTTGTGTTATCCAAGTACCTCCAATAGTTTAAAGTTATTTGTAAACCATTTCCTGAATAGGTTTGGATACTTGATTATCTATTTCATGTTTTTTTATGAAATTTATGCTTGTGAAAAACATCAATCAAAATTTTAAAAAAAATTAACCTCAAATTTTTCGTAAACGCGACAAAAAAAAATCCAGTATTGTTTTCTAACACTAACTACATACGATGTTTAAAAAAAAAAATTTTTTTTTTCACCTCAATTTTAAAAAGAACGCTGGTTACAAATTATTCAGGGATATTCGGTAAATGTACGGTTAACTTCGTGAATCATCGGGTAATTACGTGCCTGTTTACCTTGTCTACAGCGGAGCACGAAACTCTGGAGTCGGAAAACGACGTGATTATTCCGAAGATTCAGTTTTCTGAAACTACCGAGAACTCTTGGTTTTAATTTCAGGTATGATTTCTTGGTTGAAAAGCCCGCGGAATGACTGTCGTTCCTAGCAGTTGACGCACAAAAGCGTGCGCGGCTTCCGGCTGCCAGAGGAGTGAGTGCGAGGCGAGGCAACTCACGTCGCCGAGCACCAGGTCCGCCACGAGGTGGCCGAACAGGTCCGTGAAGCTGACGGGCTGACCGGCCCTCTTCTTGCGCGACATGCTGCACAGGTGCGCCGCGACGCGCGACGGACAGAACACCTTCAGCCAGCCGCCGGTCAGCTTGTCCAGCAGCTGCTGCTGCAGCTTGCCCGGCGACCTGGCCGGGAAGTCGGGTCGCGAGTACAGGTCCGCCACGTACCTAGGTTTCAATCAAACAAATATTTGTTTGTATATGACGAAACAAATATTTACTTGGTGGAACAAAATATTCTGTTAGTTTAACCAAACTCGGTTAATAACAAAAATAATTTGTTACACCTAACCAAATATGCATCTAAAGTGACTAAATCATTTTGTTGGTTCAACAGAATCTTTCCTATCAGTGGCAACCGCGTGACCCCCCGGCTCATCGAGATTTTTTTTTTGTTTTGTTTTAAATTCATTTATTTCACCAGCAAAAATACATAGTTACAAAAGAACACAACAGCCAAGAAAATAGCACGCTCCAGCTGACTCAGCTCTTTCGTGCTCAAAAATAAATACACGATACAATAGAAACAACACAAAAGTACAAAGAAATATCATCATTACAAATTCCAGGGAAAAAAGTATTAAAAAATCCAGGGCACAGCAAGTAAATAGTGAACAGTAATGAATTAAAAAACGACCCGAAGTAATGAAAGAAAGATGGAGGGTCGGAAAAACAAAATTAAAAGGCAGTTCGCCACCTTGCTCTGCAGTACTTGCAAGCAGCTCTCGGCACACGGCACTGGCAGCAGTGTCTAACTGACTGGAACGGTGCTGCCATCTTTGCCAATTTTCACAAAGCAAAAAGGAAACTTTTTTTTTAGTATTTACTAGTATTGAAAATTTTCTTGTCGAAAATTAAGTCTTTTTCGCTTTTATAGGAGCCGTTTCATTATATAGTTTAACCTTTCGCTCTGTAAGTAAAATGACTCGATAGTCGACGTAGCTGCTCCGGCAACGAATCCTACGTGTGATTCCCGTCAAGGAAAGTAGTTAAAAGCACAATTTATCATGCTCGTCAATATACATTCAATTTCGTGTCCAAGTCTCGTATTACAAGTGTCTTTGCAACATGAGAACACACGAGTTTGCTCTTAATCGAGGTTAGATGCTACACATCTCGGGCGAGTACTTAAAGATTATCTAGCGTGTTTTTTTTTTTTTGCCTGTAGAGTAATATCAGAATCACAAAGCAACGGAGTTAACGTGCGTAACGTATTTAACGAATATAACTTGATGTCGTTTACAGATGGCAGCAGGACATGCTCTAGAATTCTTTAAAATACTTTTGTAAACGTTTACATTCTTCGTCACACTGTCACGAGCGCGATAGACCAGACCGCGATGCCAGGTTCGGAGCTGGCTGGCGGCCATGCACGGCCACTGGCGTTCCGCGGTTACGTGCCTGTTAAAAATACAGCAATCAATGCAAGAAGGTCCAGGGCATGTCCGACTGGGGAGTTCCTTGAATTCTGAAGATTTTTACTCCACAAAAAAAAAAGTAGTTTGACATTTTCCGTGATTTTTTTTTTGGGTCAGAAAAGTGTGTAAATGCGGGTACAGGGCAAATTAAATCCACCAGTCTGACGTCGAATTTAATTTTTAATTCCTTTCCTGCACAAACAAAAAAATTAAAATCTCAAGTACTTTTTAAATGAGAGTCAAAGAGGTAAATGTCTACTGTGTCTTTCTTCCAGCTTCCAGACGGCACCCTTAACCATACCACGAGCGTATGTTTGCAACGGCCCAGGATATTTGTGAAATATGGTTAAATATAACGTGGTTTACTGGCGCTGATTATTGAATTTCAATGCACAGGCCATAAAATGTCAAACTTTTGCTGCATACTGATCCGGGGGTACGGAATATGCTCGGGACTGATCGTGGCTCAATGAATCAGGCTTTATGGGCTACCCTCCGCGCTATTGTCATGTTGGGGACCGCCCTTCTCCGCGCTGGGATGCGGTGGTGTCAGTGGCTCGAATACAAGTTTATAGAAAGAGAGAAGTGTTGAAGGCTGCGCTGTCTGAAACTTCGAGTCTCACGCGAGCGTCGTGGTCCCACGCGCTTGACGAGTTTCCTCAAACGAGTCACGAAGTCTCCCTCCATTTCTCCTCCCCCCTTCCACCCTCATCTTCCTTTCACCAAGTGGTGATGGAGCGGGTTGATGCTCCCTGCACCAGGCGCGCCGGTCCCACTTGGTGATCGGGAGAGCAAGAGTTCCATTACCTGCTGCCAAGCGCTTTAGGATAGCTTCAACAATTTAGCATGCAAGCTAGCCTTCATTTAGAGTAGGAGACATGATGAAACTATTCAAAAAATAAAATAATACTCAAAATATCCTCAAAATCCGTGGCTTCTATAAAAATGGAAATTAATATACACCATTATAAAATATTTCCGCATAAATCCAATTAGCATACATATTATTGTATTTATTAATTTTAATTTTGTGTTTTGGTTGGTAATATTGTCATTCTGTAAATTTACTCATATATTAATTTATAATAAAACTCTCTTTAAATGTTTATAAAATGTTATTTGATTTTAATAAGAGTTTATTTTATGGTTTTGAGAAACATAAAGGCCAATTGATATTTAAAATAAATAAATAGTTTATAATACAGTAATGAACAAAGTGTTCGTGTTCATTGTAGTGAAACTATCAATTTTTAGTTAAGTAATCTAAAATGACTAAAAATCTTGTTCTCCCAAAAATAATAGAAGCCAATGTTTTTCGAGACTATAAAAACTTTTTTATTCACTTAAGATTAAATTTTTAAAGAACAGTGCTGTGAACGAACAATTAACTATAAACTGTAAAACGTATGGCAAAATGTTGTTAGTTTTATAATACTCAGATATTAATTATTCGTGATGTTCCTAAAATACATTTAATAAATACTCGATAAACTAATAAAACATTTTATAAAAAATAACTATACCCTAAGCATAAACAGCTACTTATATAAGCCAAATAATTACCGAATCAATCCCCGGAATTAATTACCGATAAACAAATTGGTAACCAAATTTCTTAATATTAATTTCATGTTTGAATTTTTAACGCCTTAATTTTACGTCGAATGGTATCTGTAAGAGCAACTTATCACGTAAAACAGTACATGAATTTCCAAATAAAATCTTTACTCACGTCAATGCTTCCTTCCCTCCAAAGAATATTTCACCACGCTTCTGAATATAACCGCCGAGCTACGGCCGTGATTGGTTTTCCAACTTTTAACCTGATCGCTTCGCGTTCGCTGTACCTCGACACGACGAGCTATAACCGAATTCTTGGCGGGCGTAGACGGGAAATTTGAAACCACCTCTTCTCCCCTCCCTCAACAAACCCCTGCGAGACTTTCTCAGCATTCCGATAATTGAATTTTCTCTGGGGCTAAGGCCCGACCGCTAAATATAAACCCAAGGTGCAAGAGCCCTGCTAAGCATATAAAGTCAAAGTTTATGGATCACATTATTTGCGGCGGTGACGAGAATAATCGACCAATACCTCAGGCAGACCAACGCTCACGTTTTATCGACTGATCGCTGCGGCACCCTGAATTCTCACATTGATCGGAGCGAGATCATTTGAGAATAACTATAAAAAAACTGGTATTGAAATTATGCCAAGTTCAATTTACTTTTTTTTCGTATCCGGCTTTCAAATTAAAATCTATCTAACCAATAAATACTGTGGCAATGTTTTGGCAAATATAATTAAAAAAAAAAAAAAGACTGGATTAAGAACCGAAAACTACGTAAACTCTTGAAATTTTAGACAAAATTCTTATTCAATTTTTTAAAATGATTGACGCCGGAGTTTTCAAGGTTTTAAGAAAACGAAAGATATTTATGAATGATATCCACAAAGTAAAGAAATTTACGACGAAGATTGCATGCGAATATTTAATGCAAAACTATTGGTGTAGGCCTACATGACATGCTTTCATCTCTAAGCTCATTTTTTCTTAAAACTGTCATAAAATTGTTTTAAAAGAACCTATTTTATTAAAAAATTGTTTGCCAGCAATTCACTTTATTTATAGTTGAATATAGCCTAATTTAAATTAAATAATGAATGAATACTGGAAATAACAAATGAAAAATGATCTAGTAGACGGAGAGATAAGAAAAAAGAGTCTTCCTTCGTTTCAGTAGTGATTATTGGGATATAAATGTTTTCTATCGTTTAACCGACCGAAATCGGCTTCGTTTAAGTGAATTAAGTTAGAATGCTTGAAGTTAATTATGACAGGCTGCTACAAATAGTTTATCCTGTGAAGTAACTGGCGGTTAGCTTTGAATTCATTTTTCAGGAAAGACTACAAATTTAACTGTAGTCATTTACACACTGTATTGTGGTTCGTTGAAATTTAAGGCAAAATTTCAGTACTAATTTATAAAGAAAATGTCAGGGAAATGAAACTGTGTGTATTTATGTATGTATGTATGTGTGTGTATATATATCTTTATATATATTTATTGTGTGCGTGTGTATGTCACTGAACTCCTCCTAGACGGCTGGACCGATTTTGATGAAATTTTTTGTGAGAGTTCACGGGGATTCGAGGATGGTTTAGATTCACAATTTGGTCCACTGGAAAATGTTTATTTAATGAATTTTTTATTTATAAATTGTTGTTGATCTTTGAATGGTTTAGGTTTACAGTATATATTGTTGTGTATTTATTTATGTGTTGTTGTTAATCTTTGGATGGATTTTATGATTTATTGTTATTACATTAAAATTAAAATAGAATTGGTTATTGAGATTATTATATTATTATTTATTGAAATAACATTTTAAAGTGTAATTAAAAATATAGGTGCAAATTTGTGAGGTGCAGTATTGAAGTGAGTATTTTACATGATTTTTCGTGATTTTAATTATGTATACACGTGAATTCAATACCAATCAACTTAACCTCCAAATTTAAATTGTCATTTCTCATTTTATTCTACATATTAAAATGTAATAAAAATATACATTGTGCAAAATATGTAAGGTGCAGTATCAAAGTGAGTATTTAACACAATTTTGCATTACTTTTAATTATGTATAGACGTGCATTCAATAACAATCAACTTAACCTACAATTTTAAATTGTTAGTTCTCATTTTATTCTATGCAACTTATGACGTACTGATGTCTCTTTGAAAATAAAAATATAAGTTTGTAAAATAAATTATAACATTATAACATTTATAGTATCTTATAGTAATTATAGTAATTTCAGTTCGACCCGGCAGATGACCCTGCGATTAGATTCAGGGAAATTTCCTGTAAATTTTCGAATTTAAAACGTTTTAACAGAACAACGTCGGTTGGGTCCGCTAGTCTTTATATATATATTTCTTGTGTGCGTGTGTATGTCACTGAACTCCTCCTAGACGGCTGGACCGATTTTGATGAAATTTTTTGTGAGAGTTCACGGGGATTCGAGGATGGTTTAGATTCACAATTTGGTCCACTGGAAAATGTTTATTTAATTATTTTTTTATTTATAAATTGTTGTTGATCTTTGAATGGTTTAGGTTTACAGTATATATATGTGTGTGTTGTGTATTTATTTATGTGTTGTTAATCTTTGGATGGATTCTATGGATTGTTGTTACTAGATTAAAATTAAAATAGAATTGCTTATTGAGAATATATTATTATTTAACATTTTAAAGTGTAATTAAAAATATACATTGTGCAAATTTGTGAGGTGCAGTATTGAAGTGAGTAATTAACATTATTTTTTCGTAATTTTAATGATGCATACACGTACATTCAATACCAATAAACTTAACCTACAATTTTAAATCGTCAGTTCTCATTTTGTTCTATGCAACTTATGACGTATTGAACGCCTCTTTAAAAATAAAAATATAAGTTTGTAAAATAAATTATAACATTTATAAAATAAAAATTGCATATAGTAATTAAAGTTTAAAGTATATTTAAAATTTAAGTTTTATATTTTTTAATTTTTTTTATGTTTTTTTATGATTTTTTGTTAAGTTTTAGAAAAATATATAATTTTAGGACAACGTCTGTCGGGTCCACTTTACAGTGTGTGTTCAGGTAGATTCAAGTATGGTTTAGATTCACAATTCAATCCGATAAATAATATTTTTAATTAATTAAATTAAACTTAGTTGTTTTACGTTGGATGTTTTTACATTGGATCCGGTAGGAAGCGCTGTTATCGCGTTATCGAATATTTATTTTTATTTCAGTTCGACCCGGCAGAGGGTGCTGTGATCAGATTCAGGGAAATTTCCTGTAAATATTTTCAAATTTAAAACGTTTGAACAGAACAACGTGTGTTGGGTCCGCTAGTATATATATATATATATATATATATATATATATATATATATACACAATATACATATAGTGCATTCGATTCCTCTCTAACTCCCTAAAGGTCCCCATCTACCTGAGGAGACATCCGGCGTGCAGAGTTTCTCAAGAAAACACGCGATTTGAAAACTGCTCAAGATATAAGAGTGTGAGGTCTGTTTACGAAAAGCACTCCCAAGAATGCGCCGGAAAGCGGATGGATAGTTCTATTTCCATTTTTCTTTTTTTTATATGCTGTATTTTTAAGGAGAGTTGAAAAACGTGTTGTCAGCATAATTTTATAATATATATGGAAAGCCTTGTAAATATTCTTGAAAGCACCCTTATCTTAACTGCTCCGCCATATGATGTTACGGTTCACAGCTAGTAAAAATTTCGCAGTTGTCGTGTGAACGACGAGAAGAGACCGCGCGCCGGTTCATAGAGAGGGACCGCGCAACCTTATTCATCATCAGTTTAAAAACACAGCATTATGCTACTAAATAAAAGGAAAAAAAACATGGCCTGTTTTTTGTATTTCTCTCTTATCATAAATATTTAATAAATAGGTTGTTACAAGTTTTATACAGCAGTCACAACTACCGTGAAAAAAACATACTGTAGGTATATTGATAATGTTCGCAGGCTTTCCACGGGCCATTGTCCGGAGTAGCTTTGGCTTCCGGGTTGTAGCCGCGTTCCTCGGCGAATGATTCACCGACGTTTCGGTACGAATTGCAGTCGACATCATCAGGGAGCAGTTACCCGCTGTCGGTGAATCATTCGCCAAAGGGCGCGGCCACAACCCAGATGCCGAGCTACTTCATACTGTGTATTGCTAACAGGGGCGTAGTAACCGGGGGGGGGGGAACAGGGGGGACGTGTCCCCTTGAACTTTTTGGGTGGAGGGGACTGTCCCCCCCTAACTTTCTAGACCGTGATATTTTTATTTTATAATATTATTCTGCCCAACTTTATTTGTAATATATTCACTCATCAAATTTTATCTTAAGGAAACAATAATAATTTTAACATCGAAGTATCCAATGGTTAGATACAAAAACTGCTTAAAAAAGCGCTATTTTGCACTTTTAAACTCAAAATTTTCCGGTGGAGGAACCAACCCCCCCCCCCCTCCCGTCTTAGTAAGAGGAGAATGGGGTTACATGACATCAAAATCATTATTTGTCCCCCCCCCCCCCCAACATTATGAAAACAGCTACCCCAATGATTGCTAAACGGGTTTTAAATTTGTTTCTGAAGTATTTTGTTTTTGAAGGCCTGGTGTTGGCTGTAAACACGCGGTGTTGAAGGGGCGGAAGGCGCCTCACCAGGAGGAGCCGGACAGCGAGGCGAGGTAGGCGACGCAGTCGAGCACCCCCAGCCGGTGCAGGGCGTCCAGGGCGGCGGCCAGACACACGGCGGCCCGCAGTCCTCCCCCCGAGGCCACGACGGCCACGCGCGGCACCTGAGGACCACCACACACGCAGGGCCGCAGCTAGAGTCTCTGGCACCCGGGGCGTGAATCCATTCATGCGCCCCGCCCCCCCCCCCCTCCACCCCTCTTTTTTTTGCACATACCACACCAATAAAGCGGGAAGGGGGGGGGGGGTCCGGAAAAAATGGTGCTATTTAAGGGGCCCGCCTACCTGGGCACACATACGGTGTGCAGAGCTTCAGGAAAAACAACGCGATTTCAAAACCACTCAAGATATCCGAGTGGGGCCTATTTACGAATAGCATTTAAGAGTTCGCTGAGGGCCGAAAAGTACTTTCAATTTCGGATTAAGTTTTTAAACTGTATTTTTAGAAGCGTTAAAATGCCTAAAACGCGTGTTTCCAGAGTAATTTGTAGGCATAAAACAATCAGTACAGATTCTTGAAAGCACTTAAGGGGCTTGCATAACACCTTTATCTTCATTTCTTCACCATATAATGTTACGGTCACCGCTCAAATTTCACAGTTATCCTGTGCCGACGAGAAGACTGCGCGCCAGTTCAGAGACTTGCGCTTAGAGGCTATACCGCGCTGGAAGCACCAGCGAGCGTCGCGCTTATCACCCCGCCTCACTAACACACATACACCCCTGACGAGGCGGGCCCCTTAAGCATTTTCCATACCTTCATGTAACAGTTTCTGTGCTACTGTACCTTCCATGCATGAACCCACTATGTCCATAAGGTAGTCCGTATAATCACTAGACTTGTTCATTAAATATATGTTGAGACGTTATATTGTAAATCAGATTAGACATTCCTGGCATGCAAGTTAAAAAAAAACTTTTTTACCAGTTACCAGTTGTAGTAGGAAGGAATTACAATACAAGCGATTTCGGCGCCCCCACAGCTTTGCGCCCGGGGCGTATGCCCCGCTTGCCCTCCCCCCCCCCCCCCCCCTAGTTGCGGCCCTGACCACACACCACACACGCGTCCACCACCCGAGTGGGGTTGTTACCACAACGCCGGAATACCATAGCTCCGAATGTCAAAATTGACCACAACGCCGACAGCTAGAAAAACTGCTGTGTACCACAACGCCGGAATACCATAGCTCCGAATGTCAAAATTGACCACAACGCCGACAGCTAGAAAAACTGCTGTGTGCCACAACGCCGAAATAACAACTGAATGAATTTGTGTGTGTTTCTCAAATTTACTTTAACGCCGAAATACCACAATCAAACCTAACCTTACCTAACCTAACCTAACCTAGCGTAATATAACCTAACCTAACTTAACCTAGCCTAGCCTAACCTAACCTAGCCTAACCTAGCCTAGCCTAACCTAGCCTAACCTAACCTAGTCTAACCTAATCTAGCCTAACCTAACCTAGTCTAACCTAACCTAGTCTAACCTAACCTAGTCTAACCTAACCTAACCTTTGTGGCAGTCCTGCAATGACATTTTTCGGAGTTAGTGTATTTCGGCGTTAGTGTATTTCGGCGTTAGTATATTTCGGCGTTGTGGTAATTCGGCGTTGTGGTACACAGCAGTTTTCTATTTGTCGGCTTTGTGCTATTTCGGCGTTGTGGTGCGCCCCGAGAGAGCGCCTCACCTGGGCCAAGTCCCGAGGCCGGTGCTGCTGCCCCAGCAGGCTGCCCAGGGCGGACAGCACGTGCGCGAGCCGCGCCTCCAGGAAGGCCAGCTCCTCCTGGGCCAGGCGCGGCGAGAAGACGAGGTGCGGCCCGCGGCCAGCGCTGCAAGACGACCGGCGCCGTGGCTCGGCTCGCAGGCTCCCTAGCGCTCTCTGGGAAGCCTTCTCTTCGCAGACGAGACAGCGCATCTTCGGGGTTTTTTAATTGACGTGACAACGTCTAATAAATCGATGAACGCCGGCTGCACGCACGAAAAAGTGTCCCGTTACGCACATTCTCCCGTTATGCTGTGTCCCGTTACGCTCATTGTTCCGTTACGCTGTGTTCCGTTACGCTGTCGGCGAGTGCAGTAATAATAGCTTATGTTACAATTGACTAAAAAATTACGGTGATTCATATAATTGATGACAGATAGATATTTGATTACTCTTTAATTTATATGAAAACTTGTTCATAATTATATTTAAACTTTATAGCTAAACGCCAGTTTTTAAAATTAATTACAAGTCATCTTCACGTGAACTGTTTCGTCGACTGTTTATTAAGTGAAGTGAAAAGTTAATGTGGTTTTCATTGCTTATTACAACAATAATTTCGGCAATAAAGGTTAATTATTCTTGAATTTTAAAAATCTGATTACTAGTATAATTTCAAGTATTTATTCTTTAATTATTAAAATAAAAATGATTCTATTTTATTCATAAAAGTATGCAATCATTTCATCAATGTTTTGTTATGATGTCACGTTAAACTATCGTCCGTAAACCGACTTTACAGACAACCAATTTTTTTTGTTCATTGTAACTCATGATAACTAATGGTCAATTAGGTTAGGTTAGCTACATTACAAATACTTTAAAACATTGTGGACGGTTGATTTGGTTAGGACAGCTACATTAAAGATACTGTGAAATCATGCAAACGGTTTCCTAGCCCTGGATAGTTACATATATTAAAAAGTTATTTGCTGAGCAACCTTCGGGGAACTTCGGGTGTGGCTCTCTCGTCTGTGAAATGAAGGCTTCCCATCGCTCTCTGGCCAGATGATCTCCAGCAACCCCCCTTCCCCCCTTCACCCTACCCACTTTTCCTTTCCTAGTCTTCCCCTCCCCAAACTATCAAACATCAAACAATTTGACAAATGCGACCTTATTTACTATCAATTTCAAAACACCACTTTATGTTCCTAATTACTAACTTTTTTCTCCCAAAAACAAGGCCTGTTTGTATTTATCTCTTATCATAAATATTGAATAAATGGTTGTTACAGTTATATATGGCTGTTATAACTACCGTGGTAAAACATACTGTAATCAAAAAGAATAACAATAATAATTTTAACTTTAGGGATTATAATTTGAACACAAAAAAATAATAATTAATAATTGCTAATAATAATATTGCTAAACGAGTTTTAAATCTATTTTTAAGTAGTTTGTTTTAAGGCCTTCTCTTGGCTTCAATACGTCCGTCTACCAACACGCTTAATGGTCTGCATATGGCTTCCCTTTATGAAGTGCTAAAAGTTTTAACTACGGTCAAAAAGGTTACGTCAAATGCCAGAAATGGTACTCAATAACAACTGCAACATCCGAGGTGGACGTGGCCCATCGTGAATAAATGGTACCAAAAGCAACCAAAGGGAATAAAATCACAGTACAGTTGTCATAACGAATTAAGGGTATTCCAGAAACACCACGAAATAATAATTTAATTTGGATTGTTAAAACACGAAATGATCGAGGTCTAAAATATGTACCTCAGGCCCAAATGAGCTTAAAACACAATTTCTATTTCAAAGATACTGTGTTTTACATCAATCTCCGTGGCACCAGCAAGAAGTAACTCATATTTTTTCTTTCAAATGGGTCTCTTTTTTTTTTATAGCTACGGGTACATAACACTGTAACTGGGCTTTCATTCGTCTGGCTTAAGTTATTTAAACTCTTGCTATTTTTTTTTTCTTTGAGTAAGTTACGATGTTACGTTAGATAGAAAATGTACTTTCAAGATATAATTTGCAATAAAAAAACAAAATCACTAAATATGGACTTGAGCTGATCAAACTCTTGAGTTACAGAAATAATCCATGCTATTGTGCCTGTGCAATCATTTTCCAGAAATACGTTTATGCCAATGGTGCCAATAAATTGAACACGTCTGATCATCACCAAGACAAGTAACTTCATAGGTATGTTAAACTAATTGTGCTACGTGATTGTAGAAAGGTTGTTCCGAAACATTCAGAATATTGGTTAACATCGTTCGATGGAGTTAATAAATATTGTAGAAGTGAAGATTAAACCCAGCAAAGTACTTACTCGTCTTTTTTCAAGAACTTCACCATCACTGAAGAACCCTGAAAGAAAATCATTTTAATTTAAAATCGTGGTTTATGCATCCCAAATTTCAGCATGATATTGGAAACCATGTGTGAAAGCTTTACATACTTTCTAAAGTTGTAACGGATCGACTTTAACTAAGTCTCTAGTTTTAAATAACCTGGGGAGGAATATTTTGTTACGTGAAACGGGTGACTAGCTTTAAAAAGTTCCTTAAGCCATGCCAAACGTATGTTCCAGCAGCCGACATGCTAGCAACTGCCACAGAGCGGTATTTTTTCTTTTGATCCTGGACTTCATACACTGATGAATTTTTTTCTGAAACGTTCAATTCCGTGTTCGATTTGTCAATGTTTTGTTGTAGTTTATTCTAATTTTTTTTCACGTGGCATGACATTAAAATGATATTTCTTAACTGTTCTAAGTTGGTATAGTCTAGTGATGATAAACAGAGTCCAGCACGTTATCAGTGGAAGTTAATATCTCATTACTAAAAAAAGGTTCTAAAAATAGAAACGGTGGTCATAAATGTGTACTGAAAATTGTGGTTTATATCCTATATTTAATTACTTTACGTCAGCCACATACTCATATTTTCATAAATGCAGAGTTTTAGTTACTGAGCGTTAAGAAAATGAAATTGTTCCGTGGCTACGGGTTTCGAAATTATTCGGGTTGTACACATATACACGGGAAGGGAGGTAAGAGATGTATTGCGCGCTATTGAGAAATATTTGGGGAAGTGGGAATTTACATATTAAGGGGAAATAAAAAAAGTAAACAAACAAAATCTAAACATTTTTATCAGTTTACATTAATTTCAGCTAAAATGAAATTTTTCTTTTAGTATTTTAGTGATATATTTGCATTTAAACGCGATTTTTAAATACTACTTTTCAAAGGTTTCCTGGGGTAGGGTTCCCCCTTGGGTTTCATAACTTGGCAAAATGATGCGCTGGTACTTATTATTTGTCAAGTTTCGATGCTTCGACCCAGAAGATCATTCAAAGCATTCAAGAGGTTGTGTCTGACAACAGTGATCTGTAGACGTGCGTACGTGCTTGAACCGCAGCTCCTGCCGGACCTCCACGTCCAGCGGCAGATCGCTGAAGTCTACCTTGGCCTTGCCCAGCACCTGGTCCACGGCCGTCCCTTTGTCCACCAGCATGGCCCCTGCGGACACACCGACCCCGTTCGCCCTTCACTCCGAGGTCGCGTGGTCTCGTGCCCGCCTGCCACTCCACGCCTCTCAGTTGCGCGTGCGTTCAGCTCGCGGGGTTGATTAACAACTTACAACATTAAAAAAAAAACTGCGTGTACTTAGGTACGCGCGAGAGAAGTTATACTTCTTTGGCATCATTAAAAAATAGTTTTTAATTGCATGCAAATAATTCTGCATGTGGTAGCGTTATTCTCCATGAAAGCGTTAAACGTTTAACGCAACCTTGTTGGAAGTCGCATTAGAAGTATAACTTCAGAAAGTCTGTTCCTCCAACTCTGTACCGTTAAGTTCAAACCTTAGCTGGTTTACACACCAGGGAGATGAATATTGCAAGTTTCCAATAAGTTTGAAGTTAACTTGAAGGTGAAACTTCTCAGGTATCCCTCGTGCACATTAGCCAGGAGTTCAATCAACTATGAGCTATACCAACATTTGATTTTTTTTTTGCATGGAATAGACCAGATTTCATCGCCCTGACGTCAAACGAGAAGGTATGTTTTAGATTTTTAAAAAATCGGGCTAAAAAGTATTAAAAATATTTTTCCCAGCCCCATACAGATTTATGATCACATATAGATTTCTAACCAATTTAAATATTGTACAGAAAATGTGAGTTTGCGAAATTTTTATAGCTATGAAAATACTTGCAATATTTAAAATAAAATAAAAAAGTGGGGCACTCGTTCGACTCGTAGACTAACGCCACGAATCCGGGGGCAATGCTCAGCAAAACAAAACAAATTTGTACCGAACAGACGAACAAACAAACAGACAGACAATAAAGCGAGTTAATAAAAACGTGTTAAAAATGTATAAAATCTCCGGGAATCCCGGCGAGATCAAAACCTGGATTTCCATTCATTTTCACAGTAACGGTTTTTAACACAATAAAATAAGGAAACTAAAAATTAAACAATTCATAAATTATTTTTTTTTAGAATTGCTTGTTATTAACATTCAGCTAAACATAGAGGAGAACTTAACAGTACTAGTATATGGTTATTTTAAAAAATCGAAAAGAAAATGATCTACTCTGTATTTTTTTTGTATATGGAACAGAAATAATCCGTGCAAAGTTACACATATTTGTAAATTGTACATTTACGTGAAAACAACTTATATCTACCAAATAGTGTTCACTGTAATACTGGGTTCGGATTCTTATCCGGGAATTCACACTTTGCGATGTTCCAGAACCTCCGATGGTTGAAGAATTTGTAAACTGTTACCTGAACAGCTTTCCAGTATTAACTGCGCACATAATAGGCATGATAACCAGTAAAAGTAATTTTGTTTGAATAATCGAATTTGATCGAAACACTCATTAAAATATAAAACTGTGCGCCAATTTTTTAAATTAAGAAACACCCAGTATTATCTCGAAAATCAATTTCGTACATGCAAAAAAATAAGCATATGCGTCGCAAAAATTTACAATATATTTTAATTTTGTTCGCAGGCTTTCACGGCCATTGACTGAAGTATCTTGGCTTCTGGGTTGTAGCCGTGTCCTTGGCGAATAATTCATCGACGTTTCGGTCAACATTGCAGTCGCCATCATCAGGGAGGAGTTACCTACTCAGGAGGGGTGCTGTCACAACTTAGAAACACATAACTTAGAAACACACAAGAAAGAATCTTATAAGTTATGCCTGTTATAAGTTGTGTGTTTCTGAGTTATGACGTTTCTAAGTTGTGTGGTTCTGCGTTGGGTGTTTCTAAGTTATGACAGTTCTAAGTTGTGATGGTTCTAAGTTATGACGTTTCTAAGTTGTGTGTTTCTACGTTGTGTGTTTCTACGTTGTGTGTTTCTACGTTGTGTGATTCTAAGTTATGTGTTTCTAAGTTATGATCGTTCTAACTTATGACAGTTCTAAGTTACGTTGATTTTTTCGAGGTTTATAACTTATGACTGTTCTAAGTTGTGTGTTTCTAAGTTATGTGTGGTTCCCTACCCAGGACACGGCTACAACCCAGAAGCCAAGCTACTCGCAGTATCTTCCCCGGCAGCTGGTTCCCGAAGGAAGTGCGCGGCTTCACTCACGGAGCTCGAAGTCCCGCTCGGGGTTGACGACGAAGGCGAGGTCCTCGTTCCACTCCGGGTTGCGGTCGTTCCTGACGACGCGCGTGCTGCGCCGGCCGTTGGGCGTGCCGGGGACCCACAGCACCAGGTAGGGGTCGGGCGTGTCGACTGCCGGACAGAGCGAGGTCACCCACTGACGTGCCACGGAACCACGTCACAGCAGTTGTTCGAGCGTGACAGTGGGAGAAGCCTGAGATGTCCATCAAGTTCTGTCCCTGCCCGAACACGCCCGAATATTCACCTTCGGCCAAACTCGGGATTTGTTTTATTTTTGCGCAGGAAAAATGAATTCAAATATTAAAAGTGGTCGGTTAGGTTAGCTACATTAAAACACTTTAAAACACTATGGACGGTTAGTTAGGTTAAAATAAACAGAGAAATACAAATATATAAAAATAAACCCGAGGTTGGCCTAAGGTGAATATTCGGACGTGTTCGGGCAGGGACAGAACTTGATGTACATCATAGGCTTCCCATAACAGTGGTGTGAGAACATCCAACCTCGGTGACGGGAAATTTTCCCGTTGTTGCGTTCTCAAGTTGTTCGTGTTGCAAACAAACTTGCGATGCAAAAACTCGGACCCGAAATTAAAAAAAAAGTACGTGCAAATCACACGCTTACTTTCCGCGCCCGCCGCTAGAATTCGCTGCCTTAATTCGAACACGTTGCTTGCCACCATCTAACGCAGACCGCAGCAAGAAACAAACGGAAATTTTCAACTATTAGAAACGTCTCTGAATAAAAGAGAGAAAAAAAAATGTGAAAAAAATTCCTGGATCCTGGATTTGAACCTGATTTTCGACAATTAATTTTGTTAAAATACTGTCCATCTTGTTAAAGTACATCAAACAGACAATACTACGAGTATAAAGTTTCCGCGCATGATAGAAGTTATGCTTCTATGGCTTTACTGAAATATTAACATGAACCATATTAATACAATTATTATATAACTAAGTACAGTATATGTTTGTATTTTTGGTTTCTGCTTAAACGACTTAAATCAGTCAGTAAATGCTATCTACAAACAAACCTTTACCTTTTTGAGCTGATTCAACATTATTATATTATAATGTTATAAAACTAGTAAAAAATCCACATGGACGAGATATGAACCACGGCCCATGAGATTAACAAGCGCGCATTCTACCGCTGGGCTACTACGTCAATTTAAATTCTGAAGGACAGTATCAAATATTATGAGTGTAATGCCAGTTTTCTTAAGTATTTTAAGTATTCTTAAGTATTTTTACTATAATCACTTCAGTTTACCAAATATATTCCGGAGTAGTTTCACTACCATAAAGTTTCATTTGTTTCACCAATACATTTGGTTTGTTCCGGGATATTTACGAAATTGACCATATAAGGGTTTACGTGGGACCGCCATCTTTGTGTCACATGATACTTCAATAACTTCCGTTCCATTTTCACGAAATTACCCCTAGAAAATGTCATATACCGAGAATTAAGATGTTTACACATTAAAAAAAAACCTTCCAGTAGTATACGAATGTATGTTCTGAAACAGGCGGCAGGCGGTGGTGCTGTGTGTCCGATCCGCCATCTTGGATTGTGACGTCCGGCGGCCATTATGGATGACCTTGACCTTGACCTTTGAACTTGACCGTGACCCCGGCGGCCATTAGGATCCGCCATCTTAAATCCTCCATCTTGGATGCAGCGTAACAGGACACGCCATAACGGGACACAGCATAACGGGACACGGCGTAATGGGACACAGCATAACGGGACAAGTAGGTCACGATCGCCATCTTTAAAATCCGCCATCTTTAAATCGAGCGCCCCACTCATGATGAAATTTTCGTCTCTGTCGCCATATTGATTTTTTCTGTTCCGCTGGAGGCCTCCATCTTGGATACCGTCGACTCTAATTCTGTTGTTTGTTCCTAGATAGCGCCAGCGTCGCTCTTGATTTTTTTTCTGTTCCACTGGAGGCCGCCATCTTGGATACCGTCGACTTTGTTTCTGTTTGTTCCTAGATAGCGCCAGCGGCGCTCTTGATTTTTTTCTGTTCCACTGGAGGCCGCCATCTTGGATACCGTCGACTTTGTTTATGTTGTTTGTTCCTAGATAGCGCCAGCGTCGCTCTGTCTCAACACATAAGGTCAATGTTCCATTACCTACCAGAGCTATTATGGTCCTTATCGACATATCAAATTTATTTTTTTATGCAAAATACATTGGAAGCGCTACGATTCGAACCAGCGCAGCTCTGATCTCTAGGTTGGAAAACATACGCCTTTAACCGCTCGGCTATCGAGACATTTACCAGACTGAGAAAATAAGGTATATAAAAATATTAACATGCATATCGGGACTTGATTTTTTTTTTTAATTTTAAGTAATAATAGCACTACATGTTCGAGACAGATCCGCCATCTTGTATTAAGTCGTAACTGTTGCAATTATCGTTACGCCCGCAATCATTAAAATCCGCAATTTTTATGTTAGAAAATTGGGAATTTTTTTTGAAATTCATAAAAAAATTAATTAATCGAATTAAATAATAAAAATTAAAAAACCACTGTTGCAGTTATCGTTACGGTCGCCATCTTGGATTATATAAATGTTGCATATTTCGTTACACCCGCCATATTGGTTGAGTACTATGTCATCGTTACACTTTATGTTGCGTCCGTCATATTCGATCCTATTAATGTTGCAATTACCGTTATGGTCGACATTTTGAAATTTAGTCGCCATCTTGTAAATCCGTAATTATTTAGCTAGAAATTCGGGAAAAATTACAAAATTCATCAAAAAAATCACTCAACAATTTACATATTGATTCGTTCAGTTGCTGTCCCTAGTTCGATACTCGATCGATGCAATATAGTTTAATTTTATGTAAAAAATAATAATTTCAATAAACCATGTTCATCATTCGTAAAGAGACTCTAAATCCTCTACGACCACCATCCTATCAGACATCAAGACCACCATATTGGAAATGCGCAATTTTAATGCTAGAGATTCGGGAAAAAGTTCAAAATTCATTAACTAAATTTGTAATATATATACTGATTGATTAGATCGAGTTAGGTCCTAGGTTCGATCCCTGGTCGATACAAAAAACCTTTAATATTTTAAAAAAGTACCACTAAAGTGGCAGGTTTGAGAAAAGAAAAAAAAACACAAGTTCTTTTATAAAAATTTTATTACATAAATTCAATACACTACTACAAGTACAAAATAAAAAAACACTGACAAATTACCAAAGCCTTTGGGATTCCTCGATTCAAACAGTCTTCTTATTGTACGGACTAAACCTTTTACATGACTTTAAATGTCTATCCGATCCGTTCATCACCACAGCCAGAGACGGACTGAAGTTCATAGCACTTATATAGTCTCATTAGCCGGTACAACACATGAGCCAAATCAATAACCATGTTCATTATACGTCTCGGTGCATTTTTTATAATGACGATGTAAGCTATCGAGACGTGAAATTAGTTTATTGCACTAAATGCACTGAAATTGTATTCTTTGAACATTATTATAACAACCGCTTCTTTCATGTCTGCGAGCATTCGAGGTGAAAGTAAATGATGCACCACAGTATTTGCACTGATGCGAAGTACACTCTTCATTACTTGAAGTATTCAATGCTGATGAAACTTCAGCTGATGGTGGAACAGCACATATCGAAGTCTCCTCCAGTGTTGTCAGAGGCGTTGCCAACGGGATCTGCTCCAACATCGTCGGCGCCGACGTCATGGTTCCCGTAGGCGATGGTACATCCTCCATCGAGTACGTCGTTAAAGTCGGTAAAGATGCCATCGAAGTCTCAAGAACAGGCAATTACACGACTTATGCACCAGAAGAAACAAACTAGGTGATCCGTACACCGTCGACGGCAGTAACAAACTGAGCGTCCTGATGTCTAGGACTCATTTATATACATTAACCGGTTTGAATAATACTCTAGTCAAATCAAGAACAATTTACTAAAATACTAGAGTCAAAACAACATTAAAAAAATAGAAGCACCATCAACAAAAAAGGAAGCACATTTGGCAGCACCTTCAAAAAAGGAAAAACAATAGGAAGCACCGACTACGAAAAGGCAGCACATTTGGAAGCACCGACAACGAAAAGGCAGCACATTTGGCAGCACCGACAACGAAAAGGCAGCACATTTGGAAGCACCAACTACGAAAAGGCAGCACATTTGACAGCACCGACAACGAAAAGGCAGCACATTTGGAAGCACCGACAACGAAATGGCAGCACATTTGGAAGCACCGACTACGAAAAGGCAGCACATTTGGAAGCACCGACAACGAAATGGCAGCACTTTTGGAAGCACCGACTACGAAAAGGCAGCATATTTGGAAGCACCGACAACGAAAAAGCAGCACATTTGGAAGCTAAAACAACGAAAAGGCAGCACATTTGGAAGCACCGACTACGAAAAGGCAGCACATTTGGAAGCACCGTCATCGAAAAGGCACCACATTTGGAAGCACCGACTACGAAAAGGCAGCACATTTGGAAGCACCGACATCGAAAAGGCAGCACATTTGGAAGCACCGACTACGAAAAGGCAGCACATTTGACAGCACCGACAACGAAAAGGAAGCACATTTGGAAGCACCGACAACGAAATGGCAGCACATTTGGAAGCACCGACTACGAAAAGGCAGCACATTTGGAAGCACCGACTACGAAAAGGCAGCACATTTGGAAGCACCGACAACGAAATGGCAGCACTTTTGGAAGCACCGACTACGAAAAGGCAGCACATTTGGAAGCACCGACAACGAATAGGCAGCACATTTGGAAGCACCGACAACGAAAAGGCAGCACATTTGGCAGCACCGACAACGAAAAAGCAGCACATTTGGCAGCACCGACAACGAAAAAGCAGCACATTTGGAAGCACCGACTACGAAAAGGCAGCACATTTGGAAGCACCGACAACGAAAAGGCAGCACATTTGGAAGCACCGACTACGAATAGGCAGCACATTTGGAAGCACCGTCATCGAAAAGGCACCACATTTGGAAGCACCGACAACGAAATGGCAGCACATTTGGAAGCACCGAAAACGAAAAGGCAGCACATTTGGAAGCACCGACTACGAAAAGGCAGCACATTTGGAAGCACCGACAACGAAAAGGCAGCATATTTGGCAGCACCGACTACGAAAAGGCAGCACATTTGGAAGCACCGACTACGAAAAGGCAGCACATTTGGAAGCACCGACAACGAAAAGGCAGCACATTTGGAAGCACCGACTACGAAAAGGCAGCACATTTGGAAGCACCGTCATCGAAAAGGCACCACATTTGGAAGCACCAACTACGAAAAGGCAGCACATTTGGAAGCACCGACAACGAAAAGGCAGCACATTTGGAAGCACCGAATACGAAAAGGCAGCACATTTGGAAGCACCGACAACGAAAAGGCAGCACATTTGGCAGCACCGACAACGAAAAGGCAGCACATATGAAAGCACCGACAACGAAAAGGCAGCACATTTGGAAGCACCATCATCGAAAAGGCAGAACATTTGGAAGCTCCATCAACAAAAAAAAAAGGCAAAAAGGAAGCACAAGTTACGAGATCTAAGTCTTAGTTAGAAATCAGAATACAAGAAATAAAAACATTAAATTCTTATAATTTAATTTATTTATTTTATTGCTTTATATTATACAAATGCAAGTAAAACAAGCCATTATTGTATGTAGCCAGCATTCCTCAGTTCCTTGAGTATGAAGGATATTTCTTTGATGCACGAATAGTTTCCTGCACAAAGCGAACCATGTAGAAGTCTTAGCCGGTCAACCAATATGTTTGGATCTTTCCATGATGTGTAATCATTCTCTTCTACCACCATCTTCATTGCTTGTTTATTATAAATATAATGATCTCTAGTGTCTTCCGTTTTACCACCAACCTCAGTATTACTTTCATGTTTGAGACGGTGATCATCACAAGCTTGATCAGATTTATTTAATATATCACGTCGTTTCCACCGTTTCGGTCTCAGGACACCGCCACATTCTTCGATCATGGCAGCTTTAGGTTCTGCATCATAGTCTATGTCTTTGTCAACAGCCTCAGAGTCACTGTAAAAATCACCGTAGAAGGAATTGTCTTCACCCAATTTACCGTAATAATTCGATGTTGATGATGTTGAAGTGTCTTCATCGTCTTCATGCTTCCTTTTTAGGAGTCCATCATTTTTACAAAGTAGGAAAGATCTACTTGAATTCGGCTGGAATATATTCTCACGTTAAGAATTATTCCATTGTCTTCATTCTTCCGTAAATCATCATCCTCCTTCAATTTAAGTTCTTTGTCGAGATCGAAAGAGCCAAGAAAATTATTGTCGTAATGCAGATCACTCTTCCTTAGGCTAGTAGATTCATCGTTGTCCTCTAGCTTGTATGCAGGCTTGGCCCTACAAGTTCTGCCATGTCTTTTTAGGCTCTCTCTCTGCGTAAACGACTTGCTACATCGAACACAACTTATCATATTGCGCAGTGTATTTTTAACACAGTCATTCTTCTCGTGTTGTCTTTTATTCTTTCTCAAGATAAACTCTTTACTGCAAAACTTACACCTATGTTCTTTCGATACAGCGTCAGATCCCAAATCGAAATTCATATTAGTTACTGAGACTAATGCCAGATACCAATTGAGTGTTTTAAATTAGATCCAATACTTAAATAGAAATTTTTTCATATTTCATCAGCGAGAATTAATATATCTCATACAAAAGTACTTTATGCATGTAGTTCTGCTTTTCAACAACAGATGACGCTACATGTTGCTTACAGGTAAATAATATTTAGTTCTTTTATGCGGGATGCGGGATGCTCACCAACTATCGCAAAAGAAGGATGGCTTCGATAGGCTCCAAGGAAAAGGAAGTTCGTCTTGCATGTTGGTGCTACACAGATGTCTCATGGCGTAATATTAATTTGACTGAGTAATGATATTTGTTAATTCCACCTGATAAAAATATTGCAAGTTTTGATTTAGCAGCAGAAATTATCGAATTAAATGTAACTCCAAATAAAATGACATGTCTCATTAGACCAAAAAAAATACATGCAGAGAGCGGTTTCTCAGAATAGTCAGAAACACTTGAAGAAACCACAGGAATGATTGCAAGAACACGGGAAAAACCATCTTAATATTGACAAGAATAATCAGGAGCACACGAAGAAAACCATCATAATATTGGCAAGAATAATCAGGAGCACACGGAGAAAACCATTATAATATTGGCAAGAATAATCAGGAGCACACGGAGAAAACCATCATAATATTGACCAGATTAATCAGAAGTACTCGGAGAAAACTACCACATGTTTTCTTTGATATCATAAAATTACAGGAAAAAATATTTAAAAATAAAAATAAATTAATAAAAAAATAAAAAAAATAAAAATAAATTAATAAAAAAATTAAAAAAATAAAAAAAATGCATAAATTTCTGGCTTGTACAAGAACTCTATCTTTGCTCAACAATGATAAGTTTACAAGCTAGCAGAAACTGTTTAAGCATGTGCCAAATGTGCTGCCTTTTCGTTGTCGGTGCTTCCAAATGTGCTGCCTTTTCGTAGTCGGTGCTTCCTATTGTTTTTCCTTTTTTGAAGGTGCTGCCAAATGTGCTTCCTTTTTTGTTGATGGTGCTTCCATTTTTTTATTGTTGTTTTGACTCTAGTATTTTAGTAAATTGTTCTTGATTTGACTAGCGTATTATTCAAACCGGTTAATGTATATAAACGAGTCCTAGACATCAGGACGCTCAGTTTGTTACTGCCGTCGACGGTGTACGGATTACCTAGTTTGTTTCTTCTGGTGCATAAGTCGTGTAATTGCCTGTTCTTGAGACTTCGATGGCATCTTTACCGACTTTAACGACGTACTCGATGGAGGATGTACCATCGCCTACGGGAACCATGACGTCGGCGCCGACGATGTTGGAGCAGATCCCGTTGGCAACGCCTCTGACAACACTGGAGGAGACTTCAACAGACGTGGTACCGCCATCAGCTGAAGTTTCATCAGCATTGAATACTTCATTTAATGAAGAGTGTACTTCGCATCAGTGCAAATACTGTGGTGCATCATTTACTATCACCTCAAATGCTCGCAGACATGAAAGAAGCGGTTGTTCTAATAATGTTCTAAGAATATAATTTCAGTGCATTAAGTGCAATAAACTAATTTCACGTCTCGATAGCTTACATCGTCATTATAAAAAATGCTCCGAGACGTATAATGAACATGGTTATTGATTTGGCGCATGTGTTGTACCGGCTAATGAGACTATATAAGTGCTATGAACTTCAGTCCGTCTCTGGCTGTGGTGATGAATGGATCGGATAGACATTTAAAGTCATGTAAAAGGTTTAGTCCGTACAATAAGAAGACTGTTTGAATCGAGGAATCCCAAAGGCTTTGGTAATTTGTCAGTGTTTTTTTATTTTGTACTTGTAGTAGTGTATTGAATTTATGTAATAAAATTTTTATAAAAGAACTTGTGGCTTTTTTTCTTTTCTTAAACCTGCCACTTTAGTGGTACTTTTTTAAAATATTAAAGGTGTTTTGTATCGACCAGGGATAGAACCTAGGACCTAAGTCGATCTAATCAATCAGTATATATATTACAAATTTAGTTAATGAATTTTGAACTTTTTCCCGAATCTCTAGCATTAAAATTGCGCATTTCCAATATGGTGGTCTTGATGTCTGATAGGATGGTGGTCGTAGAGGATTTAGAGTCTCTTTACGAATTATGAACATGGTTTATTGAAATTATTATTTTTTACATAAAATTAAACTATATTGCATCGATCGAGTATCGAACTAGGGACAGCAACTGAACGAATCAATATGTAAATTGTTGAGTGATTTTTTTGATGAATTTTGTAATTTTTCCCGAATTTCTAGCTAAATAATTACGGATTTACAAGATGGCGACTAAATTTCAAAATGTCGACCATAACGGTAATTGCAACATTAATAGGATCGAATATGACGGACGCAACATAAAATGTAACGATGACATAGTACTCAACCAATATGGCGGGTGTAACGAAATATGCAACATTTATATAATCCAAGATGGCGACCGTAACGATAACTGCAACAGTGTTTTTTTAATTTTTATTATTTAATTCGATTAATTAATTTTTTTATGAATTTCAAAAAAAATTCCCAATTTTCTAACATAAAAATTGCGGATTTTAATGATTGCGGGCGTAACGATAATTGCAACAGTTACGACTTAATACAAGATGGCGGATCTGTCTCGAACATGTAGTGCTATTATTACTTAAAATTAAAAAAAAATCAAGTCCCGATATGCATGTTAATTTTTTTATATACCTTATTTTATTCTCAGTCTGGTAAATGTCTCGATAGCCGAGCTGTTTTCCAACCTAGAGATCAGAGCTGCGCTGGTTCGAATCGCAGCGCTTCCAATGTATTTTGCATAAAAAAATAAATTTGATATATCGATAAGGACCATAATAGCTCTGGTAGGTAATGGAACATCGACCTTATGTGTTGAAACAGAGCGACGCTGGCGCTATCTAGGAACAAACAACATAATCAAAGTCGACGGTATCCAAGATGGCGGCCTCCAGTGGAACAGAAAAAAATCAAGAGCGCCGCTGGTGCTATCTAGGATCAAACAGAAACAAAGTCGACGGTATCCAAGATGGCGGCCTCCAGTGGAACAGAAAAAAAATCAAGAGCGACGCTGGCGCTATCTAGGAACAAACAACAGAATTAGAGTCGACGGTATCCAAGATGGAGGCCTCCAGCGGAACAGAAAAAATCAATATGGCGACAGAGACGAAAATTACATCATGAGTGGGGCGCTCGATTTAAAGATGGCGGATTTTAAAGATGGCGATCGTGACCTATTTGTCCCGTTACGGCGTGTTCCGTTACGCTGCATCCAAGATGGAGGATTTAAGATGGCGGATCCTAATGGCCGCCGGGGTCACGGTCAAGTTCAAAGGTCAAGGTCAAGGTCATCCAAGATGGCCGCCGTGACGTCACAATCCAAGATGGTGGATCGGACACACAGCACCACCGCCTGCCGCCTGTTTCAGAACATACATTCGTATACTACTCCTTCCCTTTGCGCATGTGCGACAAATGGGCTGGAGATTGCGTCATTCTTGTGAAACTGTAGTAGGTGTTCAGTAGGTACTGAGGAGTGGAATTATACTGTGTTGCAGTTGACTTGTCCACCACATAAGCTAAAAATGATCGATTTCACACAAAATTCCGCAAAATGTGAAGTGCCCAAGATTTGGCACAAAGTGACTGTCAAGTCTTCAGACTAATGAAACAGTGGATTGCGTTGGACCGCAAAGTACTTCGCAAAGTTGTTACAGAATGGCTTCACTCCCAAATACAAATTGAAGAACATATTTCAAAATTTGCCATACGCTATGACAAGTGCTTTATCTTTTACGATAATTCTGTCTAAAATTAAAGTACAGTAGTAAATAAGAGTGTCGACAAACGGGACTCCACCCCCCCCCCCCGCCCACCTAATTAACTTCGTAAGTTGGCTTCACTGGTCAGTCTTCAGTGAGGAAAGAAAACTATCAATGCCATTTACAATCACTCAAAGTGAGGATTTTAGTTACGATTACTTACACAGATTTCCCAGCCATCCTTTGCTGATGTCGAAACCTTTTTCAACTGTAACGTGGAGGATGTGACACTTTATCTCTTCATGCTGAAATAGAAATAATATTAAATAATTAAAAATGGTAATAATTAAATAACATACGTAAATATTTACATGACTTCCTCTAAAAAAAAAATCATATTAAGGTGTTTGGTGATCTGTCCTGAGTTCTTTTTCTTTTGGGTTTCGCCTGGAAAGAAAAATTCTTTAAACTTTTCTGACCGTATGTTCAATGTGTTAAAGTAGGGCATGTCAGCGACGTAACATTACATGACGTGAGACGAGCTTGATAAAATTTAATATCCAAAGGACTTCTGAAGCTTCATTTTATTACTATCCCAAAATAATCTAGTATGATTTATATAATATTTTTAAAATATATATATTACAATTCCTGGTTTATTTTAGAACTAAACACTTCGTTTACCGTAACGTAACATTTTATGCAAGACTGTGTACGTTCGAATGGACAAATTTTATAAAGAAATTTAAGCATGGTTAACCTTTTCTTTAAAAGAACTCAAGAAACTTATGTTGGTGCTAAGTTATGATAATATGCATGTATTTTCTTTTCGCGAAAAGAGACCAACTGTGTGTTAAAACACTGTAGCATCGTCTGTTCTTCGTGATCGCTTCTTTCTAGTATAGGTATGTCTACTATCGGCCCACGAATCGCGGCAAATTTATGCGAAAGCAAACGCATCCTGAATGACCCGGCCAAATATGGCAATGTCTTATCCTGCAGACAACCGCCAATTACGAGAAAGAAACCGATGTCACAAGCATAATACATTATTACAGTGAAATGATCGTTCAGGAGCGAGACACTAGTCAATACATAAGCTATGTTCTTACATAAAGTCAAATTAAGTTGAACATAAAATATGTTAGAAAATGTCCGCTTATTCATAGATGTCAATAAAATAATAGCTACTTGAATGTTTTTAATGCGTTCGTTACTGCAAAGATTGAGTGTTTTTGAAAAGCAAAATAATTCTGAACTTTAAATGTAGAGAAGGTAAAAATACCTCGCAACTCTTAAAAACTTATTGTCAGTGAAAGAGTTTGAAATCCAACCGTTCGTTCTACAAATTTTTTCATCCCAGTATTGCCAATGCCACACATCACTTTTTTTTATAGGGAATTGGAAGTATGAAATCATGCAATACATTATAATTTTAAATTTACAAACTGTATGTAATTGATAATATTAAAGAAAACTTACCTTAAATACTTGAAAACTATCAGACCTGAAACAAACGAGAAATATTGCATTCAAGAACAAGTATAAGAACGAATTAAATATAATGAAGCAAACATTATTCTGAATATTAATCTAAATATCATTAAGGATATTTGTGTAAACCTTATCAATGAGCACCTTAGCTGTTAAACTAAATCATTTTTGAAAATAAAATACTATATTCAACACTTTTAATAAAAAATTTCGATAGCAAGAAATGTTTACCCTAAATTCGATTTAAATTTAGTTTGTACTCATCTGTAGAGTTGTGTAAAGCTGTACCTGTACCAAGAGATTTTTGTGCGAACCTATGCAGCAGAATGCGGTTTTCGTGGAATCTAATACAACATAGACTATAAGTAGTGGGGGGTTTAAGCAGATTTTAAAGAAATTCTACCTGTTGAAGCCAATACAATTGTGCGACTGTGAGTAAATTTTTATATAGTTTTTGTTTCATGGTCCATTGACCCCAAAACCAACTTTAACTCAAAATTTATATATATATATATATAATTTTATGGACACGATAACTGCCGTATTTTTTTGCAAATCACTTTCAATCTGAAACATAAAATATTGTAGTGAATAATCTATGTGGAGTTCGTTGATGGGCCAGATCCGACCAAAAGGGTAGAATTGGGAAAGGTTGATTGAAAAACATAAAAATAGTTATAGCTCCCATAATATGACAAATATCATACATGTTTGAACGTATTATAACTCGTATGAGTAATACCAAAATCTTTTGTTTAAATAAAGTTTTGACACGACCAATCATAACAGCAAAGGGTGGGGAAAAAACAGGGGTTTGATGACAAAACAATTTCATAACTTATTCCTTTGTAGGCACCGCACCAAATCCGTTCAAATTGTTTGAAATCATGTAATTTCTATCTAAAACTTTTGAATGAAACTAGTTTTGATAAAACAAACCATTGCAGCAAGGGGGTGACAAAACATTGGTAGAAGGGCAACAATATAATAACTCTCTTTGTAGGCAGACCATCGAATCCGATCAAAATGTTTGTAAATCGGCTGCG
The DNA here is from genome assembly GCF_032445375.1 of Bacillus rossius redtenbacheri. NCBI lineage: Eukaryota > Metazoa > Arthropoda > Insecta > Phasmatodea > Bacillidae > Bacillus > Bacillus rossius. Next base: position 46,422,321 of record NC_086334.1, read on the forward strand.
ATAAGAGCCACATTCGCGCGGCCAGACTGAGCTCGTCAAGTCGCACTTCTCACCGCCGAGGAACTTCGTGGTCCAGACAGATTATAGTCGGGGGGTGTCAGGTCCGGAGTGTAGTGCAAGTACTCCATTACTCCCCAACCAAACTCCCCTTCACAAACACCATCTTCCCACATCGGTACGGTCAACACAGTCTTTTCCGTAAACTCCCACCATCTGCCCACATTAGTACGGTCAACAGTCTTTTCCGTAAACTCCCACCATCTCCGAATGGATCTCTCCAAAATTTCTTTCATTTTGCACCAAGATAATCTTTTATCACAGCTCGTTGCTCCTCCACAGTTGACGATGCAATCACTAACGCCATTTTACCGGTGACTGTACACTATCGGTACGTTCAGTCGGTAGCGCCCCCCGGCTCCCTTTCTAGTATATAATTATATTTCTTACTCATTATTTTGCTACTAACAAGCTGACATGTGCGCTACTTATTGATACACCCTTTTATTAAATTAAAAGCTGGCACATATTGTACAGTAGATACTTACTCTGGTTCGGAGTTGATACGGCTCTTGTGAAGTTCAGTCATCTTCCCCGTCTCGGACGTACTGTGAACACAACTGTGTAGAGTGCAAGTCAGCAAGAGGCTGCGACGGCTCGGCTGCTGTGCGCTGGGTGCTCTCGGCAGCGATTATCGCGGCCAGTAGGCGGGAGGCGTGCCCAGGCGCGGCGGCAGGAATGATGCATGGATGCTGCGTGCTTCCGCCGGAGCACGAGCGTCTACTTTCCCGCTGGGTTTCCCGCGCCGATGTTGCACCAATTTTCGGCGCAGAGCAGGTCCTTCGTGGGACGACGCGCGGGACTTTTTACCGCGCGTCGTGCAGCATTCTGGGTAGGCGCTCACCGCGATACTTCCGGCGCAGCGAGGGTCGGGTCGGGAGGAAAAGCCAGGCCGGAAAGGAAGTGAGACATCCGGTCTGTGCAGACCAGGCCGATGTCCCGGCAGGCACTCACGAAAAGCCTTAAGAATGTCAACTCGGTTAACAATTTTTTTTGTTGCTTAAAATGACTTATCACACATCTGGAAAATTCCACCCCATACTCTCCGAAATAGGTTCGCATCTCTCACTTGAGCAGTTATAAACGGTTAATTTTTCTTGAGAGAACTAATTATGCACTGCCGAAAACCATTTCATGTTGATCCTTGTCATTAAATCTCAAATACTACAGGTTAAAAAGATAGTTTATGCAAGCATAAAAAAACTGGCTTCAGACAAAGTGTTCAACCCTTGGGCATCTATATCAAGTTGAAAGCTAAATAATAGAAACCCTGCAAAGAGGCAACTGCACCCTGTGTACTACAATGGCAGTAATTCACAATCCCAGTCACCCAGAGACCAGTCGCGGATCCAGAAGCACTTGAAAGAGGTGGGGGGTTGTGTTCAGAAACCACCTCACCCCCTTCCTAACCGAACATGTAATTTTATCCGATGTTGAGCTGGGGTCTGAAGGAGAAGGCTTCAGCCCCTAGAGCTCTATCTTGTGTTTGCCACTGCAAAAAGAGCGCCACAACAATCACCACCACGCCAGGCCATTTGTTTGGGCCAGTAGGAGACACACGCAACAAGAACAAACTTTCCTGCCGCAACATGAGGCACGTAGGACTACTCTTCCAGGTGGTGCAAGCAGTATTATTCATCACACAAACACGCTGAGCCTCAACAACTGCAGCTCGGTAGCGGAAACAGGAATTTTTTGCGGGTACATAGGGAGTTGAAAAACAAATTAATAAAAATAAAATTTAACACATATTACTGAAGAATTTACATCACTGTTGACACTAAAACACTGTGCTTACTTTAAATGGCAGGTGTTGTAACAACTCAGCTTGCATTATGCAAAATAACATACTGCCTTCATGGATTTTTTGTAAATTATTTTTCACAACTCCCATCCCCCTCGTGCAAATAAATTGTTTACAAAAAATTGTTTTTAATGTTATGACATACCTACTTAAACAACTAACATTAAGCGAAAAAAAATGTGTTTGGTACTCCACATAATTAATCTGCCACACTATAGTTCACATTTTCCTCACCCGTCTTTTTACACTTGCCTGATGCATGTTATTATGAGGTAGCAATATTTTTTTTTTAGTAGAATATTCCATTTTATTTTTCTGAAGTTCTTTATAATTAGTAATTTTGGCATTATGGTTAACTTTTTGTTGGTTCATTGCATAAACCGTCTTATTTCATGTCAACAAAAGAAAAGTTAACTATTTATCATTAGTTCACATGAAATCAGAAAAAAATTGTCACGCCTCGTAACACAACTATACAACAAAAGAAATCCTACCCTATACTGTTGCCTGTCCCGAATTCGGTGGAAATTCATAAACTTGGAGCAGGTGCATTGAGCTACAAACACAATATTGTTCAATAATGTAATCAGCATGAAACTCTTAATAACAAATATAAATCAAAGTAATTATCTTGCTTGACGATAATTAAAGGCTGGCCAACAGTCTGTGGCATCATGCCACTGGCATATTTTTCTATGTTGTTTAATGTTGTGTTAATTTTAACGTATTGTAATCTCCCTTGATTTTATAAATACAGTAGGGTCTCGATAATCCGAGTCAGTTTCGGGGGTTATGAGAAAGAAAAAAATACGAATTTTGCAAACACACACACACACGTAGGGACGGCCAGGGCTACGTTGAAGAGGAAGGCCCGATGGGGGCGAGTTGGGTAAGTGACTGTACATAGTAGGTAGCAGCCCACCCTTGTCAGAAGTCGCAAGAATCTATTTTTATAACATTGGGGGAAACCCCTTTTCTCCCTCCTAGACCCTCCGCCCCCTCATCACTTCCCCGCATTCTTTCCAGAGGGCAATTTTTAGTTCCCATAAGTTCTTCGCCGTGAGCACATCTATGTAGTTACGTCCCAGTTCTATTACGAACCAGTATGAGTAAAAGAAAACATACTGAAATATCATTAAGTGATAAATTAGAAGCGCTGACACGGGTTGATAAAGGTGAGCCGCTAAAAACAATTGCGCGTGATTTAGGAGCGAGTGCTGTTACCGTGGGTGACTGGAGGTGCAACAGACAGAAATTGGAGTTATGGCATACTCAAAAAAATCTTTCTCAGGCTACAACATCCAGATCTCGTATGAAAAAAAGTGAGTACGAAAAAACAAGTGAAGCTTCGTTTTCATGGTTTTTAGCACAGCGGCAAAAAAGGTGTCCCTCTTTCTGGGCCTATATTACAAGAAAAAGCGCAGTATTTTCGTAATAAATTACAGGGTGAAAGCAATTTTAATGCCAGTAAAGGATGGCTGGATAAATGGAAAAAAAGATACAGTGTGCGGCAATTGCATATCACGGGAGAAAAGCTTTCAGCTGATGCTGCTGGTGCTGAAAACTACGTTCAAAAATTTCAAAGCATGATCGAAGAAGGGGGCTACACACATGATCAATTATATAACTGTGACGAGACTGGGTTAAATTTTAAAATGCTACCCGAGAAGAGTCTAGCATCCAAAGACGAAATTTCCGCTCCTGGGCATAAAAAGAGCAAGGAACGAATTACTGTTCTGCCATGTTCCAATGCCTCTGGGACACAAGCTTCGTCCCTTGGTGATAGGAAAGTCAAAAAACCTAGCTTTTAAAAATGTAAATATGAACACACTACCCGTCGCATACAAAAATCAAAAGAACTCGTGGATGAATACGACCATTTTTAAAAATTGTTTCTTCGAGGAATTTGTTCCTTCGGTAGAAACTTTTTCAAAAGAATGACAATTACCTAGAAAAGCACTGTTGGTTATTGACAACGCTCCATCCCATCCAAATGTAGAAGAGCTGTCAAGTGATTAAATTAAAACGGTTTTCCTGCCCCCAAATGTGACTAGCCTCATTCAACATATGGACCAAGGCGTCATTGTGACAATAAAGAATAAGTACAGACACATGCTTCTGACATATATTTTGCAAGAAGAAATTTCATTAGTAGATATGCTAAAAACAGTTAATATAAAAGACGTTATCTATTGGTTAGTTGATGCGTGGTCAGAAATAAAACAGGAAACTATACAGAAATCCTGGTCAAGACTTATAAAACCGAGAGTTTCACGAAGTGAAGAAGAAACAGTTGAAGATGACTGTGATAATATGACTATTGAATTTAATGGTGGCAATCCCTGGCTGTGAAATGGAATCCAGTGCTGAAGAGGTTAAGAAGTGGTTAGACAGTGATGAAATTGAAGAATTGACAGATGAGAAAATTATTGAAATGGTCAACAACCGGGATGAGGACACCGAAAAAGACGAACAAGACGAAGAAGAAACCAACAAAAAAATTAGCCATGCAGATAGGTTTCTACGCTTAGAAAAGGCACTCTAATACGTGGAACAGCTAGATGACGTCACGCCAAATGATGTAATGTTTTTTTTAAGTGGAGCACACGAGCAGCTGAGAAGCGAGGAGCATTAAAAAAACAATAATAGATTTTAAAAAATAACAATTATGTATATATTTCTATTCTGCCTTTTAATATGTTTGTATTTTCTTTTTATTAAAACATTGACATATGTATTAGAAATTGATTTTGCGTGTTTTTATTCGTATTTCCAATAATCCGAGGTTCTGATAATCCGAGTTGGCCCCGGTCCCATCCCGCTCGGATTATCAAGGTTCTAGTGTACTAACATTTGGTTAGCGATTTTAATTGAATTTATTTTAACTTTAGTATTTTATTTTACCACTTTCCTTGCACTCTTGTTTACCAAAGGTTGGCTATACCGCCAGCAGGCATTTAAAGATTTATATTATGTAATTTTAACTAGTGTGTAAGTTTGTAACTTTTTATATCAGTCATTAAAACTATTTTGATTATTTTTTATACTTATTTGTGTGGGGCACAGATTACTGTTTGTTTATTTATTCTACGTGTGAGAACGTTGATTCGAATCTTCATTGTGTAACATGCGACACTAGCGCCCGTAGGTAGGGCACTCATACAATGTGCAAATGGGCACTTCTAAATTTGTACCCCTTTTGAGGTCCTGGAACAAGGAAGCAATAAGGACATCAGCATGAGCCATGAAGTGCCCTGTAACAGTGCAACTAATGGAATTCATTGCTGGGGAAAATTGGAGTACCCAGAGAAAACCCATCAGCCACCGCAACATCTGCCACATTTACTGCTGCTAACTAATACACTCTCAGCAATGTCCCTACAATTACAGAGCATGCGACAAATTACTTATTTTATGTTGTTCTGTGTTTCTATGTTTTAGAATGAGTTTGCCCAAAATCAAAAAGCTGTATTCACCATTTAAAAACATGTCTGAATACACTTTAGCAAGCACTTCATACACAGACACACAGAAATATGTGATACTTCTTAAATGCTTTTTCAAAGCACATCAGAATGTTCATGAGTTTTCAAATACCCGATGGGTCGGCACATAGCTTAGTGCCACAGCAAATCAATCCCATAAAATAATCAATGAAACACTATTAGGAACTGTGAAATTTACTTCTTTAATAGAGCAAAGGATAATGGTGCAATTATAACAAAAAAACAATCATTATATTGATGTACAAAATTCAGGCACAAAAACTTAGCAATATTACTACAACAAATAAATACTCAATACAAATAATTCGCTAACCTGCACAACAATACAAACTAAGATCGACAAAAGCCACGTCGAATCCTATTATGATGTATGAACTGAAGATGGTCAACTAGCAAATCTCAAAGACAGAATGAGATTGTTTTAACAGGTAATATAATACATACATCAATAATAAAACAGTACCTTTCACTATTTGGAAAATAACAGGTGAACAAAATGAGCCTTATTTTAAACTGAATTGAAACTTGCATTTACATTTTTGACAAATGCCTGCAGTAGGTAATTGCAAAAGCAATTTAAGTATTAACAAAAAGACTATATAGATTCTTTAGAACATATACAATACATTACATACTGCAGAGTTCGTTGAATAAGTCTAGAAATCAAAGTATTCTCCATAAAAAAAAGGTAAAAATGTGACTAATTTTAATGAATGCCTTCCATTTCAACCAAAATACATCTATTCACAATCATAAAGCTGGCATTTACTTCGAAAAAACATAAGTTCTGGAATGTAAACCACGAACAGATTGTGATTTTCACATCAAAATTTAATTACAAAATCCAAAACTATTACACTTACTACTTACAAAAATTGTGACCTTGAAAAGGTAGAGCATTAATTATACAAGTTAAGAGGCATGGTTTACAACACCCATAAGGTAGAACTATTGAACCATTTCTGCAAGGATGCCAAATTTCAGATTTCGCTACTAATTTATTAAAGGGAGAAATTAAATGTGTTTGCAGTTGAAAGGCAAAAGATATAACCCTTCTTATGGCTCGGTTTCATCTCCAATGTTAAGCTTTTAAAGGTTTTCACTAATTTTAGATTGTTACAAAGTAATATGTAAAAAGTTAAATTGTATGCATTGCCCTTATGAAGCATGACGATGACACAATCAAATAAAATTTACTAACATTGACACTTATAACATTTTACAAATAGAGTGTCTAGCATGGACAGAAATACTTCCAAGGGGGGGTGGGGAGGGAACCCATGCCACCCCATTGAATTTAAAATCACCTCACTGAGGTGGCCCACTCATACTTGCAAACTGTTAATAGGTAATCATAATCCTGCAGTACACCCCCTGGAAATCCTCCAAACTTTTGCTGGTGTGTAGCATGTATATCTTGCAAAAAAAAATTACCTAACGCAGAGAAACAACAGTAGGATTTTTTTCTTTGAAAGAAACCAATGACACAAACAAGTAGACGCCCAACATTGGAGGTGAAGCAGAGTCTTAAGCAGGTAAATAACCATGACTGCGAACTCCTGAAGAGTTTCACAGCTTGCAAAGGGAGTGTGACAAGTGTCCGCAGGCACGGTTACAGCAGCCTGCTGCCGGCAGTCGCGACCGCGACGACGGAGGAGACGAGGACCGCGGCCCAGGCGGCGCGCGGCGCAAAGGCCGAGGATTGTCCGTCAGCCTTGAAGCCCGCCGACTGCATGCTGTGGCACGGCGTCATCTGCCACACGTAGTCGAACAGGCTGCTGATGATGTTGGAGGGCGTGGGCTGGGAGCAGCCCTCCAACTTCCGCACCACGCACTGCTGGACAGTCTTTATGTCCCTGCAACATCGCCGCCCCCCCCAGGTTTGTTTCCCTCCGTTAGGCTGCGCGCGCACGCACAAGACAAGACGCGATACAACTCGACGCGTTGCGACCACTGAAATCCGCCTACATCAGTGCATTGAATGGTATCTCCATGTACCTACTTTTATGGAGCATGGAAGATGAGAAAAATAAACATGTGTATCGAGTTCCATAGGACTGAGAAAGAAAATCAACCAAAATACTTTCAAAAATTAATATTTACTCAAATTAAAATAACGATGAAAAACAGCCTTTTACTAGTCAGCTATAAAACATACTACATCCATACTTTTGTTGCCAATTTTTATTTTTAAACTCGCACATGCACAGAACACTGCAGCCACAAGAGGGTCTGCTCGCGACCAAGTTGGAGCAGTCATTCAATGTTGTCGCCTCGTGACTCGATTGCGTTAGTTTTGTTACGTTGAGGAACGTCTTGATTCTGTGTGCAATGAGTTTATAAAAATACATGGCAGTCAACTACTACCAGACAAAATCTCATGTCAAGCGTCATGCCTCATTCTGTGTACCCGGCCTTAGCGATGGGCGATACGAATAAAAACCAATACTGATCCAATTACTGATACACTTTTATAACATATATAAAAACTGATACAGAACCAATTAGATTTTTTTTATAAATAATCAAAGTTAAATTCTCCAGAAATTCATTGTCGGTAAACAATAAGTCGGTACCTTAAAAATTATTTACTGAAGGATGAAAAAAATATATTGCATACAATTTGTGCCTTTATTTGGGTGATTATCACGAAAGTGAGTATTTTAAAGTCCCAAACCAATTCTAGCTAGACTTATTAGTTGGAAAAAATAATTAAATGTGTGTATTTTCCTTTCATAACACACTGTTATGACATCCTAAAGTTATATTATTAATGTAATGCATTATGCATAAAAAAAATTTAATGTACTAAATATGTCTTTCTCCTGGTATGTCCCACATCTCAGATAGTGCAACTTACTGGTATGTCATTAATAGTCTTATTGAAAATTGGCACATTTATATATTTTTCCTTTAATATAAACACTTCAATGGTAAGTTTAATTTTTTTTCTGATTTTTATAAGCCAAGAGAAATTTATCATTAATTTGTAGTTCTGTCCCAATATTTCCAGGTCATTCTCCTGTAACAAGGGAAGTTTCCTGAAAATAGGTTTCAATGAGGAGACATTTTGTATTGGGTTGGTACACTGAATATTTTTTACTTTTTAGAGGGAAAGACATTGCAAGAAAATGTGTGTGATTTGTTGCGTGTTTTCTGAAGAATAGCAAAGATTTTAATTCAGGTAAGTGACTGTTTCTTCTGACATTTTCCTGTAAGCATTTTCATCTTAAGTTCAAGTAATAAAAGTTTTTATTCTAACTTAAAATGTAGATATATTAATTGGCAATTCATTGTAGGTGAAATCTAACCTCAAATAATGTTCTAAGACTTCAGCCATGGAGTAAACCAATGATAATGTCATTCTCCTGGCTTTTTAAGGTTCTGATTTTACCAGGAGAATGACTCAAATCCAGGATAATGACACACTCATTCCAAAATCTTTTTTTCTTCTCTACATTTGCCTAGCAGTAAATAAAACTTTTAAAGTATACTTTATTATATGCATGCAATGAGGGCCTATTTGACAATAGAGTATCAACAAAGTTATAAATTTACATAGAAAATGTTCCTGTGTTGCAGATTATGGCTCCACGGAAAAAACAAAGCAGAGAGGAACAACTGAAGAAAAAACGAGATACTGAAAAAAGTGACAAGGAAAGATAAAATGCAATCCGGAATTACTGCTCGCAGAGAAGATAAAACGTAAACAGAAATATGAAAACAGGAAGAAGAAAGGTCAAATAAAACCCATTGCTGAAAAAACACACAGGGAACAAAGACAGCAAAAAAGTCATGGCGAGAAACTTAAAAAAGAAACCGTGAAAGAAAGAAAAAAGCAGAAGAAGAATGTACATTTCTCTCCAATAATTCACCACCAAGCAGTGATTCAGAAAACATACGGGAGGAGATACCAGAACGTGAACTTTCAAATTGTTTCACACGTTCTAAACTTCAACCATTAACAAATGACTCTACCAGTTCATCACACTTAATGTAGCTTCTACGTCTTGTGCGAAAGTTGATGGCAGAAGGAATGCCGGAAAGAGAAGAAGGAGAAAAGAACTTCAAAACCTTAAAAATAAATTGTGTGAAGGTGAAAGAAAAGCAGCAAGGTATCAAAAGCGATACCAAAGATTGCTTGCAAAAATCGAAAAGTGACAAGAAGAATGCTACACCTAGAACGAAAGTAAATGGTTTCTTGAAAGGGCGGAAGGTTGATAAAGATATTAAATGAAAGCTGGTTTTTGGAGAAGTATTGGTAAGTCAGCTCACCCATAATTACAACCAAATAAAATCTCACAAGACTAAAAACAATTTCAAAAGAGTTATTGCTGGAAGAATAGTGAAGAAATACAGATGCATGACCAATGTATTCAAATTTTTAAAGAATAGAAGCAAGAATGTTGAAGAAAATATCAGAAGGAAGTCTAATGAAATGGCAAAACAAACAGTAATAGATTTCCTCACACAGGATGAAAACAGCACACAATGCTCTGGAAAGAAAGATTTCATAACAAGGTGTAAATTGAAGAAACAAAAGAGATATTTGAAAGGTAGTTTAAAGGAACTGTATGTAAAATTTAAAAATTTGGATTTGGGTATTAGGCTGAGATACACTACATTCTGTCGATTCAAACCTTTTTGGATTGTTGCACGCAAAGTGAACAGTCGGAATACTTGTTTGTGTATCACTCATAGTAACATGGAAATGTTAACAGAGAAGTTGCATGTGAGTGATGTGATAAACGCTAAAAAGCCAGAGGAAATAATGGAAATATTGTGCTGTGAAAAGAATAGTGAAAAGTGTTTGTTGAGAAAGTGTGATGAATGCAAAGATAAAGTGATTCTTTATAAAGAATTAAATTTGTCTGATAGTATTGTTTATCACAAATGGGTAACAACAAAAGAAACTCGAGTAGTACAAGGAAATGAAAAAGTATTTCAAATTACAACAAAAACTGAGATCAAAACTAACACTGGAAGTGCTGTTCATGAATTAGAAAGTACTATCGTTAAATTCATGAATCATGTGGCGAACATCCATCATCAACATCAATACATCAAAGAGTTGAAAGAAAATATAAGTTACGAAAAAGCTCTTTTCCATGTGGATTTCAGTGAGAATTTTTCAGCCAAATATTCAGAAGTACAGGCAATCCACTTTGGCGCTTCAAGGCGGCAGTTTACATTACATACTGGTGTTGCTTATTACAAGGCTGAAGACATGGGAAAAAACAATTTTTCATTTTGTACTCTTTCTGATAGTCTTCGACATGACCCTGCGGCTATATGGGCTCACCTTGATCCAGTGGTAAAATATCTACTTCAGCAGTGCCCCCCCAATAAAAATTGTTCACTTTTTGAGTGATTCACCACCCACACAGTACAGGAACAAGAAAAACTTTTACTTGTTTCAATCTGTGGTGGAACGATATCCATTGGTAACAATGGCAACTTGGAACTTTAGTGAGGCTGGCCATGGTAAAGGAGCACCGGATGGTGTCGGTGGATGTTTGAAACGAACAGCAGACAGCATTATCGCACAAGGAACAGATATTACAAATCTCCCTACCTTATTTGACAAATTGGAAGAAAATTGTCCAAACATTAAACTTTGGAAAATCTCTGTGAACGATATTCTCAAGTTTGATGAGATTCTACATAAAGGAGGAAAACTTGTGACTGTAAAAGGAACAATGAAAGTCCATCAAGTGACAGTTACTTCTACACCCAGCACACACAGTTACAGAGCACTGAGCTGCTTGCAGTGCACACTGAATCAAATTGCAAGCATTTTGGGATTGTGTTCTCAAGTGACTCACAAAAGTCTCTCACGTTGGTCAAACAAGGGGGGGCGCGTCGTTTTGCCTAAAATCGTTTTGCCTAATCGTGTTTCCCCACCTTCGTTTTGCCTAAAATTCGTTTTGCCTAAAGTCATTTTGCCTAAAGTCATTTTGCCTAAAGTCATTTTGCCTAAAGTCATTTTGCCTAAAGTCATTTTGCCTAAAGTCATTTTGCCTAAAGTCGTTTTGCCTAAAGTCGTTTTGCCTAAAGTCGTTTTGCCTAAAGTCGTTTTGCCTAAAGTCGTTTTGCCTAAAGTTAGTTGGCCTAAAGTCGTATTGCCTAAAACCATTTTGCCTAAAATCGTTTTACCTAAAGTCGGTTTGCCTAAAAGTCATTTTGCCTAAAGTCATTTTGCCTAAAATCGTTGTGCCTAAAGTCGTTTTGCCTAAAATTATAATCGCATGCTTAAATTCCCCTAAAGTCGTTTTGCCTAAAATCGTACTGCCTAAAATTTGTTTTGCCTAAAGTCGTTTTGCCTAATGTCATTTCGCCTAAAGTTGTTTTGCCTAAAGTTTCAGCACTTCGCTTTCTTTAACAGACAGTTAACTTGCCGAGCAGTCGTTTTGCCTAAAATCGTTTTGCCTAAAGTCATTTTGCCTAAAAGTATTTTAGTATATTCTTGTTCCATATAATGTGTATAAATACATTACAGCCACTTGTAACTCTATTCGTGGATTCTGGAACTACTACCGAAACATTGTGAGAGGTTCGACATTCTGCTACAAGAGTGGAGGGTGTTCAGTATCGCCTGCATCTTTCAAGGAGGAAGGGTAGTTCGTTTTTGAGACAATAGGTAGTGTGTCGCTCATCAAGTATCGTCTGCATCTTTCAAGGAAGATGGGTAGTTCGTTTCCGAGACAAATAGATAGTGTGTCGCTTACCATTACTATTTATCGTCTTTTAAGGTTGCTTCCTTCTTAAATATTTGAGCGCAGTTGTCCCATCTACGCAATGCATTCAATGCTGCGAAACGCACCACGCCTATACTAATTACTCGCAAACAAGATCTGTAACAGTGGGGTATTATTACGCGATAAAAGACAAATAATAAATCTACTAATTTCATGTTGTACATTTTGACTGCAAATTAAGTAAACTGAGTAACCACGTTCTGAAATGCGCTTTTTCGCCATTTTCACAACTTTTTTTCTATTTAAATATATTATACGGAAAATGTAAAACATGATTTTTTCACCTTTCGTGGAGAAAAAAAAATGTTATTAACAAAACATTTATTTACGGAGACACGCATATACGCTTAACTAGGAAAGACCCTTACGTATAAAGTATTACTGTTTTTGAAGGAATATTATACACTCCTGCACTATTATTTATAACTTAGGGTAGATACTACGACAGTTTAATTATACTAAAACTGGTAATATTTTTGGAGTCCTAGAAGTACCTATATTTAGTGGTTTAATGTTTCCAGAGAAAAAATTTAAATAGAATTTCCTGTATGACTTATTTATATATCATTTCTATAGCTGAGTAATATGTAATAAATACTCTGAAATCAAAGGAAAGAAAGCGATATGGTTAGTGAACGAAACGGAAACTTGTTTAATAAAACATGTTGTTCGGCAACTTATCATTTCATGGAATTATTATTATTATTATTATTATTATTTTAAATCCACAAAGAGTTGTTTGTGGTAATGTTGTTGCCTTTGTATCGCTGTGACGCCTTTACGTTGAACTTCCCCTTCTAAAGATACTGCAAGCCTATAACATTTTGGTTTAGTAATTTTTATGAAAATAATCTGAAGACGAGTTTAAAAATAACACAAACGTATACAATAAAGTTTACTTCTGCTATGTATGTTTGCTATAATCAATAAATTTTTATTGCGTTAGCAACTTGACTTCACCTAAGCCACTGACAAAACCTGATATATGTTTCAGAAACGGAATAGCCCTTATTAGCCTACTTTACTCTAAGAAAATTAGTATAAACTAATATATCGTCTTTAGTCACACCGCATATCTGTATGTATATTTATACTAAAAATATTTGTAAAATAATGATAATCACTAGAAAATACGCCTATGTTTAACCAAATGCTGTGCAGATCAATACCGGCCACTATGTTTTATACGTTAGGAAAGTGAGTGGAACCACCGCTACTAGCACTACCTCTTGTTGCTGGATGCAATATAATTCGAAATAATGCTTTGTTATAGCACTTTAGAGATTTTTAATCGCGTTTTTCAGGTACTTTTGATAATTTAAAGTCCAAATAAGGCTAGAATAATGGTAATTAATAATCTTTCTTTTGTGTTACATGTAAATTCACAGTAATTTTAGTACACATTTTCTGAATTCAACTCTCGACTTTTCAATGTAAACGAATACGGCGAAACACCTAACTTCATCCACATCCCGCTAGGATCGCTGTTCAAAGTAGTTTCCGCTACTCTTGCCGAATTTCCGGTATTGCTCTGTATTGTATTTGGTTTACCTCATTCGGCAATGAAACGTATGATTTTATGATATGTAGTTTTTCATGATTTATGACGTATTTTCACATAGTTTTTTATTTTTAATTTAATCGGAAATTTTTTTACGTCTGTAATTTGGTTACTCTATGTAATTTAAGTATGCCATGGTTCCAGGTACTAAGCAATTTAAAGTAACGATGATGTACTTTTACAGTATTTTTTTATTAAATAATTTTTTCCATGCAATCCCTGTTTTCACACCTTTACAATGATAGCGTAGTACGCCACCTTGGTTGTAATATGGAGCGAAATAAGTAGGCCACGTAGCGCGACACCTGAAGCATTTTATTGTGAAATTTAAGTAATTTGAGTACCTACTAGAAATGCGTATCGTCCCAGAACAGTTTTCAGAAATGTGAGCTACATTGTGTAGTAAAAGAAAGTAGTTTTGAAATGGTAATCTATAAATTTATATTAAGAGAATAGATTTGGTTAACCACTTTTAATTATTGTAGTTAGCTTTGCTTAAGCCAGCCTGCCTGAAGAGAATCTACGGTGATTTTTTTTAACAGAATTTAATTTCGGTTTATATTGGATTCATAATTGAGAATATTTTCAAATTAGTGAGAGGAGGTAGTATTTGTTTTGCTATGATATTGACGATCCTACCATGTCACAAAAACTCTGATAATAATGATAAGAATTAATTGCTTGAACCTATCAATATTATAGTCGACTTTATTTTGATTTAAAAACCTTAGATGTTTATATTACTTCTATAATTACGTCACATAGATTTTTAATTCTGTTAATTGCTATAATACCTGTAAACCTGTGCTATTCGTTTTCTTTCCAATACATTAAAAAACATTGTAATAAATAAATTGCCATTATATTACATTTATTATTACTGTAAATGGGAGACTTGGTCTTTTCCCTTTAGTATAGCCGTGCGAAGTTGGGTCGGTCAGCTATTAATATACCTAATAATATAAAGGTGGAGGTGTTTCGAGTACTATGGCACTAGTTCCAATTTTGAGAAATCAATGTGTTTAGTGAGTAGGTAAAACTAAACGAAAGACAAAAATTTTACCGTCTGTTTATACAAGTACATATATAGTTATTTAAATATGATAAAGAACAACTGAAATTCTTTCAAAAGAGCCATACGCCAGCGACCGTATGTTACTGCGACGCCATTCAGATTTCACTCTAAATTTATTTTGAACTTTTGAGGCTAAGTTATAATGTAAACTACGTGGTTTTAGTTTATTTAATCTTCGACACATTTGTGACTCTGAGTCCTAATATATTTACTTATATTGTATAAAACACTACATATTATAACTTGAACAGTGAAAAAATATGTTGTGATTATTATTTTCCTGTTTATATATTATCGCTGTTACATCTCTTTATATTTTGGTTTTATTTAGTAAGAAAATGTAAGTATTAGAACTCTGAGTCACAACAGTGTCAAACAAGTTATGATATTTTCAATCCATCACCTCTTATAAGGACCTCGCCAAAATACATAACATTATATTTTTACTATATATGGACCTTTCAAAAATGCGGAACTGTCATATAGGAGATGCACACTTTTAGATATTACCGAGCACTTATCTTTAATTCTGCATGGCAACGCTTAAAATTAACATTAAATAACGAAGAAATTATTCTTAAGTTATTTACAAGTAGACTTACCAATTCCTTAAGTACTTCATGTTGCACATATGTATTTCCACCAAGCACCCTTCTTAAAAAATTGAAGACACTAATATTAACGTAAGAATATTGTTTTGGTATTTTCAATATTATCTACAACATGTCCAAAGTAATACCATCCTCGTTGTCCGCATCACTATTTTATTACATGCTCTACTTAGTTTAAATACTAACAAGTGAAAATTTAATATTTATAGGAAATAACAGTGTTCTGGTGTAAACACGCATATTTAAATACAGCTTACATTTTAATTCATATTATAATTTATTTGTTTAAAGCAAGCATATGCCGCTTTCAAATTATAACATGTTACAAATTATTTTTAAATAAATTAGATAACAGAAAAATTTGATCTAAAGATTCAGACACCTGTTTTTTTGCTAGTCTGAAAGATATTTTATCTTGTAGAAAATATTGAAATTGTGACATCTTCAGAATTACTTGTTCACAATGAAATTCATAGGCCTACTTTGGTTTCAGAACAGAGTTTAAAAGCTTGGGAGGTAAGTAGCTCAATTAAAATTTGACGTTGTGGCCCACTCAATATTCGGGATAAGCATTTGGCGTTGTAGTTATTTTAGACTTCAGCGTTGTTGTCAGTTAAGGATTGGCCGTTGAGGGCAATAAATTCATGATTCGGCGTTGGGGTAACTTCATTATTCGATGTTGAGGTCACTTTATGATTCGGTGTTGAGGTCACTTCGTGACTCGACGTTGATATCACGTCGTGATTTGGCGTTGTGGCCAATAAAGCATTCGGCGTTGTTGTTGACTACGGTACAACTACCTTTTATGATTACATTTTTCGAAACCTTATAAAACATTTTATGTTATTTAATTATTAACTACCATAAAATAGTTTTACAATTAAAAAGTAATTATTATTAATTATTTCAAGGTCCCCTTGTACTGGCACTAGGAGTTGAACAATAAACCCTGCTAGCAAACCATGGGCACCACAAAGCTATAGTAAAACGAAAATAATAATAATACTTAAATATACGATGGCTGAGTACCCATCAGTTTGGTAGAAATATGCTTGAAGGTTTGTTATTTTGAAAATAAAAGTGTCTTTCTTAAATCAAAACGTAAATGTCGAATACCATATAACTAATTGCACGACTGATTTGACGCGAATCGATTATGTAATGTTAAAAACTAGAAAACCGCCCCGGCTTCGCATGGGTAGCAGAGCACATATGCCTACATAAACGGAAGTTACGATCCTGATCCAGAAAGGAATATGCAAACAAAATTTCAAGTCAATCAGACGTATAGTTTTGGAGATCTCGTGATGGGTCAGTGGTATTTCGCTTATATTTATAGATAGAGATACGGAAATTTAGTGCATTCGTTTAGTCGCAAGTTATCATGTAAACCTTCACACTCTCGCACTTTGTTCACGATTGGACCGCAGTTATTTGGGCACGCCCCTCTACGACCGTGAGCCAACTATGCCCAGCCAGGAGTGAAGTAAGCGAGTCAGGCAGGGCCAATTGACAAGGACAAAATTGTCCTCGCTAAGAAATCAACCAATTGGATAGCAAACGCGGGTTGCGCACACCTATGACTTTGAATTATACCCTGAGTCCAGACGAATCCACGAAATTTCCGGGTCTCTATTTATAGATTATGGCATAGTCTTAATTTTTGAGACGAATGATTACAAAATAAGACGAAAATAATACATCGGTGTCACAATTAAAGGTGGTTTAACGTAGATAAATAAACGAAACATTATAGTTGGCCGAAAAGTTTAATATAATTGCCTCATATTCTGAAATCTTATAGTGTTGTATTTTGTTGCATTACTTGACTACCAAATTTGTCACAAGTAGGCTGTGGAGTTCTCATGTTATGAAGTAAAAGTTTTATATTATATGTTTAAGTATCTTAGAATCTAGTGAATTAATAAATTTACGTAAATAACAATTTCGTTATAGAACAGTGGACTGGTTGTTAAAATGTGTCAAACATTTCAGGAGATTTGATATTAGCGACATCATTTAAAATAGTTCAATATTGAAAGAAAAAAAGAGAGAGAATGCATTATCTTCTTGTTTCTCATAAAGTTATCTTTTCTGTATTATATTTATTTAAAAACTAAATTTGCTGCGAGTATGGCGTATAGCTCCCAAGAAATTAAATAGGTTAAAATTTGTGTAATGGTTCCTGCAATATTATATATGCTGCAACCGAAACGCTGAATAAACAAATACGTATTACTGAAAATGTTTCTAATAACCATATTTTGATGCGAAACACTTACTTTGGACAGGTATCCGGATTTTTCCCATTGGACAACACAGGTTAGTCATTCGAAATAGCTACCTATCCGGATTTCAGTAATGGGGAAACTAACGCCTTTAAAAATTCTGAAATATGCCTAACCAGAATAAGTTCCCTATACGGATATTTACATCAGTACAATAAAAATCAGACGCCAGGAAAGGACAGCTATCCGATTTGTAAAGGTCACTAATTTAGAGTTTCGTGACTTGGTGCCAAATTAAAATAGCCAAATAGGACACTTATCTGGATGTTAACTCACACGCCACAGTTTTCAAGAAATTGTTCGCTTTGCTCACATATTGTATTAGGTTATTGCAAATTGTGCCATGTATAAAAAAAAGTCGAGCTTTTGGTTAACCGTAAGCGGTAGATTACTAATCCCCTCGGTTTTATTAAAGTTGATTTCTAACGCGCCCGAAGTTTTCGTGTTTTGCATTTCCTCGTTCCATGATGCATTATCCGGAAACTTTGAGATATATCTTACAATGTCAACGTTACTAGCAATAAACTTGTGCTTAAATTCCATTTTCAAGATTTGTTTAAATATATTTGGCATTTACGTGGGCTAATAGTTGTGAATTTTATGTTTACATACTTTTTAAAGAGGAATCGTCACCTGAATTTCGTCCTCGTGGTTTGTCCTAGTGGTTCGTGTTTTAAAAACAAAATATATTTATTTAAACAGACTCGTGGTTTTCAGAATGACTCGATGTCACAGTGCGGGTTAATGTGTCTGGGTACCGTAAAGGCCCTGCTACAATTGACTTGTCCAATGCCATGTCCGTTGGACACAACTCACCTATTAGTCCACGAAACCCTGTGACGTCATATTTCTTGTCCCTTCGTGATCAAGCAGTTGGCAATCTTTTATAATTTTGTCCCTTATTGAGTTTTCCCATGCAAGAAAAATAAGTTTGAAAACATGCAAAAAATTTAAACAATCATAAATTATTTTTAAAAAAACGTAAAATGTCTACAGAGGATCACAAACCACGCGGGAAAAATAGTAGTATACAAACAATAAAAACAAAGTGAATTGTGTGATTTGACCATTATGTACCGAAATTGGAAATAGGTCACGTAATTACTTTGCCATTGAAATGTCAGTGTACCGAGCTACCTTTCAAACAGAATAAGCTTGGCAATATTCACATCATCTATATTTTTAAAGCGATTTTGTGGCCTCTAAAATATCTACTAGTACTATAATTTTTTAAAGGGATTTGTGGCCTCCAACTTTTGCAAATGGCCACAACACATCAGACAAATGAAGAAGGAAATATTAAAATGTCGCTCAAAACTACTGCACCCTTGTGTTGGTATTTGAAATGTTTACAATTGGACAACTCGGGACATAACTGTTGTGGCAGCATATTTTCGTGAGAGGATGAGACCAAGAGACCAAGAGACATGGCAATTGTAGCTGGGCCTTATTAAAAATAGGCGAAAATTCCAATACTGCATTTATCTGACTGAAATTTCAGAGTAGCGGCTATTTTCCGTGATATTCTTTTGGTTTATAGTAATAAATTATTCGCCCAGACCATTTGCGAAAAATTAATTTCTTCCGTTTAATTTTTATAGGATTCAAGGGTTCAAGTTTTTTCCGTTGTCTCATAAGAATAATGCCCCCTCTACACTTAGTCCGAACGTTCGCGAACGTTCGCGAGCGCCAAGTGTGGAGGGGTGGTTGGCATGTGATGGCTTGTGTTCGTGTTAGTTCGTGGGCGCTCGCCTCGGTGTCGTTTTTTTTTTTTTGGAACAAGTCAATGGAAGTTGGGCCAACGCCCGTAATGTGTGCAGCTACACTTGGCCTGCAAGCAGTAACCCAAGAACATGCAGCGAAGTTATCTTGGTGTTTATATTTTCTTGGTAAACAACACACAGTAAACTATAGCTGCCTGCAGTGTACCATAAGTACATCAATACTCTTTATAGCAGACACTTTCAGTTCATTCGTGTCTGATTCATCTAGTTCGCTTCGGCATTGGGAATCGCGTTTGCAGGCCAAGTGTGGATGGATGGTTCATTGGCATCTGAAAAAATTCGTCTTTGTTCGCATTCGTGTTGAAATTCGAGATAGCCTGTCAAGTGTAGAGGTAGCATAACATATGCCCGTGTACTTCTGCTCCCTCCTTTTTTTCCACCGCTTTTTCGACACTTCTTTTAGGCCAGCGGCTGTCCTAAGTGCCTGGGTAGATAAAAAAAATCAGTAAAATCATAAAAAGTGTAAATAAATTAAATGAGCTTAAATCTAGCACCAAATTTTGTTCTTGATAACGTATGTGGAATTTTGCTCGTCTGCCTCCACTATAACCACAGTTGCTCTTCGGCAATCTCAATTACCAAGAACCGTAATCCCATTTCCTACCTCGTCCATTCCTCTCTGTACTATGGTGATGACATTCATGCTATTCACTTTAGCATTATATAGACATAGAAAATTTGTGCTTACAGATACACCAGTTATGTAATGGGTAGAGACTGGAAAATTTTGCAAGTTCAATTACATGTCGGCTAGACTTTACCTCACTATGTTCACTGAATACTCTGCAAGTTTTAAGCTGTTGTTGCTCAACTGCATTTCCGTTTTTACACAATCAATCAAAATGCGATTTTATCCTATTTTCTGTTGCGGTATTTGGCATTTGTTCATATGTCTACACAGCGTGCGAAAGAACTGAGATCCGCCACTACATTAGCAAACTCAACATGGTTGTACATGCGTTGAGAGTATTGATTGCCCTAAAATTAATCCTACTAATATTATAAACGCGAAAGTTTGTAAGTATGGATGAATGGATGTTTGTTACTCTTTCACGTAAAAACTACTGAATGGATTTGAATGAAATTTGGCCTACAGCTAGCTTATAACCTGGATTAACACATAGACCCCATATTAATATGAAATTCCATCCCTAAGGGAGTGAAAAAGTGATAATTTGATTTTATAACAGAAATATAACAGAAAATATCATAGGTCATAGACATGCAAGTAGTGATTGAGTGTAATTTCTCTATGTCTGACACACGATCATACACATAGTAAGGTTTGGCAAATTAATATTTTTCTCCTTGGTGAGACCAGTCCGCTTAGTGGAGCTCGCAGCTGCTAGTAAAATAAAGGCGCTAATAACAGTTTTGTTCTTAACTTCGAAAATAGATAGAGTTGCCTTGAATTTTAAACGCACCATCGTTTGATGCGTTTGTCATGTCTTTAATTTTCGTTTGTTTGTGCCGTATGCGTTCCTATACCATTCAACCGATTGCGATGAAATTTGGTGATTTGTTATGCGCATGCCCATGAAGGTTACTGAGACAGTATAACTATTTTTCAATAGTTGGAGCACGAATCGTGTCAAAAAATGTGTTTATTTCATTTTATATAGCGGCACTTCGTCTGTTTGTGTTGTAAAAGTGCGCACGCATGACACAATTTATTTAAATATAAAAGAGAGACAGAGATAGTGATATATATTTATAGAGTGAGATAGAGACGGAGAGATAAGTTGAGATAGAGCGAGGTATAGAGAATGAAATGGGTTAGATAAAGAGATATACCTATAGATGTATAGAGCTATATAGAGACGTATATATAGAAGATATAGAGATAGTGGGAAGTTTATATGTAGATATAAAGAGATAAATAGAGATAGCGAGATACATAGATGTATATAGATGTAGATAGAGATAAATATATATAGAGAGATGGCTAGATGATTTGTATATGTGGAACTACTTCAAACATATAACGAAACAAAACTGAATGAGGCATTGCAATGCAGGTCGAGCATTAGCTAGATAATGGAATCTTTTCAATATTAGTAATCTCTTATTTTTCATCTTTTTTCTATATTGCTTTATAAAGTCTAAATTACATACAGACCAGGTAAATAACTATAAACTGGCAGAACAACGTCTGTCGGGATCTGAAAGTGATATACATTAATTTTCAAACTTGACATTCAAATTAAGAAGACAATTTCTAACTACATCTGATTTAGAAAAAGGTCCCCTTCACCCTGTGTTCAGCCCGGGCAACGCCGGGTATTGCAGCTAGTATGTGATATTTCGCGTACCTAGTTATAGGCTGTTATTATTAGTTAATTACTCATATTCACATATGACTGGCCTCAGGTATATCAATTGTAAAATATGTAATATACATTCAATATACAAGCAATTTTAATCATCGGTAGTATTTTATATAAGTCAAGATAGAACCATGAAGAATCCTATCGTTTAATGAACTTATAAAACATGTATTTTTCAATGCGTATTCAGCCTACCAGAAAAGTTTCTAGTAGGCTACGTATGAATATAAATTAATGAAATTTTCAACTAGGCATGTATAATTATAAATATAAAAATTTACCAAAAAACAAAACACATACCATAGATAATCCAGTGTATAATATCATTTAAAAAATTATTATTTTCAGAATATGTATTTCTAAGCACTATAGTAAAATGAAATTAACAAAGGCTGTTATATTTCGGGGGGGGGGGGGGGGGGGGGGGGGAAATTCTTATTCATGATTGATGGAATTACGATTTTGACCGTGTAAAAAGTTTAAAAGCGAATCACGAAAGTTCGGTGCAAATGTTACCGATTTTTGATTGGGCTAGAGAAAAAATTAAATTTTCGTGAGCGACAGCAACCATTGGATAGAGAGACACTGCTGGTATGTGCGTATAGAATTGAAATATAAAGTAAACTCAAACTGTTTCAGAAAAATATCACGGGATACATAAATAAGTTGACTACACCACAAACATACTATATACCTTAACAGAGCACACATATAATTCACTTATCTCAGTCTCGTAACATTTAAATTATGGCATGCAGTATGATCGTAGTAACAAGCCTATTATGTTTCATTTCACATTAGATTTATTAATCCTAACAGAATAAATGTAATTAGTAAAACGATCAGCTTTTAGATTGTAAGATACTTCGGGGTTATTTTACATTACGATAAATCCCATGTGGCATCGCAAAGTAAACTAATGAGGCCAGCCGGCCTACTATATATATATATATATATATATATATATATATATATATATATATATATATATATATATATATATATATAATATTCTTTTTTTTCTTCAAGTGCAAAATTTATTTAACTAAGTTAGGAAAACACATTAACCACAAATTTCTTGCCGTTCGGGTTTATAACAGTGAAATTTTCTAAAACAAGAACAATGTAGTCCGAGGTTTCAGTGCGTGTATACAGATTTTCACATAAACGTTTTAGTGCAAGAAGTATTAAATTATTAAAAATAATGAATTTATGTTTATAACAGGGTTTAAAATTAACTTCCGTTAATTTCTACTCACTTAAGTATTCATGTCCAGGGAAACATTATACTATAGAATTTTATTATTAATAAAATGGTGTTTGTTTGGTTATAGTGTCGTGCTATTTTGTACGATGCTGTCTGCAATTTCCATGGATTGCCGAGTCTCTGTTGCGATAACAGTTTTTACTAGCACATTCTATTAAATAAATATGCATCATGTTCTACAGCAAAATAATGTATATATATATATATGAAAATTAAAATTAAATGTATACCTTCAAACAAAGCTCACATGTCATAAATTAAAATTAGTTCTGCGAATCTAATATATTAAACTGAACTAGTATTATAAAAAATTATTACTTATAAACATTATAATATAATCAATTTACATTTTACGCATATTCATAAAATTGCTTTCCTTTGTACTTATACGCAGCCTTGTGACCGGAAATTAAACCAGCATACTCATTGTTTTAAATATGACTTGTAGCGCCACCTGTTATGGTTAAACTGAACTAAATGATCCTTTACTTGTGCTAAACATGTTGTTACGAGATATACTACTAGTCACGCCATCTATGCGCCAAATGTGAACGAAGTATTATTCTGAATATTTTAGAGATTAAATTTATGTATCCGAATGTCGTTTTGCCTAAAGTCGTTTTGCCTAAACTCGCATAGCACCACTCCACATTCTCAGGCAGTGATCAAACCTTACAGTCATTTTGCCTAAATTCGTTCTGCCTAAAGTCGTTTTGCCTAAAATTCTAGGCATCTGTTTAGCTTGCCCTACAGTCATTTTGCCTAAAGTCATTTCGCCTAAAAGTCGTTTTGCCTAAAGTCTTTTGGCCTAAGGTCGTTGTGCCTAAAGTCGTTTTGCCTAAAATTCTAGGCATCTGTTTAGCTTGCCCTACAGTCATTTTGCCTAAAGTCATTTCGCCTAAAAGTCGTTTTGCCTAAAGTCGTTTTGCCTAAAGTCATTTGGCCTAAAGTTAGTTTGCCTAAAGTCGTTTTGCCTAAAGTCGTTTTGCCTAAAAGTCATTTTGCCTAAAGTCATTTTGCCTAAAGTCATTTCGCCTAAAGTCATTTCGCCTAAAGTCATTATGCCTAAAGAACATTTTAGGCTAAATGACTTTAGGCTAAACGACGTGTACTCAAACAAGGTAGGGCATGTTATCAACTTTGGTATCTTTAATTACTGTATGTACTATTCAACATTCAGTTTAATAGCTGATTGTGACATTACATAAGGAAATAGCATTATAATGTAGCCTAACTGTTAAATTGGCATCATCCTACATTCAAATAGTTATATCCTGTAATCAATTAAGTGCAAAGGGTATCAACTTAACTTAATTGAACAAAAAATTCTTAAGTATATGATTTTAATAAATAATTAATTTATATTACTAACAGTTGAAGTCAAACGACACAATGAGCGGAATGCAGTAGGTACTGATGTATGTGAAACTAAGATGTTTAAATTTTTTTCAGATACAATCTCACAGTATTCAGTTGGAGAATGGGTAGCAGTCACATATGAAGGTCAAACCTACCCAGGAGAAATTACGTGCACTGACAATGATGGAGGAAAGACTGTGACAATCAATGCAATGGAGCCCATAAATTTAGGAAGAACAGCTTGGAAATGGCCTTCTCCAAGGGATATTCATGTGTACATAATTGATGATATCCTACGGAAAATTCAGCCCCCAGTTCTATCACGGACTAGAGCATCTACAGTTTGTGTTCTCAGATCCTATATAAAAACTGTGCAAATTTTGTATTTGTATCATGAATTGTGTTTACAAATTAAACCATCATACCAAGTTCAGTTTCTTGTCATTCTCCTAGAAGTTGTCATTCTCCTGCCTCCCAAATTTCAAAATTGGTATTCAAGTATTTACAGACATCAAACTATGTGACCAATAGATAATTGTAATTACGGTAAGTACCCTTTTGATGAACACTGATTTTTTCCAAAAAATTTTAAGAAGTTTAAAAATTAAAAATATTGTAGTACCAAAATCCTTACTTTCGTGATAATCACCCATTTTAGCCATTTATGACTGAGTAACTAACTAACCAACACATTGAAATTTAGTACATATGTATGCCCTTCTGAAGAATCAACATGTTCAGAAGACTTCCTCTATTTAAAATAATGTTTCACTAACAAATAAACTTGTTTTCCTACCACTAAACGACCAAAATAAATAATCCAGCATGTAAATAAAATACTGGGTTACCAAACATTTTTTAATATCCGATTAGCATGGATGATCTGGAGCGAACTGTATTCAAACGTTTATGCACAGGCTGCCCCCTAAATAAAATAATGTACCTTAAAAAAATGATATCAAAATTTATACAGACCTCAACACTAAGGATAACTTAAAAAATGTGAATTTCAAGTCCTGAAAATTTTTTAAGTTAACCGTACTCATTATAGCTCAAAGTAGACTATTACATCGGGTAAAAAATATTGGTTACAAAATCGACTATCTGTGATTTTTTTTTAAGCATAAAATAAGATATTCCAGTTTCTTCAATTGGGTCACTATCTCAACATTCATAAATACATTGGTGTATTCTTCCAAACAGGCCCAGGTGGCTAGTGACCAGATATTACACCCCCAATTGGCCAACGGTCTTACCGACATTCCTGCTCGTGGAGCACCAACGACGGCAGCGATTCAAGCGACAGAGGTGCCTGAGAGTTCAGGTATGTGGTGGCTGTCTTGTTGAGGCAGTCCTGGATGGCCTCCCTCTGGGACTGCAAGCACTCCACGCCCCCTTCCGCGATGAACACTGGCCAACACACCACGCAGAGTTGGCACTAGCAAGGACATTGCAGCAAGGCGGGATTACGCTGGTTCACATAACATGTTTACGTGAATGTGGACCTTTTATTTGAGTGTGTATATAAAAATAATTATGTAAGCATTTATAACTCTGCTCAAGTGGGAAATACATGGAAGGGATTTCGACAAGTTTGATGTCTAAAACTCATAAATTCAGAACATGGTAATTAACTGTGTCATGTTTCAGTCATAGAATTTTTTTCATTTGTTAACGTATGCTTTACTGTGACAGCTTAACATGATAAATTAACCAGTTTCTTCAACTCAGGAGCCAAAGTGATGGTCACGCATCTGTAAAGAATTTGCTTTAATTTTTTTTAAAACCATTTTTTGTGGTATAAAATGTTCACATTTCCCAGGAAGCATTTCCAAACTTAAAAGCTTATGAGAAAAAATAAAAATTAATGCTTTTTGACTTCTTGTGTGCTTCATCTTTTACTAATAACATCTTGCATTTCAGGTGATTTACTTTCGTTTGTCAATTCTTATTTAATAATAAACATCACACAATTATACAAATTAAAATAATGAAAATAAAAATTATATTATGAGGTTGTGTAAAGTCAAAAATTAACATTTAACTTTCAAAATGATAAGCACAAGCTATCACAGGAAAACGAGAAAAAAAAAATGTAACATGCAAAAACCTGATTCAGACAACTTATATACATCTAATTAGTATGATGTGAATACCTTATTAGCTCACACAAATATGGAAATAACTAAATACAGTAAAAAAAATGTTTCATCATGACCTGAACACTAACAATCCAGCTATTATGATTGAGTATTCTTATGCCATCATTGTTTTCAGCAAGAAAGGATGTCAGATGATTATATAGTTACAAGGTATGGGCGACCTAGTTTTGTATTGGTATTTTGACATAAATATTCTTGCAAGTAATTTTTATATTTTATTATTTTATTCAGAAAAAGCCATATAACTACAGTATATTTTTACAGGTTTTCACTTTGTTTGCTAGATTATTAATTGTATAAATGCTGTTTTCAGTATTTCATTACTTTAAATATCATTTTATTTTTAATACCTGTATTTTACGTTTGGATTAATTTGGAAGCTACAATTATGATTCTGGAATATTGTGTATTGTGTAGGTAGAAGAAAGGATGATGAACATGCTGACGCTAAGTTTGCAGACAATTTTTTTCAGATGCTGAGGGACATTCTGGCATTTTCTGTGTTTTCTTATACACCTATCCCTCACTTACCATGACTAATTCGTTCCTAAAAATTATTGTGTTATTCAAAATTGCATATTCTGAAGCATTAGTTTCCATAAATAACAAGGCTAATTTATTTAATATGTTCCAAAATTGTGCAGGAACATACTTTACGTAACATAGATGCGTTGATTTGAATAACAGTCAACTATAAATCTTTATGTGCCTCTCATCGCACTTTGTATGACAAATACGAAACTGCAGTCGGCTGACTGACTTGCCCGCCTGGACGTGACCTTCAACTCATGTCGCGTACTTTTCCAAACCATCCTTTACTTACAGCGAAACCGATATTACTGTTGGAATAATTTTAATTTAATTTTTCAAAAATTAAAGTGCTTATTCATGTATCACCACCTGATTCACACCAATCCTGCCAGGCTAATTTTTTTTTCATTGCAACATTCATTTAACAACCTTTTCAATGTGTCATTTGTTCATTTCTGTTCCGGTATCTAATGTCAAATATATTTCCGCTAGTACAAACAGCAGCATCAGACTTATATAAACTTTTGGTAAGAGTCCTTATTTCATACAATTGTGCACGAAGTTGACTTGCTTAAAACTAAAGTGCTACCAACATAAGCATGGCCTTCATGACAATCTGCGTGACAAACTACTTCTAGTTTTGTCTCAAATACTTGAACACGATGCATTATGAGTGATCAATCACGTAGTTACCGGCAGCTGAATGGGCAGACGTTGCATTTTTTTGAGTGAATTCCCTGCCACTGGCTAGACTGAGTTCACTGCGCGGTCTGTGGCCAGGAGACAACGGTACGGCACGGTGGCATACGCGCGGACGTAAAAAACATTTGGTTCTTTACACTCCATAGCCACAATTTAATTTGCCACAGCTCAGGTTTGTACAACAGCCGATAGCGTAGACAGACCTGCGCGCGATTCTCTTCCCCCCACCCCTTGTTTGGCTAAATGTATCCCACAGAGCACATGTTCACAGAAGTTGAAACAGACTTCGTGGCGTCGTGCTAAACTTTTTTTTTTTGCCTGCCGAGATTTTGTGCTAACTGAAGTTTACAGACGTGCTATTTGAGACTGGGGCAGTAAAATTAAAATTGTACTAAATGAATTCGCACAATCTGAAGCCGTGCTAAGTGAGGGATAGGTGTAATGGGAAAATCAGCAGATGTTCTCTCACACAGGAGACTGTAATTTCATCACTGTTTTTACACCAGCCAATCATAAAGAACTTTGTAATTTTTAAAGTTTCTTTTTTTTTTTTTGCAGTAAAGTCTCTTTGCAAGGGCTAAGAAATTTGTCCAAAGCTGTGGTGTGATTGGTCGGTGAGGCCACACAGCTATCACTTCCCCTTGGGTGGTACACAGTTGTGTGTGGTCTCTCTGGTCATTTGAGTGCTGTGCCGAGAGATTGCACCATTTGGTGGCTCATCAAATGTATTTTTATCGGGAAAAGAAAACATTTCAAAATTAAATAATTTTTTTTTATTTGAGAATAACCATTCACTTTTTGGAGTAATTCAACAGTGAAAGACAGAACTTTACAACAGACTACCTGCAACATTCTGGATGATTTGTGTTTTTCTGTATTTGCAAGGAACAGTCATCATCTTAGCCAGCCAAGACTGTGACTTGTTACAAAGTAGCACTTATTTTTGTTGTAACATTTGGTTTTCACAATATTAGGGGGTGGCCATGCCTGCACAATAACACTAACTGGGTGAAGCCATTTCCTTTCCAGATAACGGCCTGTTAGTTGGTTAAATGCCCAAAACATTGGCTGAAGTGTAGTTAAAGTTTGCATGTGGAAACCGTTTTAAATGACTTTTTGTTGGAATTGACAGTATTCAATGACGGAAATTCTAATTCTTACTTGCTAACCATCATCAAACGTGGTAAAACACCATTTCCGCAATGTTTTGGGCGGAATAGTATGGCGATGGCCAAGTAAAAAAAAAGTGACCACCTAAATCACAGCATGTTGTCTTCATACACAATATGTATCGAGATCATGACTTGTGACTCCATAGATTAAAACCTTTGAATCACCACAATTGTCCACATACATAGGTAATCAAGAATTAGTCAGGCTCTACAAACGTGTTACAAAAAAAAATAAATCACAAAAACAAGTTTGTAAACTAATTGATAGATTACACTGGTGGCACAATACGGCACTCTCTGGCAGATTCTACATTCACTTATTTTATCAATCATGTGTTCATGTGAATTGTTATTAATGACAAACAAAAGGGCGAAGTTTGAACAAAAAGCACTTGATCTTGATAATGAAACATTCTACTAAATAGTAGAACAAAAACCCTTAATTAATGTGTATTTTGGGTAACTAGGTCAATTTTTAATGCTAATTAGACGTGAAAAAAATTACTTACGTGCAATACGATCACCTTCATTAAAGCAAATGAAGTTCAGCAGAGATGACGTTATGTTGTGGATTATCCTCTTGCTTTCCTTCTCTTCTTCCTCTAAACAAGGCTCAATGGAAGTTGTAAAGTTCGAGATGCATTCTTGGAAAATTGGAGATTTCCTTTAACATTCAAGGAAACCAACTATTGTACACAAAAGTATCAGGTTATGCATTTCCAGAAAATTACATGAACTATCTATAACTCTGAAGTTCTGAAGAGGAGACAGCATACAAAAAATTTATGAACGAATTAGGGTTCAATGTCTCAGACATCGAAGTCCGAGATGGGTAAGAGGTGATACGTGAGGTGGAGCTATGACAGAATGCACTAATGGGGAAAACAGGAATGACTCAAGAAAACAGTTCACTGTAACATCTGATGTGTGTTCCATAAAAAAAAAAGGAGAAATTTCCCTAGCTTGCACAAATTATACATCTAATAATCAAACTTCTTAGATCCAAGGTTTTAATGCAAATAAGCAAAGTCTTTGCTTTATGATTCTTCAAAACATTGACCTTTACATAATTTATTATTGAGGGTATTTGAGTATTCATTTGGCAACATTGAGCAGTTCACTAAACTAGCAGATCCATAATGGCACATACCTACTGAAATGGCGAGAGACTAGTAAAAACATGATGTAATCAAGTGTTACGTGAGAAATTTGGTTCAGTCTAAGAAGCAGAGAACATGAGACGCCATAAGATGCTGCTTAGCTATTACGTTTTTGATGTGTAAATATCTTAGCTCTCGTTATACTGCATTTTGCAAGAGTAATTTTGTGAAAATGAAACTGAAGTCGAATGGAACTGTGACACAAAGGCAGACCCACATTTAGCAACATAAACCTGTATATAGTCACTTTCGTAAACATTAGCGTACATACCAAACATATTGGTAGACCAAATGAAACTACCCTGGAATATGTTTGATAAAATAGTCATTAGTAGGTAACAAGTAATCTCAAGTTTTAAAATATCCATGAAAATTGGCATTACATTGATAACAAATATTCTCCTTGCAAGATGTCCATAGTCTCAATAACACAGATGTAGAGAATGCGCTTGTTAACTCAAGGAATGTGGTTTGAATCCAATCATTGGAAAAAAAAATTTGTTTTACTCTTAACATTTTAATATTCCATATTTTAATAATTTTTAATCAGCTAAATAAAGTTAAGATATGATATTAATAATTATATAGACTGATTTCTTTCATTTAAGCAAAAATAAATATACACACATAAATTTAATGTTATTTTTGTGTTTTAAAATGTTTCAGGTTAATATTTTAATAATGCCATAGAAGTATAATTTCTAATGTGTGTGAAAACTTTATATTATTAACTGTTTAATGAATTTTAACACGATGGACAATACGTATTTTAATAAACTTCCTTGTCAAAAATCATGTCCAAAGCCGGGGTTTAGGATTTTTCAAGTCTTCTTAACTTTTATTGAAGCTGTTACTAATGATTAAAAATTTTTGTTTATTTCGTGCTGCTACCTGCAGGTGATGGTGGCAAGCAATGTTTACAATTCAGGCAGCGAATTTCAGCAGTGGCCGCAAGTAAGAAAGTGATTCGTGTCTAGAAATTTCGGTATATACTTGAAAAGAGAATATTTTGTTGATCAGTATTTATCACACTTGGCATTATTTTAAAGAATTCTACTTTAAATTACAAGCCCAAAGTTCATATATAAGTTTGTTTGCAACATGAAAATGAGAACACATGAATTTGCTCGTTAATGAAGTTAGATTTTTATACATCACTGGAGAGTACTGAAATACTAGCTCACATATAATTTTTATCCATTTTTTAAAAGAAGCAATTGATTAGAAACATTTTTTAAACTTTCCGTATATAATACAGTCTTTCAGCATAAAGTTTTGTTAGAGATGTTCTAAAACAAGACAAGAAAATTATAAATGAAATTTTTTTAAGGTTTTGTTTACATGTTTTCATCTTAATGAATATTTTATCTGAATTAGTCAACATATAAGCACTAATGCAGAAGTGCAGAAAAAATTACAAAAAGTCATAACATTGCCTTTGTAACCTGAAGACAGTGTATAAAGCCTATAATGATGGTTATTAGCCTTAAGTAGATAAAAAGAAAGTTTCATTTCGAATTTAGATGTTTCAACATAAAATCACTTTGCCATACAAGCTCTCACTATCCCATTTAAGAGCCATTAAAGGTAGTTGGAGAGTCCAAAATTTCGAAAAATAACAAAAAGGTACTTAATAGATTTCTAACGTCTTGAAAGTCATTACAAAAACATGGTTTAACTTTTTTTTTTTTTTTTTTTTTTTTTTTTTTTTTTTTTTTTTTTAGAAAATTTAATTTACACAAGAGCAGAGTAGCACTAAATTAAATTGAACCAACTTCAAAAATTAGGTGCAGCTTTGAGTAGATTATTTTGTTAGCTCCCCCTTCCTTCTTTTATTATTCAAGGGGAGTTCGATCACTCCCCCCCGCCCAATCTCCCCTCCGATATAACAGCCACTGCACACCACGCAGCGTTGATTAGAAGCATGCATAGGTAACATGAAAGATGACTTACTGGCAGTACTTCTTGAACACTATGTCAAGGTCTCCAGTTGGCTTTGCCAGGTCCATTTCCGACTGAAGCGTCGTGACATTCACCAAAGACAGCACACACTCCACTGCTTCATCCTTAGCTATCTGTGTAACATACAATTACACTCGAGCAACATTATAATACTTTCATTACAGGTAAAAACAGACGAAGCACCCACAGCAACTAAGAATATAAAAAGCAAAAAAAAATAAAATTATAATTAATAAACATACACAAAATAAAGACCCAGACAGTAAGAATGTGCAAAAAATTGTAATAAAAATAATTGAAATATGCAAAAACTTAAATTATTTAAGTGCAAAAAATTATTGAAAAGGATTAAAATGAGCAAGAGATCAAACACTAAAGAATAACTAAAACAAAACTGAAGAGCCAATAAAAAAAAGATCACAGAATAAGCAAAAGCTAAAACACAATCTACACAAAGCATAATAGTTAAGTCTTAAAAACCACTGAAGATAGAACAAAGACTGCAGAAAAACAAACATACTATGAAAACCCACCAACACACAGGAGCTGTGCATGACCAGGATGGATAAGTGTGTGTTTGCTGTACCCTTAGTTGTTTACACTGATCATCTATTTATGTCCATGGCAGTATTTTTATTTTGTGGATACCTACATGGCATGGTTCATAACCTCTTTTGCTTCGTACCCTCTTGTGCAGTAATACATTGCCTTCACATTAACGAGATGTAGAAAACTATTGGTAACATCACAAAATCCCTTAAGAAAAAAAATGTTAAATAGTTAATGCACAAGGAATATTTTTATTGATTAGTTCAATGTTCACAGATTAAACCAGCATGTGATTTCAAAAGAGGGCATAGCAAGAGCTCAGGATGTAAGAAGTACTAATTATTGTGTAATTATGAACTCATGTTTTTACAACAGTATTTATATTTCCAGAGACAGCACTTAGCCAATGTTGGATTCAAAAATTGTAGTTTTTTTTTCATGTATGTACAAGAACCTTCAATAAAAATTTCACTGTACCATATCCATGTGTTTGTTTATAAAAAAAACTTAGTACCAAGAGTACAAAAGAGATATGAGAGAGGGCAAGAGAGCATAGATTAATTCTCTCGCAAAATGGGGTGAAGGAGCACTCTGAAGAAAAACTAGCTATTTTCAAGTAAATTAGAAAAGCATGGAACCAAACTGATTCAAAAAGTAAAATTAATTTTTAGTAGTCAGCTAGTCACTGATACAATTAAAATACATATAACTCTGAAAATTAATATTTTGGGACATTGCAGAAAGCTTTTAATTGGTAGAGAGAATAACCAACATTTTCAAGTAGTTCTGCATACAGCTGCATTATAACTTTTAAATCAGTTTGAATTTTGCAACGGACCATATTGCAAGCTGTCTCATGCATTATCAACTCTTACCAAGTGACCTTTGTAGTCATAGCTTTCCCTCCAATCTTATCATTTGTTCGAATTAACAGTATTATCTTAAAGGAAGCCAAAGTCCACTAGGGTTAGAGTACAGGAGAGACAATCAACAAAATCAGATGGGAGGCTTTAGATTGGATTCCTGAGTGTGACCAGTGAGAAAATACCACAGAGACCAATTATATTACACCCATTACCTTCCTCTTACCAACTTACTGACAAGGATAAGATTGTGGTGTTATAAGGATGTACATTCCTTGATTTTATATATATATGTTACAAACATACTTAGAATACTGCCAAAACTTCCAAAGAAGGCTATAATTTAGCAAACCATGATCTTAGGCTATTGTTCATTGCAGTTATTCTAGGATGTAATAGCAAAATATCCCAAAATTACTCAAATTGACATAAAATATTCACACATAAACATTTAAACAAATGGAAGTTCAAAATCATTGTTGTGTACACAAACATTTAGGTATGTCAAAAAAGGGTTTAAATTTATTTTATATTCCAAAAATATTAATTTAATAGTACAAATATCAGTACAGCTGTATGCATGGCAAATGCCACATACACAGATTGGATATTGTGCGCTCATCCATTCCTGTTTCAAACTAGTACCCAAAGTAACAGTCTTCACCCCCACTCCTGCTACAGATGATGTTTACTGTTTCTGACCACCTTGGGTTAATCCTAACCATGTAATTATATAAACAACCCAGCCCTGATATGCATGACTCAACAAGATGTTGGCGTTAATCTTTAACAAAGAAAACAACCCACCGAAGCTTTTTCATAAGCGCCTACGCCCCCGAGCTTTTCGCATTTCTCCCTGGCAGCCTGCTCCACGTCTTGCGAGCTCGGGATCTGGGAAGCGTTGATGGGGAGATTGAGTTTCGAGATGTCAACCGCAGAGATGTTTAGTGCCGACGTGTTTAGCTTGGACTGCAGGTCCTGCAGGGATGAAGTTTTCGTATTGATCTCTGAAACCACTGCACCTAAAAGATCACGAAAAAAAAATATATATATATACACTTAGAATGCAAGAGAAATTCACTTTCACATTTCCACATCCTTTTCTTCAAATTAAAACCTAATTTCAACCAACTTGTAATTACCTGAAAATATTTTTATACATGACCAAAAAGTTATGACATCAGCAAATCTGCATTTAATGCTCTGTTTCACATACCATGATTTTTTTTTTTAATTTTTATGCCATTACTTTTAATTGAGTGCTAATTATAGATTTTGACTGGATACCTCCTTGCATCTGTTGTTCTGTCACAAATATTATCAACACATTCACTCAATTAATACATTGGGTGTAAAAAGTTGCATAAGTCTTCATAATTATTATCACTTGCACAACTTCTTACACTCAATTTCTAACACTAACTAAACATCTGTTGGAAATATTTGTGAACGATCAACAATATACAAAGGAGATGTAGAATTAAAATTTAAATGAAAGTAATGATGGCATAAATCAACATGGCAGGTAAGAATAGACTTAATATCTACCACTAGAAATAAGAAATGTTAACAACTTAACTATTAACTAGTCAAAAATCATACTTCAACACAGACAGCCTTCAGCCTTCAGCCTACAGCCTACAGCCTAATATGTGCCAGTCTGCAGCCTTGCACTTACCAGTCGATACCGCTGCTAGCAATGGTGAGGGTCGCACACATCATTCCCCCTTCGCTAACACAAATAAACCCTTGACTAGATGAACCCCTCTATGTCTTAACATTTAGGTCAACAGTGATAAAGGGATGATGAGATGAGAAACGAATTAAGGTAAATATGTAGAGTCGCGGTATATGCGAGAAAAAAATGCTGAAAATCCGAAAATACTTTTATTCTATGCTCTTTCACTTCCTCTTTTCAAATCAACCGGCGGAGATAAGAAATTCCAAATACTTTAGGAGATATCGAATTTTTTTAATTTTCATCACAATACCTGTGTATTCATGGATTCATGCGGCGATCACCATTGTTTCTGGTTTACGAGTATCTATTATGTTTCTTATTGGACTATTTTGTCACGTGACAGTTCCGTGATTGGCCAGTATTCAAATTAACCAATACGTGATTATTTATTTATTTATTTATGTTCCGTCGGAGGTATCGCGATGTAGGTGAACGACTACATAATTTCCTTCTAATGGCAAAGGAAATGTACCCGCCTCCAACTTAGGTGGGTTTTTAACGTTTCTAATTGTAAAGTCTTTTTTTTTATTTGGATATTGTTGCGCAAGTAATAAGTAACAAAAAAAATTTACCGGAGTTGTTAATGTTCATTATTTGTCCGGGTTTGTTATGTCAGGTCAGTTACATTATAAATACTTTAAAACTGAAGAACCATTGAAATTAAATCATATTATTTTTAATGTACTCTCAGTTTGAAAGTATTCATAATGTAACTGACCTGGCCTAATCAACCATTTTAGTTCCTACTGTTCATCCTTTGTCCCGGTTTGTTTGGTAAGGTCAGTTACATTATAAATATTTTAAAACAAAACAGCCATTAAAATTAATAAACATTATTTTTTATGTCCGCTTAGTTTTAAAGTATTAATAATGTTACTGACCTGACCTAATCGACCATTTTATTTATTACGCATTCACGAACACACGGCAAAATAACAAAAATGGCGACGGTCGGGTTGTAAAGGTGTTGTATTGCAAAATTAAAAAATTCGATATCTCCTAAAGTATTTGGAATTTCTTATCTCCACCGGTTTTAATGAAAAGGGGAAATGAAAGAGCATATAATAAAAGTAATTTCAGATTTTTAGAATTTTTATTTTGCAAATACCGCTACTCTAC
This sequence comes from Bacillus rossius redtenbacheri, assembly GCF_032445375.1. Lineage (NCBI taxonomy): Eukaryota > Metazoa > Arthropoda > Insecta > Phasmatodea > Bacillidae > Bacillus > Bacillus rossius. The sequence goes on from NC_086334.1 coordinate 46,458,679, forward strand.
ATGTTCAAAATTAAAAAATTGTTTATCTCCTAAAGTATTTGGTATTTTTTATCCCTGCCGGTTGATTTTAAAAGAGGAAGTGAAAGAGCATAGAATAAAAGAATTTTCGGATTTTTAGCATTTTTTTTTTCCGCATATACCGCTACTTTACATATTTACCCGAATTAAGTATTGACAGTATGAACTGGTCAAGGAACCGAGAAAACCCACCAGCTAACAGCAACATCAACCACGTTTCCCACTAGCAAAATATTTGATTTAGACCCTGCCAGGAATCGACCTCTGATCACCTCGGCTGTAGGTGAGTGATTGGACCACATGGCATCTCGCACTGCACGCAATCCTGGCATATTTAAGTTCACGCATGGTGATGTATAATTTAGGTTGGCAGTCCAAGAAAGAAAAATGCAAGCAAAACTTTTGCAGTAAAAAGTCAATCAATTTGAGTATGAAATATGTCCCACTTTCCTTAGTCAAGTCATGACCGAGCTAGTTGGTATTAGAATTGTATGGACAGTAGGGGCGTATGCAAGGAAGGGATGGGGGGATATATCCCCTCTCCCCCTCAAAATGAAATTCTGCTTATGCTCCTGAAGGAGACACATGGTAGTTAAGCTTGTACAACATTTATTTTTTGCAGCATGTACTTGATGGGTTGCGAAAGTCCTTATAATAAAGTAAAATTAAATCAAACAAATAAGAGAAACAAAAAAAATGGCACAGGTAGCATATGCCTCCTGTAAACTACATAATGTTACAAAAAAGTTTAATTCTACGTGCAAACTTAATTCTTTGTCAATATGTATTTGCATCTCCACAAGAAACATTGCTAACAAAAACAAAAGATAAAAAAAAAAACTATTTTCTAACTTTCTAGTCTGTTTTAATGTTTTTTGTTATGATCGCTGAACATTATAGTACTTTTTTTGTACAGTGCTGCATCTTTATAATAAGAACACTGCCAGTAGGTCTATGTTTAAGTGATTCTCAACTGCACATATCATTATTACTACATTCCAAGATGTGAACTGTGAAATGGGTTCCAAACCTAAATAATTACTGATTAAAATAATTATTACTTAATAGTTTAACATTTCCAATAAAACTTTATGTGGAAAAAAAATTATGTACACAACCTGACTGATTGGAAAATACTGTATGAAGAGTCCAAAAATTGAGCACATTCGGAAGTAAGTGATGTTAATTTGGACACGGCCTAAGTGTTAATGCTGAGCTACAATTGACAACCATTTACACATTAATAGTTATAGCGATAAGCACACAACAAAACAAGAACAGCTCTCTGGCTACAATATACCTCAACACACTGTAAAAGTTCTGTATCACATATACAAGTTTATTCCTTGATCCTGATGGCATGATCCGGTCAAGTGCATTTTACGATACCAGATTCCAATTGGTTGAAAACAATGTAGGGGATAACGATGACGTTAATTTAGTAGGCCAAAGAGGTTGGATTTAGTATTGGAACAGTGTCTGAGAAGTCTAAGAAGTCATGAAGTAGACTGGAGTGTAATTTGTGATACTGGTATTTCATTTATTAGAAATAAGATGTTTCGAGGTAATATTTCATTGATATTGTGAAGTTAATGATAGTGATGATTAATTATAGTCTATATGTTACTGGTAATTAAATTGTTGGAAGAAATAATTCAAAACATTCCCAGTTACAAAGAAGAAGTCTTATCCATTCTAGTGTATTTTGCGATACCGGGCTTAATTCTTTATAATTCACGTCTCATGCAACTTTTTTCCTTCAGAATCATTAATTCTCTAATAAATAGTATTTGTTATAATTCATGATACCAATGTAATTTATATCATGTACAGAAATAGTGTAGTTGATATTGAAATTTCGGTATCGCAAAATAGACTAGAGCGAGGCGGATTATAGTGTAGTTTACGATACCGACAAAACCTAATATTCAAAAAATGAACTACGTAAGAAATAGTGTGTTTATAGTTCCCCGCCCAAAACCCCCATATACCCATGCTTGTCCCGTAAGAATGTAGGGGTGGTAATGACGAAAGCAACGCCATCTCGGTGACATTAGTATTGTTATGGAATCGTAAAATGTACTAGTCTCCATGATTGCATGATTGATCCTGTGATACATGACACTTACAGTTTTAATTTAGTAGTTTAAAAGATTTTGTATTTAACAAAAATGTTACAATACAAACGATGTTAGGAAGTAATAAAAAAATAATTTTCGTATTTTTATTTGACCTGATAATACGGTCATAATTCATTGTTACATCACAATTTTTGTTATATTCAGGATATTTTTATGCACTAAATTAAGACAGCAAGAATCATGTACCAATGGATCAATGTATTCAGGATCATGTTATAAGGATTAAGGGATACACTTGGATATAACTTTGTTTATACGAGTCTATTATTAGCAATGTTTAATACGATAAATGATATTTGTCATGTGTGCCATGAGAACAGAAAAAAAATTTTTATAATGGTACAAAGTAGTTAGAAATAATATAAATTGACAACCTAGTGCTCAATCATTGTGTGTTTTTAACTATGTATCAATATTTTAGGTGTTTATAAAATACCTAGCTATTTTCTTTCCATCTAGTTTGTTTTCATTGGGTCATGTGTTGTCGAGTGAGACATTCATTAAAAGTTACTTATCACGTATCCAAGTTTATCCCTAGATTCTGATGGCATGATCCTGTACATTTTGATTGTGTGGTACATGATGCGTGCTGTTTTAATTTAGTACATAGAAAGATCCTGCACATAACAAAAGCTTGTGATGTAACTTTAATTATGATCTTAAGTTGAATAAAAAATATCTATTTTGTATTCAACTTCTTGTATGATCATTCATTGTTATACCAAAAGTTTTTTTGTCAGGTCAGGATCTTTCAACGTACTAAATTAAAACAGCAAGCATCATGTACCACAGGATCAATGCATACAGGACCATGCCATCAGGATCAAGAGATTAATTTGGATATGTGATATGAAACTTTTTATCAAACATTGGAAAACATTGGTCAAATTGATATTGCTGTAGACATTTTAAAATTGTTTCCTTTGATGCTGGTGAGATAGGTTATGGTTAGCAGTGGAGCATATTAAAATTTGAAATTATAGTGACTCCAAAGGTTAGTTTTGAAGCATTGTATATTATTTTTTATATTACGATTTTGTAAATTTTACTAGTATATTTTTTAAGTATTTTTTGAGGCACTTCTTTGTGATTATAACTAAAGTAAATAGTTGGTTTGGTTATTTATCTAAATAATAAACTGTAAAATTGTGAAAATGTATAAATTCTAGCAAATTGAATTTTTTTTTATCGTAACATGTCTGACATTCACCTCGGGTTCCTAAACTATTGCTCAGTGAATATCAACCAGTTGTTTGCTATGAAAATACAGTTCAAAAATAACCTAGGTCAGCTTACCAATGAACACCACTTCGAGAACTAAAAGTAACTTCATTTTCTTGATGAAAGATTAGTCCTTGAAACCTTTCAGGTTAGTTAGGATAAATTAAATTACCAATTGTGTGACGTCTAGGTTAAAACACAGCACTAATTAACGTACACCTTCTAGTTAAGGCAAAAAACCATGTCACTTCAACAACTCTCAACCAACTGCGCTGCACAACACCAACACACCCCGAGATCTCTGCACAGCTACTTCGAAACTAAAATGAAGTAAACGATGAAATAGCATTTTACTCTCGGTTGTTTTGAAACGTTTGTCTCCTCAATGACGTTTATACACAGTGCTACCAATACAACTCCCGAGATACTTAAAAATAATGCTTAACAACATGTTAGCTTTGACACTATTTAGGTAGACAATTCTGCAAAGAAACCATCATACGTTCTAAAAACGTTTAATTATAAACAGAAGAGATTATTTTTATATTTTTAGACACAAAAGTTTGGTTAACATTCATAAAATAAATCTAATTTCAACGTGTGTCGTTTCAGCGTTGGCACTACATACGCCCCTCCAAATGATGGTGGGGACACCCCACCCCACCACAGCCTTACCCTCCCTCAATTTGTGGCTGGCAACCGCGAAAGTACGCGACGTTTCACTCGTGTAATTTCATCTAAGAATGTTGAGTGTCATTACTAACACAAACCCCTCCTACAAATACACTTAGTTTGAGTTACGTTAGGGAAAACAAATTCTGGTGAATGGTGCCCTCTCTCTTATTGCAATTGCACATCGCATGAGAATAATTAAATGTGCGAAGGTGTTCAGTTCATTTCACACACTATAGCTAAAAGTTATTACAATCTAAATTATTTCCATCATTAATACAGGGGTGCCCACAAGGGGGGGTAACGACGCAGACTGCGTCATTAAAATTTCAGGGTTGGGGGGGGGGGTGGTTAAAAGACGAGAAAAATGTATATATTATTTACATATTTATAGCTTCTATTGTGAAAATACGTTTCTGGTGCTTTGATAATTGAAAGGGATCTTGTAAATCAAATTGGCAACCCCGCACTTTTCTCAACAAAAGCAGTTTGGCATCTGTCGGTTCAGGATGGAAATATTACCTGATATGACCAAAATTATTATTAGAAAATCAGTTTTAATTAATGCAAAATGTGATAAAATATAATACTAAAAAAGTATAATATTATGAAATAATTGAGTAAATCATTGAGAAAATGACATAAAAAATTTCGGGGGGGGGGGAGGGGGGCGCATCATTAGGTTGGGGGGGGGGGGGGGCACCTCTGATGCTCTGATTAATAGAACAGTCGGCATCCGAGTCCCGTCCGTTCGTTACGCTCCCGTATAGTTCTCAGGCTTTATGAATCTCGTAAGATTAACGACTCCATGAAGGAGTTAAGTTTTATTTTATTTCAGACAAAGACAGACCGATTAGCATTTGATTTGAGGAATGGTTGAAGTATAAAAATTATTTCCTTGGCTACATATTAATGCTGGGATTAAACAACGCAAATTGGGCAATGAAACATTGCATTTTTGTTCTTGTTAAGTGTAGGGTTTGTTTAAGTGTTAGATTAATATAGTTAGACTCATCATACGGCCCTTGAATGACCGTATATATAGGACGGTAATAGAGGAAATTTGCATTTATAATTTTCTGCACGTTCTGTAGCCTATTAGTAGTATAGGTTGGCTCCGCCTCCAGCAGGAGTAAGAGTGTAGAGTATGGAAACAATCCATTATCTTGGATTGTGACGTCACGGCAGCCATATTGGTGTCAAATTTCATCAAAAATAGTCAAAAATTACTCGCAATTTCTAGAAATTTTCCTATTTTGAGTAAAAAATTCCCGTTTTGAGAGAAAATTTCCCAATGTATACCTCAAAACTACAAAAACTCGAAATTCGAAATACTTAGAAAAACCCAAAACCAAAATTCCTAAACACAGCTTAAGAATCCTAAAAGCAAGCCGCCTTAAGCCTCCGGGGTCATGACCTTGTCCTTGACAGTAAATTTAAAGTTCTTTAATTATTGACCAAAAATTCCGAAAAAATCCCAAAAATATTTTTAAAAATAATATATACTTCAAATGTTTAGTTATCGAAGCCATCTCTATACTCTGTTTGAATCCCAGCGAAAGTAAACATGTAATTTATGAATTGAAAAATTAGAAAAAAAAATTCTGCATTACAATTTAAAGAAAATTTTAATAAAAAAATTGCTTACATCACACCCGCCAACTTAAATTATGATGCCACCATTGCACTTTTCGTTACGGCAGCCATACTGAATTCTGAAGTCACTGCGGCTATCATGGATGACCTTGTCCTTTAACATTGACCTTTGACTTTGACCTTTAACAATGACCTTTTATCTTCACCTTTTATTTTACCTTTGACCTTGACATTGAATTCCGCCATCTTGTCATCGAGCCCCCAATCCCTGAATGATGCAATTTTCGTTATGGTTGCCATATTGAATTCTAATAACATGTCCACCCTCTTTAATCTGATGTCACAACCCCCTTTTTTTAGAATGTGATGAAACTCTGAGACAAAACCGACGGAAACTTCGTGATAAAATAAATTATTCTGACAAAGATTACGATGATCACTGGCTCGATGACGAAAGTGACCTTGATGCTGGTTTTAAAAGGGATTTGTTTCGGAATTTTTGGTTAAATATTAAAGAATTTCAAGTTTACGGTCTAGGTCATGAGCTTGGCGGCTGGGCGGCTGGCTTTTAGGGGTCTTCAGTCGGTTTTAGGAATTTTGGTTCTTTCAAAGGCAAATGTATTTTGAGGCATTTAAAATTTGGATTTTTTTTTTTTTTTTTAATTTTTGAGGAATAAAACGAGAAATTTTCCCTCAAAACGGGCATTTTTCCTTCGAAGTATGGAACTTTCTAGGGATTTGTAGTTATTTTTGAGGAATTTTGAGGAAATTTGACACCAAGATGGCCACCTCGTAGTCACAATCAAAGATGACGTTTCGTCTCCAAGTTCTACACTCCTACTCCTGACGCAGGAGGAACCAACCTATACTACTACTATTCATATTTTTCTTTTGGCTTAACGTTTCGTTGATTGAGGGATGGCAAGTAACTTAAAACTGTCGAGGCGATGCACTTTAACAGTTAGAACTTTTTAAAAAAATTATAAGAGTAAATAAATCGAGGATATATTCACTTTGAAATTTTTTTTTTCAATTATTGCTCGTTGGACAAAATTTATGTTTATTTACTTATATTATAATGAGCCTATGTAAGGCTTTGTGTCTACGGAATTAAAAATTTTGGATTTGGTAAAAGGCAAAATTGCCCTTAAAACATAGCCAAATATGTAGGTACAGTAGGCCCTTATTCTGAAAACTTACAAGTGAACCGCGTGATCTGCCGGATTCGATTACATCGCGCTGTTTCGTTAGCGAAAAACTAGCGCGCAAATAATGGGTGTGTTCCCACCAGTTCGGCGATTTAACAGGACGAGTAAAACTCGCTTACTCGCTCGCCAGATATGTTCCTGGGTCAAGTTATAGTTTTAGTTCTGATTCACGTAGTTTTCTAGTGGTTCTTATTTGAATTGACTAGAAAAATTCACTATACCTATATAAATTTCCTAATTCACTTGTTTATCAGACTTCACCGACAATACGAACATAGCGATGGTAAACGAGTAATCATAAAATTAGACGGGTCTACATCTTCACTTGCTGAAAAAAAAGAAAAATACAATTTATTAAGTCACCGTGAATAGGAAGAACACACTAAGTAAGTTAGATCACAGGTCAGTAGATAGTAGAGGTGGATAAGTGTATACGCAACTCTCGGTAATGCTATTACATAATTTCTAGAGTCAGCGCAAAAAAAAAAAAAAAAACACACACACACACATTTGTCAAAAATATGTATGTTTCGTGTTTTTCACATTAGTAATGTTCGTAACTAATGCACGACGTGACAAAGTTTACAAGACAATTCAGATTGATTTTTTGCCAATCACACACTGAACACAACCGACCAGACATTTTTTTTCTTTTTAAGTAGGGTTTAAGTTTTTTTTTTTTATTTGCATACGTGTTCCTTTCCCGATGACCCTAAATGTAATTTAGTTCTTTAAAATTTATTCAATATTCCAATGCATTTTATGGTGAAATAAATAACAATAAATCTACTTATTTGCATTCATTTCGTAGTTACTTTAAAATTTAAATTCTTTAATGCATCAACATCACTAACGTGTTGAAAGTTGTCTGCTCTGTGATATTTTTTTTTTATTTTTTTTAATTTTTTTATAAGTATGTTCCAAGTTTTCCTTCTAAACCCTGGATGCGCCTCTGTAAGTTGTGAACTTGCCTAGTGTGTGTATGCTACCAAATCGAGACCCTTGCCTGCAGTGTTCCAGTGCGGCGAGGCGTGCAGGCAATTACCAGCTGCTGACCTTGCGACGTTGGCTACACTTGCTCGCTTGCGGCAATGGAAGTCACCTGGCGCTGTTGCCAAATCGTCCAATCGTCGGCGACAAAAAAAAATATAACTCCTGATTTGTGACGTGATTTTCTCAGCGAGTGCCATTTTACACTCGATTAAGCCCGTTCTACAATGGCACGGAAACATAGACGGATCACGTAAACGGATACGAATCTCCCGGATCATTTCACTATCGTGTCTGATGCACGGAAACCTAACTAATGACAACCAATGATATTGCATTTTTTTAAGGTTACGAAATATTAATTTAATTATCATAGCACGGGTAGAATTTACGGATGTAATAAAAATAAACGACAATGTTAAAATAGAACACTAAATACCTTGCACTTTAAAACAATTTTTAACGTATTTAGAACATAAACAAACAATTGTTACCACCACAGCCAATTACTCGGCTTCTATTGGTCGCCCGGAGCAACATAAACGGAAGAGCTCAGCATTGTCGAACGGGTCTGTCTGCATCTGCGTAAACTCTGTTCCGTGAGATCAGTCTCCGGTTACGTGATCCGTCTCCGTATTCCGTGCCATCGTTGAACGGGCCTTAACGTTACGTTTGTATTAACGAATCGCATTCTTCTCTAGTGTTTTTATTATAATTTATAATTTTGGTTATGTTTAAACCGAAACAATTATATAATTTTGAAAATTTATTTATACAACTCTTTATCTAGAACTCAGCGACCAGTAATGGCAAGAAAATTAAAATGAAAATCCACAGGTAGCTTTCCGCCAGAGATAGGGTCGTCATGGATGGGACGGGGCTGACACAGGAGCAGGCTGCCCTACTCGAGGGACAGACCTGTCGTTCCGGCCAGCCTGGAGAATGCGTGAGGTGAGATGAGATGGGATATGGAGCAGTGACGAAATTAATTTTTTTGGGGAATCGGGATAAAACCCGGAGGTCACATTTGCCACTTGCAAAAACCCTGCCGGGATTCGAACCCCGGTCGCCTTGGTGTGACCACCGCTCAGTGGCAAGAATGGAGTGGGGTGATCAGAGAGAGAGCGGATGCGGTAAACGGGAGTACCTCGAGAAAATTCACCGTTTCGCGGCAACGTCCGTTATCGCTCGCGGGAAATCCTTGTTTCGACGTCGCCGTTTTCCTGCCAATGGACAAGAGAGCAGCAGCGAGATAAGAAGTCCAATCTTCAACTTTACTCGTCGTCGCACCGGAGCTAGCGAGTTTGCGTGTTTAACACTGGCGAGGTTGTTCGCAACAAGAGGAGTCTCGGTAAACTCGCTGATGTAATCGAGTTTTTACCTGCGGCGAGTCCCAAGTTCTGCACTACAGGGGGTCCGCGGCAGGGACATAGTCAGAGGGAAAGTGCGTGGAGTATGGACCCCTCCCTTCCACGATTAAAAAAAAAACCCTCAAGCGAAGACAATACGATAATTACAGCACCTTAGCTATGTAACTCAATACGCCACTCCATTAGTACCACCATTCCATAAATTCTAAACTAAGAATGTTAGTAATTTTTTTTTTTATTCAAGTGATTATGTTTAAGAAATTTCTGTTTTCTTTATATTTAAAACTTAATTTTTGATGTTTACATTCCTCAACCGCATGGACCCATCCCGCCTATTCAGATACACTCCTCCCCTCTTCTTGCCCTTTTCAACTTACCTTTGTGTGCACGTCAGCAACCGTCGCAAAATGTCTGCGACACGTAACGTGTGTCAAATTTCGTCGGTTCTCAAAAGTGCCCGTCAGTGGTACGCATGTCCCAGATGTCACTTGCAAAGCAACACGTGACGACTGCTTCCTAACACTGGCAAACACATGAATTGTTTACACACAATGTTGACAGAAAAACAGTGCCAGAAAGAACGATAGTACCTCTGGTGCGACTTACGAGAACTGACACTTTTGAGACGAGTCAAGCCGGAATTAACAACACTCCGTTCGTTGGTCGTAATATTTTTCGCTTCCGAAAACTTAAATTTTGGAGAAAATTTATCTTGTACCTATATTATATTAGTTTTACATAATGTAAGCCATGTACATATAGCTCATAAAACTAAATTTATTTCACTCTGGTATTTATTTAATCATTTTTCTGAGTTACCGCGTAATTAATTACGCTCATATAAATCGAACTTATTTGTTTCAAGACACAACCATTTTTTTCCAGAAATAATTTATATAATTATTATGTAAGCAACAAAATAACTAAACGAACTTCAAAAACTTCTAATAATATTACATTTTACACGCAAAACCCTTACAGACATCAATATGCAGGTTATAATTTCAGCCTTCCGTCCGAAAAAGTAAGAATTTACTAAGATTTTGACCGATGGATTAAACTTTTTTGGACATATGATTGGCTATAGGTCACGTGATTAACGGATAAGGAACGGACCGAGGCGACGGACTTTTATAATTCCGACTTTACGTGACTCAGACTATAAAGAACCCATCACACGATGGAAGTTTCCTTGAAATGTCTTCCATGGCAGCCGCTATGGATGGCTTTGTGGGAATATTAGCAGAGAGCTGGCCGTTTTCGTGGAAATTTTTGTAATCGGCCATGTTCGAATTTCTGTGGAAGATTTTGCACAATATGAAAATTTTAGCCAATCAGAATGAAGTGGTAGTGTGCCCCTAGTGTTAAAAACGGTAATTTATTTCGGAGGGATTTAGAGGACTCTCGTCATGTTGTTGAAACTTGCATTTTAGATCGTTGGTCATAAATAAGGGTAATCGAAGGGAATTTTAAATCAATTGGCTGGACCGTTTGTATGTTCATATAGTGAAATAATGAGACTAGGTCTATACTTATATTAAAATTACGCGATTTGTTGTAAGTAGGATTGTATTACACAGAAGATAAAAACATAGTTTATATAGTATTATATGTGATTGCATAACAATAAATTTAGTTTACGACATTTAAATTAAATTGTAATATGCCATTTAAACCCATTAAAATCGCGCGTGTTGTGATATTCAATAATTTTTCTTTGGTCTCGTAACTTTACATTTTGCATCAAATGTGCGAAAATTTTCAGTGCTTAAAATTTTGAAACGTTTTCGTAGATTGTGTTTTGTGATTTTACGGATACCTATAACTAGGTATTATATCGTTTCTGCGTATTCCATATCGTTTTTAATACAAAATATTACAAACACAGCTTAGGGATTTAATTGCATCAAATCTAATAGAAAGTTATGTGTGCATATTTATTCGTAGTAAAGTATACCTATTCCGGGATTGAAATGCACATCAAATGACTCCAGATATAAGTACATCCATTTCGGTCTATTTACAGTTATTGAAGGTGAAAATAAAGCTTATCCTTTTTCCACCACGAAATTTATTTGTGTAATCTCTTAAATGTGTTCGTTCATGCGTGGTGATTTAAAATTTCCCCAATTGAATGCTAAATTTAAATTAAACATGTTTCTCCAAAAAACTAAAACAAAAAAAGCGACAAAAAACCTGAAAGAGTTGTAGGTGGTCGTGTCGTCCCCCCCCCCCCTCCCCTTATGTAGGCCCTAATGGCCAGAAACATTTTTAATGAAATATTTTTTCATCGTTCGTCGCACGGGTGAGAACTGCGAGTTCACGACTGACCCTGGACTCACAACACCGAGACGGCGGCGAGACGAAAATCCCCAGCCGATCACGTCCGTCACAATTGTGACTTCCCCATTGGAGAACATTTTATATTTCCGTCGCGTCGCTGGCGCGGCGTTAAGCTGGGTTTACGATTGATTTCCTTAAGACTTATAACTTAACATCGAGCACACGATTAAGTCAAAACTACATTTTACAGTTTATGATTGACATAGAAGTCGTTAATTCCAACCAATCACAGCACAAAACACATGGTCGGCCATTGTTCGTAATGGAGAAGCAGGTTAGAAATAGGTTATTGACAAATGGGATATCTATTTTTCGAAATGGATGATGATTATAAATTACAAATATACGAATTCTAACCAAAAATACTGCCTCGCTCGGTACAATAATAAGACATAAACTTCCGGCTGAAAGGTTCCGGTTTGTTGTGATTGGTCGCTTCCCTTAAGTCTTAACGAAAAATATAAAATATAACCATTTCTGTTAAGTCTAAAGTCATCATATGGTTCACACACGACCCGTCAAAATTCACACACGACAATCATAAACCATTCCATTAGTTTACATAGAGTCATATGGTAAGTACACGACTAAGTCTTAAGTCTTAATTCTTAATTTTCAATCGTAAACCCACCTTTACTGAACCGCGTGTCAGAATTTTGTTTGGGAAGCTTTCGTTTCACAGACGAGAGAGCCACACCCGAAGTCCCACGAACTTCGTGCTCGCTTTTTTTTTAATTTTTGATTTCACAGTATATTTAATGTAGCTATCCTAACCAAATAAACCATCCACAATATTTTAAAGTATTTATAATTTAGCTAACCTAACCTAATTGACCATTAGTTATCATGAGTTACAATGAACAAAAAAAAACCTCAAAGAAGCACGATCGGGCGTTTGGCTCTCTCGTCTGTGAAAAGAAGGCTTCCCATTTTGTTTTAGAAATATGGTTTCATTTTTGCATTGGTGGTTATATAATTTGTTGTTGTATTTTTAAGAACGTTTTTATTAAATGTAACTGTGAAATCTCTTAGATGTGTTTACGCACAGTGATATATATATATATATATATATATATATATATATATATATACAAATGAATGTTAGATTTCAATTAAGAACAATATTCTCCAAAAAATATCTACTAAATAATACTGCAAAGATTGATGACTGCAGGGGCGTCTCCAGGACTAGGCAACCGCTCAGGGATTGTAATGTTTTCTAATAAAACTGTGGATATTAAAGAAAAAATGAATAATTTTTTTAGGTACTGGTCAGTCACTTTCGATTTCGTGTTAAGAAATCTTCAAAGATTGCCGATTTCATCGGCATTTGATCGTTAACAATACCTTCGTCCGTGAAGGGCTCCCCCCCCCCCCCCCAACCATATTTTCTCTGGGGGCTTTTCCATAATACCGAGCCCTTCGACATGACCCTTCTCCAAAATATAAGGGCCCACTGTCCAGAAAATTATTTCATTGTGTGGCTGTCGTATGTTTGGTGCGTATGTAACAGCAAGACGTTTTTTATATGCGATAGTTAATATATTTTTTTCGCATGGTAAAAATCAGTATGTTCACAATAACGCAAGTTTTATTTTAGGTGTCACGTGGCGTGTCCTACACCTCGCGTCGCCACGCGATGTTGTGAGTCTAGCGTGACTCACCGCGAGTTCCCACGACTCATCAACGACCTCGTTTCCCGCGACCATGGTTAGCCGGGGAGACCCCAAGTGTCTGGTCGAAGAGGGGCGCCAGTAAGGGTGGCAGCGCCAGTGAGTCACGTGGTTGGGGGGGAAAGTTGGGCGAACGAGCTCCAAATAACCTCCTGCAAGGGCCGCATTCTCGTGGAAAAGGGGGGGGGGGGGGGGAGAGAGAGAATGTGAATGACTCTTTCAGGGGTCGTTACCACAACGCCGAAATACCACAACGCCGAATGCCAAATAGACCGCAACGCCGACAGCTAGAAAACTGCTGTGTACCACAACGCCGAAATACAGTAAAGCCGAAAAATGTTGCTGCGGGAAGGGGAGGGGGGCCACAGGAGCAAAATGAAAAACAACTGAATGAATTTGTGTGCTAACCTTACCTAACCTAACCTTTGTGGCAGTCCTGCAATGACATTTTTCGGGGTTAATATATTTCGGCGTTGTGGTATTTCGGCGTTGTGGTGCGTCCCCGTCTTTCAGTAATAATCGCCAGTGACGTGTTACTGTGTAACACAATGACCTCGGCAACGAGCGAACTCGCGTGTTCATAATACGGAAACCGGAACCCGAAATTTAACGTAGAAGTCTTAAAAATAATAAACTGATGTTCAATATGTGCAACCTTAGTTATACGGCATACATCCCATTCTTCCGGCTATTTGGTTAACACGTTCGGAGTAATGGGAACAATAAATAAATAGCCTCTTCAATTCTGTGTCTGAACTCTGGAAAATCAGTAGGTAGCGGCGGAACGTAGACAAGTTCTCTTGTAAAGCCCCGAAGAAGAAAAAAAATTGGTTGTCTGTAAAGTCGGTTTACGGACGATAGTTTAACGTGACAACGTCATAACAAAACATTGATGAAATAATTGCATACTTTTATGAATAAAATTGAATCATTTTTATTGAATTATCACTATTTTGTATGGATACAAAGAAGGAATGAAATGAGTTCTACAATTTAATTGATTAATTTACTTTTATTTGCACTCATTAATTCAAATATGTTTATTACTTTAACGAAGAGATTATTTTAACTATAACCTTTATACATGTTTGCTGTTTAACTTCTTCCAATCTGTGTTATTCTGTTAAGGATAGGACGATGATAGGAAAAGTAGGAAACGAATGGGAGTGTTTCAAGTTTAATGTGCCACGAAAATGTCAAATCGATGGTTGTTCCAAACGAGTGGAAGAGAGATAGATGCGGCGCAAGCGTACAATGAGCGTAACGGGACAATGTGCGTAACGGGACACTTTTTCGTGCCTACAGCCTGCGTTCATCGATTTATTAGACGTTGTCACGTCAAAAATATTCTCGACTAATAAAACAAAGTGTCTTTTGTTAGGAGCGGTCCGTGTTAGGAAATAACCTAGGTGCGTCGAAGGCCGAAAGCCTATACGCCTAGTCATGCTGGGATTAGCCAAGCAGGTAAAGGAAGGCATCGTGTGGTTTGCTCGGGGACTGGCAGAACGTGGCAGCGATTGAAACCACATCTTGAAACAATTTTAAAACCATGCCCAGGTGAAACCTGCATAGACACGCGGGGAAAAACAGGGACGCGAACATACGTTTTTTTTTTTATATCTCGACCGCTAAGTTGCACGTATTTGTGACATGTTCGGGACTGCGCGCGGGTGACGACGTGTCTCGGGCTGGGTCTTTACCACAACGCCGAAATACCACAACGCCGAACGTACAATAACGCCAAATACCATAACGCCGAATGCCAAATTGACCGCAACGCCGACAGCTAGAAAACTGATGTGTACCACAACGCCGAAATACAGTAACGCCGAAAAATGTTGCTGCGGGAGGGGGGTGGGGGGCACAGGAGCAAAATGAAAAACAACTGAATGAATTCGTGTGCTAACCTTACCTAACCTAACATTTGTGGCAGTCCTGCAATGACAGTTATCGGGGTTAATGTATTTCGGCGTTGTGGTACACAGCAGTTTTCTAGCTGTCGGCGTTGTGGTCAATTTGGCATTTCGGCGTTATTGTACGTTCGGCGTTGTGGTATTTCGGCGTTGTGGTGCGTCCCCTCTCGGGCTTCTCTCTCCACCGAGCAGAGCTCCCGTGACGACTCTCGCTGGTCGCGAAGTCACGTCCCGAAGATAAGCCTCAGGCACTTCCTGCTTCCCCCTCCCTCCGTCACCCCTCCAAGGCCTCTCCAGCACCGCAACCCCTCCTGCTTTAATCTTCGTGTCAACAACACAACAGCGTTTTTATTTTTTTAAACTTTTTTAATCTGCGCTGAAGACGGCGGCCTTGAACTGCGCGTCGCTCCTGCCCGTCGTCAGAGACGCTACGAGACAGTCGTACCAACATCACGGTAGACAGAACTCGTGGTGCCGAGTACCACCATGAAACAATCGTGGTACCCCAAAACATATCATTATTAACAGTAAAAATTAAACTTAATAAAAAAAATGCACGTTATCGCGTAATCACACAAGCACAACCGATTATTATAACCAACTGTCTTTTAAAGTAGATTTCGAAGAAAGACTACCTACTGTAGCCGTTACAACGGTACGACTTGCGGAAATTTTTTTTATGTTATTTTTTCGTTCCGTGGTCCAAGGCAGGGGCGCAAAACTGTAGGATTTCGCAAAGATGGCGCGCGCGGCCCGACAGTTCTGCGCGTGGACGTTTCAACCACCACACGTCATTGCTTGCGAGTTCTAGACCGATCTTGTTCTGGCCCATATGCATGCAACATGCAGGAAAAAATAATTTCAAATATGCCAAACGTTTTCCAAAAAAACATAGTTTAGACGTTTACGTTCATCAACCCCGTTCCACAGCAACGATTTTGCAAGCACAAACAAGCGGGTTCCCACCAGTAAGGGGGTTCTTCCTCCGGAATCTTCCCCCTTGGTTAACAGACCCCAAACCATTAACTGGATAGTTTATAAATTTATATTTATACATCTACAACTATCAAATTTATGTGGACTTGATAACTGCCATAATTTTGCACAAATCACTTACAAACTAAAAAATGAAATAAAGTAATGGAACGTTTAGGTCGAGTTCGATAATGCGAAAAATCCGTCAAAAGGGGGTAAAAATAGGGAATGTTTTTTTTCTTTCTTTTAAAAACAGAAAAACCACTTAAGCTCTCAAAATATGACAACTATGTCATCCGTTTAACTATATTATAACTCGTATGAGTAATACTAAAAACTTTTGTCTAAATAATTTTTTGATACGGCTAACCATAACTGCAAGGAGTTGGGGAAAAAATGGGGTTGGAGAGCAAAAAAGTCATAACTTCCTTATTAGTCATTTCATCAAATCCGTTCAGATTGTTTGTAAATCTTATAATTTTTATGTAAAATTTTTATCCCAAAAATTTTTTGATAAGACGAACCATTGCTGCAAGGGGTTGAATAAAAAAGGGTAGAATTAAAAATATCAATATTTCCTACCACGTACACTAATTAATTAATACTTATTTATTGTAAAACCTTTAACTATTATCTAGAACTATTTTCTGGCCAACTATTACTGTAAAAGTTGGAAAAAACAGGGATTTAAATGACAAAAAAATGCATAGCTACCTTAGTAGGCACACTATCAAATTTTTAAAAATTGTTTGTAAACTTTATTAATATTATCTAAAACTTTTGTTTAAAAACATTTTTGATCCAACCAACTATTGATGTAAATGATGGGAAAAGAAGAACAAAAAAAATCATAACTTCCCTTGTAGGTGCACTATCAAGTAGGTACATTAAAATTATTTGTAATCCTTATAATATTATCTAAAACTTTTGGCTGAAACAAATTTTTATACGACCAAAAATTGCTGCAAAGAGTGGGAAAAACAGAGGTTTAAGAAAAAAAATCATATCTCCTTATTAGGTAAACTATAACATCTATAACAATTAATTGCAAATCATCTCAAATTATCTAAAACTTTGGCCTGAAACAAGTTTTGATAAGATGAACCATTATTGCAAGGAGTTGAGAAATCCTGGGGCTGAAATAAAAAAAATAATGAAACTTCAAAAACTACTATGTACACTAACGAATCTATACTGTTGTTTAATTTTCTAAATATTTTCTTAAACTTCTGTCTAAAGTAATTTTTTTGAAAACAACCGTTATTGCAAAAGGTGGAAATAACAAGGGTTGTAAGAAAAAAAAATCATAGCTTTTTTTTTAGTAGTTATACTTTAAATCCGTTATCATTTATTGTAAAAATCCAAAAGATTATCATAAACCTTTACCTGAAACAAGTTTTTATGAGACAAACTATTATAGTAAATACAGGGTTTGAAATAAAAAATTAAAAACTTCCTTTTTATCAAATTCATTCGAATTTATTTTAAACAATTGGGCCAAAGTAAATTTACATACGACCACGTATTAGTACAAGGGATGAAAAATAGTTTTTGAAGTTCATAAAATGCATAACTACCTTTGTAGGAATAATATGAAATATGTTCTAGGCAATTCAATGAGGGGTGCATTGAGTTAAAAACATTCAAAGCATTTTTGCTGCTTCGAGTGTGAGAAAATGTTAAATCGATCATTTTGGTATATTGGAGAACATTTAGGCTGTATGTACATTAAGTTCTTAAAATTTCCCAGAAGTTTATAGAAGTTTCCAAAAAAATTCCAGACCGAAAGCGATATATCCATTTGCGTGTTGGTACCATCAGAAATATTCGAAACTTCAAAAAAATGCAATGGGCTGTGGACACTCAAACATCATCATCTCTTTGCAAAGTCAAAGGTTCCCGTGAAAAAAATCTTGAACAACCATGTTTTTATTTTTATTTAATCATATAACTGGTAAAAAATTATTGTTTCTAGAATATCGTTGATTTATATTTATTTTATACATTACAAGCTGTAATACCTGGCGTTGCCCGGGCTGAACACAAGGTGATATATTGTCCACGAGTTAAAGCAAAATGGATAGTGCTATATGACAGTGCGGTGGACATAGAGAAATTACGCCTAATTACTGTTTGTATGTCTATGACCTATGGTTTTCTGTTTACCCATGGCCATCGGTTGAACGGTTTAGAAATTGATGCGCTGCAGCGCCATCTAGCGGTGAATTACAAAATAATGGATAGCATAAAAATCTTCTCCAGGAGAAAAAAAAATCGAAAGTGCCAACTTTCATGGCGATCGGTCCGTGTCGGAGTTAAAATTTAAAACTTATAAGTTTACAACATAAGGAAAGACGTTGAAACAAAAGGTACATGACTAAGTTTAGCTTGCGCAGCCTTGAAGTTGCAACATTCATGGCAAAAAGTAGCGACGGCTATTTTCCATTTGTCTTCTCGGGGACCTTGAAATGGTACATGAAACCTTGCAGTTGGTACGCGTGTTGCCATTAGACGCGGGAACTAATTACGGAACTGATTTGCGCACTGAAGTTTAAGCTAATTGTGGTAATTACTCGCATCCTTTGAACTGAGCGTGGCTTCCTGCTGTTTCGTTTCGTGCTATTATTAATGCACTCACCTATATTATTGGCAGCAGTTCCAGACTGGGTACCTACTACAGCTATGGTATTTAGTCATGTTAGGTAGTAATGTTTTTCACCACGTGTTTCCAAAAATTGGCAAACCCTAGTCGTTTAGAAACATTAACATTTAAAATATAGTCGCTGATTCCATACTTCTAAAGTATTTTTAAAAATCTCTAAAACACACACGTATATATATATATATATATATATATATATATATATATATATATATAATAAGATCAAATATAACTAAAAATTAAACCTGTATAAAAGTTAGAATTATACATAATTTTAATTTTTCTCATGAAACTTCCTTAACGTTATATGCCAAAATAAAAGAAACATAATAAGATTTTTTAAACTAAAATAAATTTAAGTGAAATATCATTAGTGAGTGGTGTTTTTGGCGCAAATTATTCGCACGGTCATTTTAAAGCAAATCACATTTCATTCGTCGAGACATTTTTGTTGCGCTTTCAAAGTTATATATCTATTTGCAATTATTAAAGGTTATGAATACCAAGTAAACGTAAACAAAAATAACAATTAGATTAATTTCGAGGCTTATGCAAAATTTTGGCATTTACACAAACAAATAAGTTAAAAACATAATTTTGACTGATACAGAGAGTGATATTCTAATGCATGTTCCATAATTACGGAACCGCTGACATTAATGACCAGGCCAGAGTCCAGAGATGTAAGATCATAGTCTCATAAGAATATCGTAACGTTTCCTTAGAACAGTTGAAAAAATAAACAAAAATCTATTTACGAAGTGGCTGAGGAAATGACCCACTTCTTAAGATAAAACTACGGGAAAGAAAAAGTAAACAAAATTAAATAAAATGCTGATATTACATATATAGAAGTTTTTACAATGTTTCGTTGTAATTTTACATGCAAATTAAACATAATATAACTTGTGCCCCAGCACAGACGCAAAACATTTCTTAGCGTGTTACGCTTAACCAGAAACAAACATTTTGCTAGTGACGCAGTAAGTGACTGTATTTTAAACCAAGCAAGATACGAATACAGGTTTGATTTCGTAGGAATATGATAAGTCTGATTTGTGTCTGATGACGGGAACAGCTGTCCACTCACAAAACTTCGCAAATGTTGTGTCTTTATCTGTTCTGTATCATTGTTTGGTTCGTCTGTTTTTTCCCGCTGTGTTGTCCAAGGTTGTTGTTTATCTGATCTATCTGTTCCTGTTACCACTGTCTTGTCTTTTTTAGCCCACCGTTTATGTCTGTACCGTGCTATTATTTTTCTGACTTATTCCTTCCACAGAATTATCTGTTCTGTCTATTCATTTAACACTTGACATCGGCTGATAGTGGCTTTCTCAGTGTTTTTGACGTGACAACGTCGAATAAATCGATGAACGCCGGCTGCACGCTCGAAAAAGTGTCCCGTTACGCATTGTTCCGTTACGCTGTGTCCCGTTACTCTCATTTTACGCTTGCGCCACATCTATCTCTCTTCCACTCGACTGTTTATAAAGTGAAGTGAAAAGTTAATGTGGTTTTCATTGCTTATTAAAACAACAATTTCGGCAATAAAGGTTAATTATTCTTGCATTTTAAAAATCTGATTACTAGTATAATTTCAACTATTTATTCTTTTATTATTAAAATAAAAATGATTGAATTTTATTCATAAAGTATGCAATCATTGCATCAATGTTTTGTTATAACGTCACGTTAAACTATCGTCCGTAAACCAACTTTACAGACAACCAATTTTTGTATATTCATCTTTCTTATCCATTCCTGTGAGTACTCTATGACTTACAGTGAAAACCAGCAATGACGTAGGCCCACAAAATGTTTTAAATCAGGAAAATTAAACTAATGAAAAAAAAGTATTGAAAAGTTTATTTAAATGCCAATGAGCTATATTAGCGTGTATGACGTAAGAACGTATTTTAGCAGAGGGGTTTTCCATATACCTCTCCTAAACTTAAAAACTCAGACGTTCTTACTTTGTCGAAGATAACTGTGTCTGCTGGATTTAATCTGCTAAGCTCTTTCGAAATTAAGATATCGACGAACGTCGCTTTCGCAGAAAAGTCACGTATGTATTTCTTGGAGGCCTGATTGCTTCAGTCCCCTGGGGGGCGCCTGGGTCGTCACGGGTCGCTAGTGCGTCACGACCACGGTGTAGTTGCTGCCTCGACCTTGTTGGTGTTACCTTTGAATATATATACTGTATAGAAGTCGCCAGCCCAGGTTAAAATTTCTAATACGGTTTTGAGGTAGTTGGTTAATTCACCGCCGCAATCGCCACCATCTCTAGGGCATCGACTTGTGGTGGTCCCTAGCGGACAAGTCTCGAACTCTTCAAACACCCCTTCCCCCTCCCGTTGAACGACGTTGAGCTGCAGAGAATGATGGATGAGGGGTGCGGGGAATGACAGCGGGCGACAGCGCTGCACTCTAACGTGTAAATAACAACTAAGACGATACAGGGCGTTACGGCAGCGCACTGCAGCGGTGAAGTTCCCAAGCTGCTCATCATACGCTTCTGAAAAACGTAGAGTAAATTCTATCCACTCGCGACTTCTATACAGTATATATATTCAAAGGTGTTACCCTCTATTTCCAATAGGGTCTCGAAGGGGAATCAAACGGGCAGCCTTCTTTTCACAGACGAGAGAGCCAAACGTCCAATCGTGCATCTTCGGGATTTTTTTGTTTTGTTAATTGTAAATAAATATGACGGTGTTCATAAAAGGGATACTAATGGTCAATTATGTTAGGTTTACTACATTATAAATACTTTAAAACATTGTGGACGGTTGATTTGGTTAGGATAGCTACATTGAAGATACGGGGGAAAAAAAAACATGAACTTCGGGGAACTTCGGGTTTTGGCTCTCTCGTCTGTGAAAAGAAGGCTGCCCGAATCAAACACTGTTAAACCAGAGGCTCGACATTAACTTTACCGTCGGGTTTCGATAACAATGATCACACGTGTCGAAGTCGTCAGTCACCCTCTGGTACCGCCTAGCGCGCACGGAAAGAACCCCAAGCCGCTTCGCTGTCACACCGTCTGCAAGTCCTTCTCATTCCTGCGGCTGACCTCTCGACGAGGCTGTATGCGGCGGGAAGCCTTCTTTTCACAGACGAGAGAGCCAAAACCCGAAGTTCCCCAAAGTTCATGGTTTTTTTCCCCCGTATCTTTAATGTAGCTATCCTAACCAAATCAACCGTCCACAATGTTTTAAAGTATTTATAATGTAGCTAACCTAACCTAATTGACCATTAGTATCCTTTTATCAACACCGCCATGTTTATTTACAATGAACAAAAAAAAAAAAAAATCCCGAAGATGCACGATCGGGAGTTTGGCTCTCTCGTCTGCGAAAAGAAGGCTTCCCGTATGCGGCGGGGAGAATCCCCGCAACTCCGTCTTCTCGGCCTCCTCAAAAGCCCCTTTTTATTGGGGCGTGGCTGCTGTGTTTGAATTCTCCGGTCCGCGGCTGGGTTGACGATATCCTCGTTCCTGCAAACCTTCCCGCAGCGCCGCCCCATTGGTTCGTGCCCGTGTTAACGCTCTTGTGGTCGCAACGAGGCCTGCTCTCCCGTGCGCTGCGTGCGTATCCGTAACAAAAGTGACGAGAGTGTCGAGGTTTTCGCCGAATCATAACCATGAGCTCCCTAGTCTTTGATCCAAGTGGTTCGCAGCCCGCCGCGATCTTCTGGATGTTCTTATTTTTCCCAAAGCCACTGTGCATAACCGAGAATGAATTTACTGGCACAAGAATTGCTCGTACATATTATGAATATCTGGCTGATTTTTGGCACACGTTTACGCACCGAACTCTGAAATGGGGATATAAAAACGTATTTCATCTCTTTGACGCGCTAAAAGTTACAAAATCTGTGTTTTCAGTACTGGGTGATAGATAGGCATATGGTCACTTACACAATGCTGTTAAGTCGGTAATAACATACTTCTAAAGCGGCAAATTTTCATTCTTTTTACGTGACAACGTCTAATAAATCGATGAACGCCGGCTGCACGCACTAAAAAGTGTCCCGTTACGCACATTGTTCCGTTACGCGGTGTCCCGTTACGCTCATTGTTCCGTTACGCTGTGTCCCGTTATGCTCATTGTACGCTTGCGCCGCACAGACAGAAGTGAAAACTTAAAATTTTGTTTATAAATGTGTAATATGAAATAATTTCTACGTCAAATGTACGAAAGAAAATGAATCTGATTACTACATAGTATAAAATCAAGTATTTTTCTTTTATTATTAAAAAAAGTAGCATATGTCGGCGAGTGCAGTAATAATAGTTTATGTTACAATTGACTAAAAATTTATGGTGTTTCATATAATTGATGATAGATATTTGATTACAGTTTATTTATATGAAAAATTGTTCATAATTATATTTAAACTTTATAGCTAAACGCCAGTTTTTAAAAGTAATTACAAGTCATCTACACGTGAACTGTTTCGTCGACTGTTTATAAAGTGAAGTGAAAAGTTAGTGTGGTTTTCATTGCTTATTACAAAAACAATTTCGGCAATAAAGGTAAAAATCTGATTACAAGTATAATTTCAAGTATGTATTCGTTTATTATTAAAATAAAAATGATTCAATTTTATTCATAAAATTATTCAATCATTTCATCAATGTTTTTTTATGACGTCACGTTAAACTATTGTCCGTAAACCGACTTTACAGACAACCAATTTTTTTTGCAATAACTGTTGTTTTACACATCAATAGACACGTGGAGCAAGTAATTATCCGGAGACTTCAAGCAGTGAGTGAATGAGTTGAAGTCAATTTGTAACCTCGCCACTGCCACATTGTTCCACCTAAAACATTGCTTGATAATGTGTAATGACGGTTAGTAAGTATGAATTAGCATCTCCGTCATTAAAATCAGCCCGTTTCATAAAAAAAAGTAATTTTAATTTTTTTTTATAGCGTTTGGGGCGCATGGAGTGAGCTCTCTGTTAAAAATTTCTACCTAAAATCTATTAATAACATTAGTTACAAATTATCCAGGGATCTTCCTAAATTTACGGTTTAGCTTTCAAAATTTATGGTACTGAGTTAATCTTTTTTGAACATTGATCAACAATAAATTAAGTTACAAAACTTTCTGAATCTTGTTGACTATAGAGAAAAAACCTTATTTTGTTTCCCTTCCACGCTTGTGTCTGCCCTGTTTACAACAGAACACTCAACTCGAAGTCGGAATCACGAGTAGTTTCTACGAAGATCCAGTCACCTCAGATTACGAAGCACACTTCGTTTATTTCAGGTTAGTTCTTCGTCGAAATGTCCATAAATATACTGTAATTTCTAACAGTTTCGGTCTACAGTCACCAAACCACATAGCCTTTAGGCACCGAACTGTTGTGCTCTATGCCTAACATAGAGTAATTATCTGTAAGGCTTGGGGTATAGAATTGGACATGTTATAAACAAACGAGCTGAGATCCTCGAACCGCGAAGTCCTTCCGAGATCAAAATTTCGAAGTACTTTATGCCTACTGCAATTCCATTGCAAACCACACGACCTGAGACAGTCACACTTAACATACATTCAACTATCGTCACGGCTACATGATGAAGACTTTAGATCACCGTTATACGCTAACACAGACTCGGACGTACGGAAAAGGATGGGGTTGGGATACATCCCTCCTCCCCACAAAATCCTATACAATTTCAATCATGTCCCAACCAAAGGAAATAACAACAAAATTTATATATATATATATATATATATATATATATATATATTCCCCCCACCAAAACCTAGAAAATGAAATTCGGCGTACGCTCTTGAAGACAGCCATTATGCCATCAACACGTGACAAGAATTCAGATTTTTATGTCACCTCTTTGGATACACGTAATCATTCGAGAACGACAGAAGCAATTCTGCACCTATGGTCATCTGTGCCTCTTCTGCGTGTCCTGCAGATTCAGTGTTTGGAACATGCGCCCACCACACGAGCGAGGCGGCCTCCGGAGGACAATCGTACAGCTCGAGTGTTGGCAAACCAGGTTTCTCTCGCCGCCCGACCGGCAGCGCGAAAATGCCCGGAACCGACCCGGGCAAGTGGATCCGAGGCGTGGAACGGCTAGTTTTCACCGGCGCGTTTGGCAACCGACACGGAAGAGCGGGTTCGTCTGGGAGGGAGAGGGTTTCACCAGCTGGCGCTGCCCTCGTGACGCAATGCTGCTCTTTTCCGACCGATTAGCGTTTTTAGCGAGCAACTGTTCCAGAAGGATCAACACCCGACACTTAGCGGTGACAAGAGTCCGATTACTAGAGACACGGAAGATTCCAGTTTTTTTTTCTAGGGGATGCATTTACCCTCAAACATGTGTGAATAAATGTTCCAGAAGGTACGAAACCCGAGGCTTAAGTGGCAATAAAGTCCAATTACTGGAGACATGGAATATTCAGGTTATATTCTAGGAAATGGATTTATCCCCACACATGCGTAACTGTTCCAGAAGGAACAATACCCGATGCTTAGTGACAAAAATGTCCAGTCACTAGAGACATGGAAAATTAGAGTTATTTTCTGGTGTATGGGTTTATTTCCATACATGTGTAGGTAAAGGTTCCAGAAGGAACAAAAACCCATGCTTAGTGGCAACATAGTCCAATTACTAGAGACATGGAAGATTCCATATATTTTCTGGTGGTGTGTTTATCCCTACAAATTGGTGAGTGACTCAATCGATGTCATTGGCAGCTGCCTCAGTTAAACTTCTCTCAAGGTCGTATGTGATGCGGTTAGATGATCTTATGAGGGTATGTCCCATTCCTAATCATTATTTTAAATCTACTTTGACC
The DNA here is from genome assembly GCF_032445375.1 of Bacillus rossius redtenbacheri. Taxonomy (NCBI): domain Eukaryota; kingdom Metazoa; phylum Arthropoda; class Insecta; order Phasmatodea; family Bacillidae; genus Bacillus; species Bacillus rossius. The sequence continues at coordinate 46,484,294 of NC_086334.1, forward strand.
TCGGTTAAAATTTTATACTTTTAGAGTGCCAGAAATTTCACTTAATATTAATTTTGAATATAGATATAACATAAAATTTACATAATTAGCTGCTAAAGTTTCATTTCTAAGTTTTTGTGCAGTTTGGTCAAGGAGATAAAAATTTAATAAATAACAGATAATGTTTATGTTTAAAGACAAACTACTTTTTATTTTCTGAGGTTTATTTTGTTGGAAAAAAAATTCATTTTATTTTGTCTTTTAATAACTTAGGTTGTTAATTATCCAAAAATTTGCGATACATATTTTTTCGTTAAGTCCAATCACTCAAAAAGTCTACAAGTTAAACCGTGTTCAAAGTAAATACCATATAATGACCTGGGACAGAACATTCCACCTTATAGGTATTTGTCATTCACTTCTAGTCCTTCAAGACATGACAACCACGTTCCAGTGCACAAACATTAAATTGATAAATAAATATCTGAATAAAATAACATTTTCATAAAACTAATTTTTGATCAAATTTACGAATTTGGGTGTTATGAAAATAATAAAATTAATTTACTTTTCCCCGCAGGTACGATCATTTAGACATTGTTTGTCTACTGAGAGTTAACAAAAATCGAAGACTTTAGCCGTCGGTGATGTAACGAGACAACCCATTTGCATCGGCTCGCATCATCGTTGTCTGACTTGAGATATTGATTGTGCATGTTAAAATATGAAGATCTGGATCGACCATGACCCAGTTATTGACATATCTCGACCCAGTTGTTGATATCTCACCAGTCGTTCTGTCTCTAGCCCCGCCAAAACTGTGCAATTCCTAGCGGGCACACATACGAGGTGTGAGAGCTTCAGAAAAAAAAAGAGCGCGTGTACATGTGATAGAAGTTAAACTTCTTTGGCACTTCAAATCTCGACTCGTAAGTATATTATAAGTAGGCCTATATCGTAGAGGGAGAGAAAGATAGAAAGAAGACAATTTTCTAAATAAACACGAATTAACAAAGTTATTACTCACTTCAAAGTAACTGCTCAGGTTGTCAATAATTATTGATAAATTTACCATAAATTTTACACACTATTGAAATACTCCACCATAAAGTAAATTTGTTTAGTAAATATCAAAGCTAGGATTACGTATAATAAACTAGTTTTTAATTAAATTAAATTTAATGTATAGGTTTGACGTGATCGAGTATTCTAATATACTGATTTTGTAGTTCTGGAAATATCACCTTATCATTGAGTTATAGTGCAAACGATTCTGCCAATAAACTACATAGATATATCTACCGCGATGCTTTCACAGGCATTGATAATGTTCTGGATGACATGTCCGCCGCTCCACGACGTGAAAACTAAACAGCTCGGACCTCCCTCACGGTAATTGTAACATTATAACCATATTGCCACGAAGTGAAAATAAAAACAATCAATATTCCACGCACGGGATTTGTTTAAACTTATTTTAAACTTATATATTCTCAATGGACATGACATATTTACACGCTTGTGGGCTCATTATTATAATACGATGTGTGATTTAGTTAATCAAATAATAATTCGTGACAAATAATTACCCTGTCAAGCTAAAGCGTGAAAAACATTATACCAGCAAAATATATTTAGTTACACAGCTAAAGCAGTACTCATATAACACTGTTTAACAATGCTGATTTACACAAGTATTAAAAATAATACGTACTTGAAAGAACACAATTTTCTTGCGAATATGGCCCGTGGCACGGTGCACAACAATAAGCTCAAACCCCGCTGTGTTGCCTTCTGGCCAAATACTCCCTTACTAGATGCCAGCAAGTCGGGCTGGCGTCAGGCGCAGGCGGGTCCCTACCACCGCGACCCGCCTATCCCTGCAGCATGGCGGGGTTCAACCTGAGCCGCACGCCGCCACGTGGAGTCCGCTCAAGGGAACGAGGCCCGTGTTCTATGCACAGTCCGCAATTTGTTTTAGCGACAGAAATCGTTTCAAAACAATGTTTTGCGAAAAGTTGCTTTGAAGTTTTACTCCCATCGATCCCAAATAAGTTTCACTTAAAAAACGCGATTTGAAAACTGCTCAACTGTATTTTTAGGAGAGTGAGAATGACTAAAACGAGTTTTTTCAGAATAATTTTTAGGCATTTAACACCCTGGACAGATTCTTGAAAGTTCCCGACGGACTAGCATTTCAGCTTTAGCTTCACTTCCCTGCCATAGTCTCAAGTCTCTCTCGCTTTTATCGGAGCTGTTTCATTTTATATTTTATAATTTCGGGCGCCTAATCAACTGATTCAATGGTCGACTTAGCTGCCCAGCAGCGAATTATTGCAGTGTATACGGAAACTACAGTAATTCGCGTCACTAAATGTAGTTGAAAACACATTTCCATATATATTTATCCATGCTTGGCATTATTTTAAATAATTAAACGTTAAATTTTGTGTCAGAGTTTTGAATTATAAGTGTACTTCTTGCAACACGAGAACACATGGCTGGTTATCGAGATTAGATGCTACACATCTCTGGCGAGTACTGAAAGACTCGTTCACTTTTTTTTTACAATAAAAATGTATGATATCGTTTATAATTATAACTATGCCGTTGATATTTTTTCTGAAATTATCTAATAAATATAATGTGTAACAAAAAAAATATTTAAAGTTTTAGAACACGTACTCGTATGTACAGTCGCAACCGGAGTCATTTTGAAACCACGGCTGACATTTGGCCTTCACGAAGTAAAAATTTACAAGTCTA